>NC_088832.1:23419053-24014053 GCF_904066995.2 Poecilia reticulata | reverse complement strand
CATCTCACTCTGCAGATTCCTTCCTGCACTCCTGGACTGAACCACAGAGATCTCAGCTCATTCGGGCACTTTGAAAGGGTTTTAATGTGAACAAGATGAAGAATAGAAATAAATTCAAGGTTTGAGGAATATGCTTCTTCAGTAAAATAAAGTTTAGAGGAGAAAAATAGGGGGAAAAAATGCTTTTGTTTGAAGTTGTAGCATAAACGGTGTGAAAACCTTTGAATACTTTTGCAAGAAACATTCTGATGATGTATGAACACACTGATTTAACAGACTCACTGCAAACCATCTGCAGTTATATACTTTACAACAGTCAGCAGTCATCAGCATTAGTATTTTTAAGTAAAAAACATGTTTCTACTCTGTGCGTTTTGTCAGATAAGCTTTTAACGCTTTGTGAAAATTGCAACAAAAATATTTTTTCACTGAGATCAGAAAGGTTCAGACTGTGATTTGTATCTGTGTTTGTGCTTTTGCTTGTTATCTCTGAGATTTAGCCCAAAAAGGGATGGCAGGAGATTTAGAGCAGCTTTGTTCTGGACAAGTGGTTCCAATTAGACTGGAAACACAGATTCTGCACACTCAGCCCACACTTTACTACCGCTATCGACTGCTTCCTTTAGTGCAAATCCATGAGCTCACTAAAGGTGCATTACATTTATTCACATAAACGAGGCGCTACAAGACAGAATTACCACCAACAGAGACCCTCCAAAAAACAGTGTAATGTTTAGCTGCTTAGCTTACAATCTTTGGAAAAAGATTTATCCATCCATCCATTTTCTTCACACCCTTGTCCCTTAGTGGGGTCGGGAGGGGTGCTGGTGCCGATCTCCAGCTAACGTTCCGGGCGAGAGGCGGGGTCACCCTGGACAGGTCGCCAGTCTGTCGCAGGGCAAAAGAGATTTAACAGATTTATATCTTGAAAATTTCTACAAAGGTTGTATTTTTGACAATATTACTTTACTTGCACACTGTGACTGTGTGTGCAAGTAAATTGTGACTTTATAAACTGTGACTTTATAAACAGTGTTTAAATGCAACATGCATAATTATTTTGCCTCAAACAATCAAGAGTTTGATATGCACGGGTTAATAAGGTTCTGAATCTCGTTTGCTTTAAGATTGATTCAGCAAAAGCACAAACTTGCAAAAGGTAAACAAACTTTCATTTTTCACCCACTGCCAAATCTTAATTTTCAAATCCAGTCTGCAAACCTTTGTGGACTTTTTAATCTCTACTATCCATTGAATGATGTCGTTTAGTTTGGACAGCTTGTATAACATGGCATCAGTTATTTTTATAAAGTAACTAAAGTGAGATTGCCATCAAATTCAGTCCAACCTAACATTAGTTAGTGGAAATCCTCACCAGTGGACCAAACAAACGTCTCTGCAGTGACACTGAATCCCTTCTCCTCGTTTTAAATCCATAAACATGAACTAAAAGCCATACAGTGCTCTCATGTTTCTTTAAAAGAGGAAAGCAGCGTTAGAATCCATAGCAAGGTAACATGAAAGGTAAATAAATCCAACTGGCTTTTCCAGAGCTCTTTAAGCTGCCATCACATCGTTTCTTATATTGCCTCACATGTCAAGTACAGTTTATTTTGATGGCACATTTCAGCAACAAGGCAATTGAAAGTGCTTTTTATGATAGTAAAAGTTGCCACCAAGAAATACTCAATGTTCCAGTTGTTATTAATCAGCTCAAACAGGTGGGTTTTATCCTTCATTTGAAGGAACTCAGTATTTTTGCATATTTCTGGAAGTTTGTTCCAGATTTGTGGTGCAAAGAAGCTGAATGCTGCTTCTCCATGCTTGGTTCTAGGGACTCAGAGCAGACAGGAACCAGAATCAGAACCAGAACCAGAAGGTATATTAGATTTTGATGAAAAAGGAAAGCAGATGAAAAAATACATCCTAAAATACCTAGGAATTATTTTTCGTGTTCCACTAATCCAAATGTCGTACCCAACCATTACAAAACGAGCGTCGTTTAATCTGCACTGTTCTTGAAAAGGTTAAAGAAGCTTGAAGACGCCAGAAGAAGAAAAGTCACCTTTATTAGGGAACTTCCTCTGTACCACACGGCTTTTAATGGCTTTTTATGGAAGAAAATGTGTTTTTACAGAGTCTGAATGTTGCTTTTATGTCTTCAGGTTACACATCCAATCAGTAAATTAGAATATAATTGAAATTTTTGTTTATTTCATTAACTCAATTCTTTGAGTGTAACACATTATGTAGGTAGATTAATTAATTAAGCACAGACTGATGTTTTTAAGCCTTCATCTCTGTTAATTATAATGATTTTCCACTTACAACCAATGAAAAAACAACTTTTAAAATATCACATCACAGCCATGTAGAAAACGTTTAATAAAGAAATGTTCAGTATGCATATTTGAGTTTATTTAATATAAAAGTATTTGCCACAACAGTTAAGCAAGCATGTTTGTGTATTTTCTAAATATGAGTGGTTGCTTCGTCTTTTATATTTTAGTTCATATTAATTATATGAAGGAAATAAGCAGAAAATGTCTAAATGTGTTTTTCACATTTAGAAGCATACAAGTCAAACTGTGTAAACTTGTAAAATATGAATTTCTCTTCCTCTAACATTAATCTTTCAAGAGTTTTGATTATTTTGATCATGTTGGCAGTACTTTTTGTAAATATTACCATAGTTGGTTCTACATAGTTAACCGTTGAATTATTACTCCCTTCATTTTCATTTCATGCTTCCATTTGGGTGTCAACTTATTCTAAAAACAGTCTAAGCTCTTAAAAAACACCCAGTTGTTTTTGGCACCAAGTTAATGTTTTTTGATGTCTAGAAAATGAGTCATGTCATAAATTTCTCAATTGTTGTCACATTCAACTGGCACTGCGCCGTTTCCTAGCAACTCCAGCCGAGCCCAGCTCGTCACCTAGCAACCTAGTATGTTTGGTCAGTTGTTTTCACCATTGCATGTGCTATACAATGGCTGCTGGAAAAGACAAGTGTTTTGTTGTTGACTAGCTATTCAGAAACAATTTGCTGGTTGTGTAGGAGGCTCTAACACTTTTCAAAGATGTATAATTGTGCATCTGTTTGCAGCCATTTTGAGTGTGAATGCAAATGTTGAGTTTGGGGGGCCATGGCCAGAAGCAGCATATTTGGCCCTAAAGCATCTCATTCTGAAGCAATCAACAATGGGCAGAACTGGTCTGACTAAAATCTCATTGTCCATGTTTTGAATAAACCTGTTCGATGAAGTATAACAGGTCACCTTTAATCTAACTTGTTGGTCTTCATCTCTCCTCCAGGATCCGTCCTTCTCACTCCTCCTCCACGACAAGCTTCAGGTGCCCAACAGTTCTCGGCGTGCGTGGAACGAGCGCGACAGTCGCTGCGATGTCTGCGCCACTCACCTCACTCAGCTCAAACAGGAAGCTGTGCGCATGGTCCTCACCCTGGATCAGTGGGATCTGTCTCCCATTTCTTCGCCTCCAGCTCGATACGGATCTCATGGACCTTCAGGACCAGCAGGCGCCTCGGGACTGCCAGGAGTTCCAGGCTCACGTGAATGGGCTCCTTCGGTTCTCCCGTCCTCTTCTGTGACTGCTCCGTACACTCCTCACTCATCTTCGCAGTCGCCTTCTCCAAGCCCCAGTCAGACCCCGACGCCGAGTCCGATCCAAGGACAGTCCACCCCCTGTCAAGGGAGTCCCTCAGGGGGGCAAACGTCCAGCTGTGGTCCCACAACTCAACAGCTCCAAGGATCAGGACACAGACTGGGATCCAAACCCAGCTCCTTGGGTCTGGGAGCGGGGGTGGACCGAAGGAATGGCTCCCCCAGCTCAGGGAAAGCCGGTGCCCAGCAGCAACCAGTGAGCGGCGTAAGCAGTCCCAGTAATAACGGTGGGGGAGCGGTTCTGAGCACAGCGGCTCTGCAGGCCCATCAGCACCAGAACCGGACTAATGGAGGAGTCACTCTGTATCCATACCAGGTAAGGCGCTCACACATGTAGGTTTGTGTTTGGAGGCATTAGCCTCTCCTTCACACAGAAACCCTTTCTAATGAACACATTAACATTGTTACTATGGAAACATACGCTAATGTGGCCAAATGATTGATGTGAGCACCACATACAGGGAAAACTACAACGCAGGCCTGTCATGGTAACAAATTCTGCTGGATGATAAATGGTCCCAGAAATTATTGTGATAAATGATAAAATTGTTGTTTAGAAACCATTTTCAATTAATATATTGATAATGACATAGCGTAACCTTTCTGTTCATCTCAGGTCCAGTAGGTCGACTTCAGGACAGAAACACTCAGGTTCACTGTATTTATTCTAACAAAAGAGGAAATCAAGTTGGTGGTTAACATCAGTCCAGCACATTCTGTTCCTATACATTAAATAAAATACAATAGCCCTAAATAACTACAAAGCAACAGCACCCAATAAGCAGTTAGCAATTTGTTAAATTAAACATACCTAAAATGGGCAACACTGATAATAAAAACCGTTAAAACGTATACAAAATGGCAAAATTACTCATGAAACACCATATATAATTACATTTGTGTAAAATGTATATTAAAATATAATACTTGTAAAAAAAACACAGAGCTGATCCTAAGTTACAAACAGCAACAGAAAAAAGGGGGAGGAGCTGTTGGTGGTTACTATCGTAACCACCAACTGCCAAGAGCAGCGTAACAGAACTTAAAACGCCAACAAATGTCTGAAATAACTTGACTAAACAAAATCACATCTGTAATATTGATCAAAATAAAACCCTGCTACACATATACAACTTAAACACATTTGTACAATTTCAGCTGGGAAAAAAAAAAGTGTATAAAAACTTCAAGTTTCAGATTTTATAATCACATTTAAACAGGAGTGAGAGGCCTCTCCACTTAGATTAAAGCTTTCAAGTGACTTGAAAGACTCAAAATGACTAGTGGAGCATGTAGATGTTTTTGGATGAGACGGGAAGAGAGGGAGCGGGAATAAAGGAGAGGGAGGAGAAATAGCCTGAAGTGAAGGGTGGTCTAGAGGTGTTTATGGGTGGAGGCAGCAGCTGAGACTCCGGGGGAGATCCAAAAGTTACAGATGTAATAATTCATACAGTGATAATTAGAACTCTGGGGACTCTACGACATACAGCCGCAGTACCCTTTCACTCTTTTACTCTCTTTTACATTCCCTCTATACTTCTTCACATCTCTTTTTCTCCCTCTGCTTTAATATTTCCTCTTTCTTATCATATGGACAGATAGTTTTGAGTTTTGGATGGCAATTACTTTGGATGGTCACTGAAAAAAACCCCCAGTTCTTGTCCCACTGACTCCATCTGAGATACTTTAAGTATTTTTATTTTTAACTTTGCATTTTTGTTTAATTTTTCTCGATGTGTTGCGTGTTGTTCATGTATTTGCCGTCCATTAAAACGCGCCCCAGCGAATGTTGAAGGGCGCTCGTGTGTCTCCATTGCGACTTTGACAGTAATGGTGTTTCAGCAGGAAAAAAGGAACATGATAATAAATCACTCTGCTCTAGGTGGGGGAGGCGATGAGTTGAGAGGTGATCAAAAGATGGGAATCCTGAGGAAAGACGAGGATATGAAAGATTTGCGGTGAAGAAAAAGAGGACGAAGAGGAGGCTTGAAATAGGAGAGACAGTAAAGAGCTGCTTCTGAGGGACTAAATGCAATTTGAATTTGCCAACCCTAGTTTTGCAACTTGTATGTCTTGGCTCCTCCATGATGTATTTGACATTTGGAAGTGCAAAAATACAATATGAGCATAATCTTCCAGCACCGTTTCAGACAGTTTCATAACTGCAGAAAAAAAAAAAAAGCATAACTAAAACTCCTTGAAAATGTTCCAACTCTGTTGCAAAAACAAGAAAAATAAACGCAAATTGCGGGATTTGTAGATTTAAATAAAGTAGAAACATTCTGAAGATGTGTTTTTCTAATCTACTCAAGGATCCCTGCTGTTTGCAGCCATAACTCATAATAAAATCTTGCTGTGTCAGCAGTGTAAGAGGCAGCAACCAACGTATTTTATGTTTATTATAAGTTTTATGATCACACAAGAGGTGCAGGGCAGGTGGGAAAAGTTGCCCATACAATTCAGGGATGATTTATAACTAGAACCTGTCAAATATTGCTAATAAGAGGAGCAATGCAAGGTGCATCTTGCCTTTGTTAAATAATAAGCGAAGCCACAAATAGACAGCAGGTGACATATTTATTTTTCTATATGAAAAATTAATACAATAAATTAATACAAATCTACATGCAGTATGCTACATGTTTGATAATTATTGGTAACCGTAAATGAAAGAAACCAGGACTCTAGACTATCAACAGATCGTACAAAGCCAAATAGTTCACTGGCTGGTTAGTTCAAAACTAGCCTAACGCCAGAAAAGATTCATTTACTTCACCAGTGGTGCCAATAATGTGACAAACCCTTCTGGTCCTCACCATCTCTGTGAGAACAGATTCATGTCCCTGAATGTGTTCTTGTGGGATTTTTAACAATCATTACATTAACTCCCTTTAAAGGTTGTTTGGAATGTATCCAAACAAACTTTGGATACAAAAAGTATCCACTGGTTATTTTGGATGACAAACGACAAGCGTATCCATGGCGACGCATACAGGTGTATTGGGAAACAAAGCATGGATAAAAGCAGTGCTAAGGGAGGTGAAGGTAGTTTTCAAATAATATTTGAAACTTAAAGAATAAAACTGAAACCAGATGCCATTTCCAATAGCTAAAGTTTAGTTAAAGCTGCCAAACATGCCATACATCGATTCAGAGAACTACTCACTATTGGCAGTGAAGCTCATAGCCAGTTTGGATCCAATTAGGTAAGAAATGTGTCGGTGTATAAGGAGAGAGAATTTAACTTTTTTAGGCAAGTGCTACCAGCCACTAGTTTAAATCTGAAGACCTGCAGTCAGCCTACAATATGAATCCAGCCTGGCTAACAATAAAATGACTGATTGTGTCTAATTACTTTAAAAATCTGTATGCATGTGGTAAGACATTTTCTAAGTTGAAGCCTTAAATTGGTGGTTCAAACATAGACTTCCACTTCACATTTGTGATGCATTAGTAGGCTTTGACTTGGATCTAGTCCCATCAGCAAACTGGCAATGAAAACATAAACAATCTGAGGAAATCTGTGCAATTCAGAAACTTAATAAAAAAACAAACAAAAAAAACAAAACTAGCATGTCTTCTGTAACGTCTTCTGTCTTCAGTATTTTGTGACAGAAACAGGAAGTTGGCTGATGTACTGTTGCAAACCCCTGTTTTCTGTGTTTCTGTCAGATAAGCATGTTTATGCGCTATGTTTCATGTTAAAGAGAAAAAGAGCACATTTATATGCTAAATATCACTGATTTGATTTGCCTGGGTGAAACTTTGGGATGAGGTCACGTTGGAGAGGACTGAGAAGAGAGAAAGTCCTTTACCTCAATAATACAGAGAGAATTAGCCTCCATACGGTGCAGTCCGGATTTTATTTTAGCATATTCAAAACAATTTATTAGGACGAGCTGTTTGTAATTTTTCACTCTTCTGTTTTTTATTTGGTCTAACCTTCACAAACCATTAGACCCGGATTCATTCTGAAAAGACTGACCGTTTCTTCTCTCCCTGCATTTAGCAAACAGGAGCACACACACATCTGTAGACACACAAACACACGTTTCATCGTTACCCTTGAAACACAAACTACACCAGAGACAGGTGAAGAGAGCAAATGCTGTAGGAAACGGCGGCCATGTTGTTATGAAGATGAATGAGGGCATTTTTACCACCAGTGTGGATGAAGGATGTCCTGTAAAAGGAAGACTGACAGAGTCTATGCTTTTCTTTTTTTTTTAAACCAGCTTTACTTCCTCTAGAAATCCTTCATGAATTTCATCAAATCCCAGCCGATCTCTGGACCAGCTGACCAGCGAAACTCTCCTCATCTGCTTTGGTTTTGAGCTCATTATTTTCACTACGTTTGGCCCTGTGTTTCCTCACGTCTCTATTGTTTCTGGTGCTGCTGCTGCTGTAGCTACATTTCCTCATGTGAATCATTAAAATTTCATCCAGTGTATAACCTAATTTACCGGAAGATATAGACAGCAGCTCAGCCTTTCCTGTGGGGAAATCTGAAAGGAACAACCTTAATGACCTCATGAAGACAAACACAGGAACAATTACTTTAATGAGTAAATAATTGTATATTCTCCGTTTGTGTCATTGCTCCAGCCAGGTTATACAGCCTCTTTTCTTTGTGAAAAGCCAGGCTATAAAAGTTAGCATTCCGCTAAAATCTGGTTTTAGTAACCAGTCCATTACAAAAGTATAAAAAAACGATTTAAATGTAGTAAAATGGAGCCATTTTAAACCAACTGCAGAGCAGTAAAGTATGGGCTGTTAGTGGTGTCAGCGTAACTCGCCAGTAACCAGTGTGGCGTTCTGATGCCAGACTCAACCATTTCAAAAAGCCAACAGCCATTATGAAAGCAATCTGAGCCCATCAACAAAGTCACGGGCTGATTACTTCCATGATTTAAATAAATAATGTCTGCATTGAAGCAAAAGGAGCCCTGACCATGTACTGGGTGCATATTCCTTAAAAGTAAATAAGTAAAGTTGTCAGTAGCATATTTCTGTGTTAGAAATCCTTTTTAGGTAAAATTCTAATTGTTTTTTGGTATCTGAATTTTTGCTCTTCATGATCACCAATATTAAGATAAACACATAAAATATATGTAATGAATCTGTAATAAGATTCCAAGATGCATCTGGGTATGTTACTGCTTTTTTTTGCACACAAAAAAACCTTAGTGATTTTGCACTTATACCTACCGACCATTTATTTAGAAATCAATACAAAAGCTTTTCTGCTGTTCACTACAAGCTCTTGTAACCAGAGAAATCGGTCCTGAGAGAACAGATAACAACCTCTAATATGTTCTGAAAGATTTACTGTTTTTCTTCTGGTACAAAAAAGACAGACCAAGGACAGATGTGCGGTGAATAGACTCGCTCTTTTCTAATGTTACTGACTACTGTTCTTTCCCTTAGCAACAAGCGCAGACATTAATAATACAGACAACTGATAGCAAGAATTGTTTGGGTTTGAAACCAGTTGTACATTAGAAGACACATTTAAACAATTTATTCAACCAGTTTCTGTGTTGAAGAAATTAAATTAGACGACTGAAAATCACAGATTAGAGTTTCTACAAACTTCCAGACTGAAGCAGAAAGATGTGAAGCAGCAATAAGTGTCTTTAAGTCTGAATTCAAAGGTTCTTGTAGTATTCTAGATAAATCTTAAAACAATTTGCACTGGACATAAATGACATACAGCATTAATAAGACAAAATGTAATGGTTTGCATTCTGTTGATTAAGTTTCTAATGTCAACATATTACCCTGACAAAACAAACTATCAAGATTAAACGAATTAATCTGTTTAAGTGTTTTCAGTCCTACAGTCTGAAAACATTTGCTTTGGTAGATTTGAGTCAATACAGAAATAATGTAAGGTTAATTAAATTCACATCCTGTGCTTACTCGGCTAATTTATTTAGTTCATCATTTGCTCATCTGGTTTCATAAAAGAAAACAAAAAATGATTATTTAAAGTCGTGGCTCAAATTTTTTTGCCGAGATGAGAAAAAAATTAATTAAGTATAATTGTAAAGAAAGAAAAATACGTATCGATTTGGATTTTTTCTTTGATTTGGTATTTTGTTGATTGGATAATAAGACATGTTTTATCATTTTGCCCTCATTGTGTCTCTTCCAAATGAAAATGGCAATAAATCAGGCATTGTACTTTATAAAACAAAAAATAAACGTCATCGGCTTTACTAAAATGTAATCAAATCTAAATATATAATTGTTTGACATCAATAAAGTTGATTTTTTTTGGCTCTAGTGGCCTTTATTTGATAGTTAATTGACAGTAAGGTGGGTAATGAGAGAAGGGGGAGGACATGCAGCAAGGGTCGCCAAGGCCGGGAATCGAACCTGCGACAGCTGCGTCGAGGACCAAGGCCTCCATATGTGGGTTGTGCTTAACCCCTGCGCCACCACAGCACACCCCAATAAAGTTGATTTCTGCCAAATTTGGTTTGGATTGATTGTTCTGACTCAAAGTTATGTGTGAACTGATATCAATATTAATACTAATACTTTGAAGCAATACATTTTTATTTACTTCTTTCTGTATTTCACTATATCTGTTTCTAATTGTTTCAATAGGTATGTCTGGAAAATAAGACTTAAGGTTAAACCTGAAAAATAAGTAAATTAAGAAAAGCTGAAAAACCTCTAAAATATTAAAATCTTAACCATGGAAACTTTGATTTGTTACACGTGTAGCCTGGAAACAAATCTGGGTTGCAGGAAGACTAGGAATTTGTTCCACTTGCAAAAAAAAGTTTAATTAAATAAATATCTGGAAGGTTATCCTGTCATAAGAACAACTTGATTAGGACCTTAAGTTGGACTCAAATGTTTTAAATGTACTCTTAAAAAGGAGGCAGATAAACTTTCCATGCCGACAACCAAATATAAAATGCATCAGTCATTGCCAGTAATTGGCTCAGTGCCAACTTATTCTTATTTTATATAATTATTCATAACTTAACCCATGTAAACATAATAATCTTACATCATGTCCAGGACTGATCCTGGATGAGAGCAACAGCTGACAAATAATTTATTTCAAAAATGAAACAAATTTATACATCTCATGAAAAACAAACACCAACGACCCTCCCGACCCCACTGAGGGACAAGGGTGCAAGAAAATGGATGGATGGATGAAAAACAAACAATACATTTGCAACCTAATATACTTGATTAAAAGGTAAAATTTTATTGTCTAATATTTAGAAATCTTGTAAAATTTGTTGTCATTCTTTAGTAAAGTGGTCTGATTTTAATACAACTTTTGGATGCATACCTTCAAAACGCCTGAATCAAATCATTTGCTCGATGACTGCAGCTGCTGCAGAGAGTACTGTGTATCAATTTACATTTAGCTTGCAGCATCACTGTGTTTAATTCCTCTCTCTCTCTAAGCTCCCGGTGTGGTTATAATGTCTTCTTCAGATTGCAACCAGAAAAACCCATATAATCTGTATTTCTGCGGAGCCACACTGTATCCAGATTAGTCCAGGGGGAATGCAGGATAAACATTGTAGCTCAGTAACACATCAGCTTGCGTCATATTAAGAATGTTCTACGTTTAAACTTGGATTTCTGAGTGGAGATTGATTTATTTAGTAATTTCTTCTGGTTTAACCTTTAATCTACTGTCATGTGGTGAAAATTACAAATACTGATTTAAAACAGTAATAGGAAACTTTTCAGCTGGTGTATTAAGAAAAGTTAACAAATCCACCAAAACCCTGACGTATTCATACTCTGGACGTTTTAGATTTAAAGTATAATTTTAATTGGACCAATATATTTCTACTGATTAGAACTAATAAGTCAGAGTCCAGACCTGATCTAATATAGAGCGTGTGGAGAGAGTTGCAGATTAACACCAAAAATAAATGGTTACGGTACAAGAAAAAAAACACAACTGGAATTATTAGAAGGGTTTCATTGCTTTGACCCTTAAAGGTTTTTCCACTGGTTATTAGAAAGGTTCTAAATAATTTTTTGCATGCTAGATTTTATTAAAAAAAATTTTTTTTAACTGCCAGTCATTTTATGATCTGTTTGGAAATACCATTTCCACCACAAACAAACTTCTTTGCTGGATGAAAATAATCTTAAATCTAAATCTGGCAGGTTTATGAATAATTTTGGGCATGAAAAGCCAGATGATCCATCAGATCATTACCATGGCTTCTCAGGCAGAAACCTGCATGCGGTTTAAATAGTTTGCCCGTTTTTTTTGTACAGAACCAATAAATTATTTTAGATTTCACGGCTTTGTTTTGGCGTTCAAGTAAAATTTGCTCAACAGCAATTCTAATACCCACACCTCATATGTACACTGTAAAACATTTGAAGGTAGCTTAACTTGAAAATGAAAGTCTACCTGCTGAAAATGCAACTTAAGTCAAGAAAAATGTTTTGGTTTTAACTCAGAAATTCATGAAGTTGATTTAACAAGAGACAAGTTGTCTAAACATTAACATTGTTTTTTAAGTTCATTAATCTTGAATTGTGTTGTTAAATGTATTTGTCTTAACAAGCAGAAGATAGTAGACACAACTAAATGTTTTTACAGTTTGAGTATTTGAATATAGTAAAAGCACAAAGAAGTGTTGTATTTGTATGCAAACTGCACAGGGATTTTATTTACAACAGGCCATCTATCAGGCAGTGGGCAGCCTGCGTCGACCCCAGGAGCCTCGGCAGTAAATATACGTCAAGCTGAGCTGATTTACGCACCGATGTAGAGAAGTGCAGACACTGAGCCACACAAGGACACAAACAAAAGACACAACCCACTCCAGATTTCCTCCACTGAAGTATTTGGATATAATTCAGGTGCTCTGCTGTCTGGTATTAGACAGACCATAAAGAGTATCAATAATCCATACCTGTGACATAAATTATTCACCTGAACACACAAGAGAAGCAGCACGTTATTCAGTGTGTGTGTGGACATGTGGTCAGGAAGAGAGGGAGGCATTTATTACTTCAGTTTGAAGATCCTTTGGCAGTATTTTATATTAATCCTACACGGGTAAATTTAAAAACACGTCCTGCAGAAGGACCTACGTTTCTTACTTTCAAATGGCTTTGAAAGGGAGTATGACCAATAAAGGGAACCTGGATTTATATTTCTTAGTAAAAGTATACTTTAATGTGGCAAAACTTTTACAAGCAATTCATCATTAGCAGAAAGAATTTTCTGTTTAGTCATCAGTGCAAAGTGTACTGCTATAGAGGTTAAGAACCAGTCCAAAGTGACCAAAATCCTCTATGTCTTAGCCGTCTCTCTGTTGGCATAAATGAATGGGTCATTAACAGGCTTTTCTGTAGACACTTGAATGCATCATTTGACTCAGTTGTGATGGACGGGGATGTATTTAAACATGCAGGATGATTCCTGGGGATCTGGTTTGTGGATCACCGCAGTATTTCATTCTTCTTAATTTTTCAGACATATTTTCCAGACAGGTCATGTGTACCTGGTTATTGCGTTGCATGTTTAGTGCAACTTTCTGTGTGTTTTAAAATCTGTTGCAAACTAAACAAAGGGTCATATGAGACGAACCAGGAGAGTGCTGATTTTTTTTTGTTTCTGTACATCTGGAACCAACGAACTGTTGATCAATACATAGGTTATCTACTGTCAGTCAACTATTAATAACACACACACACACTGTATTAAATGGAGAAGTTTTTGCTGTAGTGTTCAAATGTTCGCAAAAGGATTAACTTCTTTCCTAGATACAAAAAAAAAAGAACAGGAAGATTTGTCAATGTAGATTTAATTTTTCTCCCTCCAAAATGATCACAGCAGAAAATTACATGAGTTTACTTACCCGTTTATCTAGTATTAGACTGAAGATTAGCTAGTGTGTGTGAAAATGTTTAACATGATGAACACAGATGTTTATCTAAACTAATATGTCAGCTTGGAAGAATAGCAGAATAGCTCTTTTCAATTTATCTTCTCTGTTTTGATCTCATCTTTGTAAATGTGGGGACTAAATGTTCAAACTTGTAAAATAAGTAAAAACTGTCTCAATTGCTAATTTACCATCTATGACTTCTCTATAGTGCACATGCATCAACTTGGGCATATTTTCTCTTTAAACGGCTCTCATTTTTGTGAAGCATTAAGAATCTCATTTTCTTTGTTTCAGATTTCCCAGATGATCTCTGACGCCTCAAGAGAAGGAGTGACTGAAGCGGCCCTGAACCGCTACAACTCTCACTCCCCTGCACGCGCAAACTCTCCGTCACACACAAACTCTCCCTCCAACACGCCGGCTGTAACCACCTCGGCACCCACTGCCACTTCTGCAGCCGCCTCCTTCTTCGCCAGGTACAGTAAGATACTTCAGACCTAAATCTGTCAGACTGAATCCACCAAAGGTTCATATGTCAAACGTCAGTCAGTGTGGAAAAACTCAAGTTCAATCAAAACAATAAAAAACAAAATTAACAATGATTTCTTGGTATAAGTAATTATTAGTCTACGTAATCAAGTCCAGAAAAATGCTTAGCGAGATAAACACGGATGAAAAACACGGCACACTCAAAATGAACAAGTGAATTATTAATTCACTATATCTGAAGGATCGCTGGTCTGTCATAACTAATGAACTGCTTCAAATCACATTTTAAATGATACTGATGGTTTCTCTTTGTTGCTTTCACACCTCTTCTCTGCTGTTCATAATTAGATGCGTTTGTCTGACATATTAATCTGCTGCGCTTCAGTGTAGCAGACATAATGTTGTCTGTCAGAGGCCCAAATTACACAAGGACACTCTTAAACACACACACTCTTGATCTTTCCCCTCTACAGCCCCCTGAGCTGTCAAATATGAAAGGCTGTTTTACACAAACACACACATCTGGTTTACGTTATAAAAACCATCCAGCTGTAAGAGCTTAAAAAAACAAACTCAGATTGCTTAGACATTTGGACTCCCATTACAGTGTCCAGAGTTTTATGGACATGGAGTGGGGTATAAGAGTCTGACTGTTTGGTCAAAGATGGCACAGTTGAATGAATTAAAACAAAAAATAAAAACTGTATAAAGCAATCTGACTGTTTTTGTTTAAAAGTACAGAAATGCAACTACTGCTGTTAAAAAGTATTGTTACAGAAGTGATTATGAACAACTCAAATTTCCAAACACTGCATTTTGTCTTTTTATAAAAACAGTAAGGTTGAGATAGAGCTGGATGGTAAGGCTGAACAACGTGTCGCGATATAAGGGTTTCATTTCAGTTGATAATTATTGAGTAGTTTTTTTGTTTTTTAAATATCTAAAATACTGCTAAACTGGTGGCATAACCTTTTCCATTTCATCCACAATTTCCTCTTTTTATTTTTAAGCAGTTTTAAGGCACGGAGGTAAACCTGAAACTGCTGCTGCGCCAGTTACTCAACAGGTTGTTGCTAGGTAACCACAAGTTAGTCAAAAGGCTGTTGCTAGGCAACCACAGAGCAAGAAAGTTGTTTGATTTCACCAATCTTGCTTAGCTGCTTTGAGAGGTTGAGCGGCTAAAGTCTTTCCTCTGCCTACATTCCCCAGAATGCTGTGCGGTTCTGGATCGGGGTTCAGTGAAATTATTGAAGATCCTGTCAGATAGTTTTTTATTGATATTGGTCTATATTGATATATATAGTTATTGATTTGTGTCCAGGCCTAGATTGAGATAGAAATCCCCTCATTTGATGATTAAACACAGATGAGACAGCTTTCAAAATGCTAGAGTGCTACTTAACTCTCTAAGCAACCAGAGAAATGGATGTAAACACTACAAATTGTATAGAAAAATGTTATGGATTTAATTCCTATAACCGTAAAATAAAATCTTGAACCAGTTCAGATCTACTCATGTGTGTTAGTTATGCTTGTTTTCTCTCCCTCGTGTCATTGTAAGATTTTTTGTTTTAGTTGGGTAAGCATGCACTCGGTTGTATTTTTATTTTTGGTTGAGATGATGCGGGAATGTTTGTGAACTTGTCTATTAGCCTGTGTTTACAGTCAGTAAAATCAGCCTTGCAGGGCTGGTGAATCCCATGCAGGTATCGGTCTTTACTCTTAAGACGTGGGCTGCATCCAGACACAAACACAATCTTCGCTGGGCTCGCTGTCTGCACACTGCCAAATCCCTGTGTCCACTCCATGTCCTCTCACCTGATCCCATCTTCCTTTATTTCTCCTTGGCCTCCCCTGTCTGTCTCCTTTTCTTGTTTTCTCCTCAGCACACAGCTCTCCTGTTTTCATTTAATTGCTCTCCTCCTTTCCCATTGTTCTCTCCTCTCTTTCACCCACACCTTCTCTGTTCCCACACTGACCTTTCCTTTACCTCCACACTAATGCATATCTGAGTAATATCTTTCATTAGTGGCGATCTGTCTGTGGAATATGTCACACTTGCACAGCAGCTCTACATCTTCGCCGAGCCGCAGCGGCCCTCTGGGGACACTGGGATAGAGACTAGCTGCGGTGTGTGCATGCTCTTACTCACAAGGGGGAGGGAGTTTCTATCAGCGCAGGAATTTTTTTAACTGCATGCTCCGAGGATCGGATCTACGGGGATTTGGCTGGCTGTGTGTGTGCTGCATGAGGCAGCTGAGTAAATGAATTGGCCCCAAGTGAGTCGGTGAATTGGGAAGGCGTTATTTTAGATGGAGGATGGCAGAGATATGTGGGCTGCTGTCCCTTTTTCTGACCGTTTACAATTCTTGCTGACATTTTTTTTGGTGTTATTTAAGGAAAACGGTTTCCTCCAGTGATAGATGAAAACAAATTAGCCACACGTCAAATGGGTGGATTGATGATCCAGCCAGATGGGACATAAAAAGAGAAGTTATCTGATCAGATGAAGTACACATTTGTTTTGAATTTTGCTCACACAACCAAGAAAAGCCATTTTACTGCCACACAGCAAATAAATGTTGCACTTTTGCTTAATCTAGCCTTGATCATTGTGCCTTTTGTTGTTTCGCTTCCCACTTTACCTCCAAAGTAATCGACTTCACTTGAAGTTTTTACTTCTATCCAATCTGTTATGGGTTAATGAACAGTGAGGAAACACCCACAAAAATACCTGAACTTAATCAGAAATTAGAGTTTTTCAAGCAGACAGAACCATTATTAATGGCAAACTCCCAATTGAGCTCCGAGTTAGCAGCACCACAAATTTAGGTAATTGAGTTTGCAAACACCAATCAGAGCATGCCACAATCTCAGTGGAGACGGCTTTAAAGAAGTTGGAGATTTTGGGGCAACACAGGAAGTGGGCCCGCCAAAATTAAAGCCAAATGACTAAATGTGGGCTACTGGCACACGAAGCTCAGAGAGGAACGGCAATGACAGAACCTCAAAGAAGGACAAACTCAAAAAAGGTTCCTCCATTGAAACCATTTTTCCAAAACTGTGTACTGTAAATTAACATTTTCTATTGAAAGTCCAAATTTGACCATGAAAGATTTTTTTTTTACTTCGGAGAGAATCCAGGTAACGCATTATAATTTCGCCCTCCACCCCCGTTTATTCATTAATCAGGAAGTATTTGCTTTTTTTTTTTGTAGAAACAGCAGGGAATCAGAATTAATTTTACTCAAAACAACTCATTTGGATCAGTGGGATCATCAATGTAATCACTGACCTTGCAATCCATCCATTAGCTAAATATTCTTATCCTTACAAAGTCTTGCAAATGCAATTCTGTTTTAGAAATATCCAGAATCTTCTCACGCCTTTGAATTAACCTGTAATTTGCAGAACCATATCAGTCAGCTACAACAGTAATCCTCATCATTTCCAACAAAATGTGGTCATTTCTTTAGCCACATGTCCATGTCAGTAAATAATATCCGTAAAGTCAGTCTTCTGTCCATGCTAAACAGCCATTCTGACCTAATGCGACACACAAAAGCTCCCTTCCTCATGTCCACCATCACTCTCTGTCTCCCCTCACATCTTCTTCCATTGATGGCCTACTAAACAGAAAGTAATTAACCACTGAACCAACAACACAGCCAGGAGACACCAGCCATCAATCAGCAGAGCTGTTTGTGTTTGCTGGAGAGGAGGAAGAAAACAAAGCAGCATCTTGTTACCAGCCGACCTCTGATGCTTTCTAACGAGACAGATACCTGAAGTCTACGAGGGGAGAAGAGGCGGTCGGTGCTCAAGGAATCGATGCTCTTCAGAAAGGATGAGTGGATATATGGAGGGCAGCGAAGAAGTGGAGAGGATGGAGAGGAAAAATAATGAGTGAGAGAATGAAACCAAGGGTTTCAGGAAGGTGGAGCCCAAGAAGGAACGGAGGACAGAAAGGCAGTAACGGAGAGGAGCTGATGATTTGATTGAGCCGAGTGATGTAAAACAACTACAATTCACTTTACGGTTAGTTTGAAATAGATCCACTTAACCAAATCCCACACCACCAATTACCAGCTATTGTTTGAGTGTTTGTTACTTAAATTTATCCAAAGATTGAATCACTGAGGAAGACAAAACGTTTCAGAAACTGAAACCCAAATGTTTCCCACCAGAAGAAAACTGTAAGAATAAGATATTAATTTTTTTGTTTAGCTGTGAACAGTCCCAGCTAAGCATTATTGCAGCGAGAGTGAAAAAAGAAAATGCATGGAGGTTACAAGCAGGAATCCCCTGCAGCAGAGTGAACAAATCCATCATTGTCACGCCTCTTACTGCAACCATCAGCAGCACTGCAGCAGGCCCTTATTTCATTGATAGCACAGAAATCACATAAAAAATATTAATGAAACGCAGAATAGAGAAAATAAATTCACCAATTCTTTAAAAACTCCCGCGATTCAAAAAAGCATGTAAACTGATTTCAATACAATCCTGCAGCATACAAAAAGGTTTCAATAAATTTCTTCACATGATGCATGGGGGAGGTTTTGAACATTACACCAACATAATACAAACCTGTAATTGCCTTTGATCGCATTTCAAGCGCGTAAGCTTAGCCTGCACCCTCAAAAAATCCCAATTAGTGGTCTTCTCATGGAGGTTCGTTTCACGCTGTGTGCAGTCAGACACACACACACACACACACAGGGATCCACACACAAATCTCCAGGGAGAGCCAGTCAAATGGTGAAGTGCTTCATCGTAACACGGGTCACTTGATTCACATCTCCCTTCCTGTCCCCCTCTCCTTTTGCTGACTCTCTCCCTCACTCTCATTTCTGAAACTTGCAGCAGTTAATTGAAAGCCAATGGTGTGAGAATACAGCTTCTTGACAGAGAGTGTATCAGGGCAGAAGGTCTCACACTCTTTCTTCCTCTCCTTACATGTTCTCTAAATTAAATATGTGGGTTAAAGCAGAGCCGTGCAGGAAGCCCTGCTGCAGCTGTTTTAGTGGACTTTCATTGTGTTCAATCGGTGATAGAGCAGCTGGATGTGAAAGTAGTTACAGTTGGTGCAAGGAATAAAATAACATCTTAATGACTCTGTACTCTGTAGTGTGCATTAACCATTCAATGCCCCAAAACCACTGCAGAGTACAAAGACGGTAATATTTCTAAAGCGTCGTAATGAAAGTTTTCAGGTGAAGGGAAGATGAACCAATATATTAAATTTACAATAGAAAACAGTTGTGGTGTGTGTGTACATTTAAGCTTATATGCATAATTCTGACAGTTAATTAGAGAAACTATACAACAAAAATCAAACTTGTACACAAACTAATATTACCTTTTTGCCATTACTAAACCTATGTTGTCCGATGTTGAAATGTAAGTTTTTTGGATAAAATTCAGTGAGTTCTTACATCTGATTTTAACCCAGCATTCTAATCATTTAATGGAGGTTACTGCTTCTCTCCCTCAGAGCTGCTCAAAAGTTGAACTTGACGTCGAAGAAGAAGAAGCAGAAGACCACCATGGTTGCAGCCCCTCTGACATCATCTCCGTCCTCGTCCTGCGACCCTCATCTGTTCCCGACTAACTTCAGCTCTGCTTTGGTGACGATGCCGCCGCCTGCTCCACCTTGTCTTCTTCGAGCAGCAAACAAGATCAAAGATACGCCCGGCCTCGGAAAGGTATCACGATGGCTTTTCTTTCTCTGGCATGTTATTTTTCCTTTAAAACTCAGAAAAGGTTGAATCCAACACTTAAAACATTACCTGTCATTGAATAGGGATAAAGCGTTAAAAATACAGCTCTGGGAAAAAAGAGATCCCTTAAAGTCATCATTCTGTCTGATTTTACTCTTTATAGGTATATGTTTGAGTAAAATAGTATCTCAGATAATCAATTGTTACAATCACGAATATCATCAGAGTGTAAAATATGTTGACTCTTGAAGTGGATGACCACACTGGGTGTCAGATTAGAACAGGAATTGAAGGCTAGCAATTTTAAACTTAAAATACGAAAAATCCTGATGTAGATCACATGGTGATTGATTAATTTATGACACATTTTTAGCAATTAGCTCTTCTGGAGTCACCTCATTCGTACTAAAAATATTATTTTGTGTCTATGTAAATGTGTGATTTTAAAAAAATAGATTTTATTAAGTTTGTTAAAATTGATTGGGGGATTTTGTATTGGGGTACAAATACAGATAAAAAACTTCTTGTTTCGAAAGCTGTCTTAAATATAGAAAATACTGGTTTATTCCCAGATAAGCCTCTCTATTGCTGATGTTTTTGTGAATCATTCATACTTTTATGAACTGAAAAGAAAATTGCTCTTTTTAGACAAATGAAAGCAGACAATTTGTGAAAAGCAACCCAAATAAAAACTTCTAAAAATATATATAATTTCCAAAAAGCCTGCAGCAACGTTAATTAAGACTCCTTTAAAGTGTTGCGGTAAATTCTAGATCTCTGTCTGGATTAAAAGCTTGTGTCTTAATCAGCGAACAAAGAAAACAAATTAGCAGTAAAAGTTAGAACTGTGTAAAGGTATTTCTAAATTGTGGTGTATGAATAAATTCTTGAATGATCAATCATAATATAAAATAGAATAAACAGAAATGTGAATTTAGACATGTATTTATATGTTACTGCCAATTGCAATTAGCATAGCATCATTGAGGAATCAGCTACTCCAAAACTCAAAGTGAATCAGTTTGGGGGAAGTTGTTATTTTTTTCTTTTTTTTATCCTTTTCTTAGAGTTATTTAAGCCCAAATAGTGCTGTAATTTGATGAAATACTGAGCTGTAGCATTTTATCCTGACCTTCACCAGTTTAAATGTGTTCGCTTGCGTGTGTGTGTGTGTGTGTGTGTGTGCGTGTGTGTGTGTGAATGTGTGCGTGTGCGTGTGTGTGTCAGCTGGGCTCCCCGGCTGTAGGATACCAAAATATAACCTAATTGTTACCATGGTAACACATTTCAGGCTGACAAAAGTCATCTGTCACCATCGCCACTGGGTGATGAAACACACAAGAAAGAGAGAGAGTGTGTGGGCGTGTGTGCTGGGGGACCAGTCACACACTCGGCTCTCAAGTGTGTGCAGTATTGATCGTCCATGTAATGAGTTTTTAGTGCCGACCCCTCTACATTTTGAGGCTCCCTGACTTTGTGGCCCCATCAGCTGGAAAACAAACAACTGTCGGATAAAAGAATCAAACTTCCTGCGGAAGTTTCCGTATCGAAACTTGCAAGAGAGGAATTTGAAAAAAATAAACGCATCCCGTTTTTTTTTTGTGTGTGTGTGTGAATCATCTGTTGTTTGAGCTCCATGTGTTGGAACCATTTGGCTCTGAGGGAATTTGTCAAGTACGAGTGGAAATATGTGCGTGCCGTTCATATTAACTACCAGATGAGACCGAAAGCCATCTCTCTGTTCAATTGCATTTGTATTGAGTCGTAGTAAAATGTTACAACTGTTTAGTCTGAAAATCCTGACGATATTTAGAAAAGATTCAGGGTAATATTGCTTCCATCTCATCAGTTTTCAAGCAACATTATTTGCCACTGAAATAATTGGAACTACTACTGGAATAAAAAAAATACAGTGCACAGTAAAATAAATACTGTTGCTATTTTGATTAAATTACACCCACTGAGTAAGAGGATCCACGTATTTGCTTTTAAAATCACTACAATTCAATGTGTGGCGTTGTGTTGAAATGCTTAGTAGTTTAATTTCTTTGCAACAGAAAGCAATCATTTTGCCTTTCGGAGTTTCTGTGTCTATCTCTCCATATGGAGATGACAGATGTCCTCTCAGTTGTCAAGGAGACCAGTTCTAGATTGCATATTCACGCTTATAACAAATGATTCTGCCATCAGCCCATAAGCACAAATCACATACTGTAATACAGCTGGAAGAAACGTGATAAAGGAAAAAAACCTTTCCTCACATCATACCTGGCTTTTACTTTTCTCATTACAGCTACATCTCAGTTAGTTAAAATCGTCATTTATTTCACTAATTTGATTAAAAAAGTGAAACTAATATTTGTTACTGGCCCTTTGCAACTTCCATCACTTAATCATTGGCGGCGCCATGATGGACGTCGGAAGTGAGGAAACGGAGTATTGAACTGATCGACTGATGTGATTTTCCCAAGTTGCTTTGTCCGTTTACTCATCGCTTCTACTTGTTTGAGTCAAACTATTTGTCTTTGAGCACAACACACCTTTGAGGGTCATAGACAGCGGTATTTACATGACATGACTAGCTTACAAACCAATCCATACTTCCTCCCTCCTGGCGTCTTAATCAAATTACCGATTTTACCGGAATTCACACCGCATTATTTTTTGCCACTATGTCATAAACAACGTTTCCCTTTACACCAGAGTAACATTAAAAACGTACAGAAGACGTGTCGCTAACCAGTTTTTCTCCGTATATGCTAGGCTACATGAACATGACGGTGGGGCACTGTCTCCATGGTTACCAGTGATTAGACACGTACCTTCTCCATAATGCAATATTTTATATCTTTCTAATCATACTTACATATAAAGTATATGAACGTTAAGCTTCTTACCTTGTAAAAAATGTTCTCTGCAAATTCGCGGTTACACCGAGGGCTGACGGTCATTATGATTAACAGTTGCTATCCGTCGCCGCCGTATCTTTCCTCGTTAAGTTATACAATAAAATGACATGTTTGGTTTTCATCCTCGTCTGTTTGTGCAGCCGACCGCGCAGCATCCTATGACCATTTATACTGCGAAATCAACTACATAAAAGTGATATTATGCCACCACATGTGCGTTTTTTTTGACAGGCTTTACAGGAGCGTTATTTCACGTACATTATGGTGGAGCGGGCGGAGTTTCGAAGAGTGACGTCACGTGCAAAGGGTCAATAGCTAGCTGTATGGCAAGCGCATTTATAATAAAATGTTTGTTTCTCGAAACAAATAAAAAGTGTCAGTAAAATGCATTTTTATTCGGGAAACCAAAACAACTTAAAAACAGGTGTAAGACACTTTTTTTTTTTTTTTTTTTAGATTTCGGTGTTAAACAACCTCTTACACTATCCTCACTATCATTTGAAGATTTTCTAATTTCTTAAAATGAACCGATTAGTGAACTAAGATCCAAAAAGACAGTCATTGCATATAAAGACAAGGCAGCATTTTATGATTTAGACCAAAGATGCCCTCCATTGTTAAAGTTATTCAGCTCACAGTCACAGTGACACACACGCTCATGCAGACATATGGGGAGAAAACGGCTGTAGCGACATTTCTCCAGTAAAAATGTCATCTGCAGAGGGGGGTCTGCTCCCTGCTGAAATATTATTTCCACACATGCACACTCACACTCTGGCCTGCATGCTCACAAATTCATAGGATTACAGTGAACATGGAGAAGTGTCAAGGAAGAGGCAAAGCTCCCGCTGGACGTGTGAGCGATACATCCGACAGAATACATGAAACTTGTCTGAGGCTGTAATGGCGGGTTAGTGTTGTCCCTCATGGAAATACTGCAGAAAACAGATTGAGACGTTTCACATGAAGCCGGGGGAAACCAGTCTGCACAGGTCTGAACCCTGAATCCCTCTGAATCTATGAGACATTTGTATCTAAAAGACACCTCTTGTAATGCCTCTGTATATTGCTCTAAGCTCCACCTTAATTTAATCCAATTAGTCAGTTGGGAGTCTTTCATTTAGACCAGTGACTGCAGGAGGAGAGCTGAGAAAATTAAGCTGTGTATGGATTACCACTCTGGAAGCCATCTGTAATTTACATACATTTACAGCAGAGATTTTTTTTTTTTTAAACTTATTCTTTATTAGAAAAGCCATGCATTGTGTGCAAAACAAGTCAGGGAAGTAAATTCGACAATATTACAATTTTGAGAACAGATTGTGAAGCGAGTAGAGATTAGGAGTCAAATGCATCACTTAGAGAGAACATTTACCTACATCTACAATTCATAATCTATTAAGAAAATCAGTGTAAATCAGTTGTTCCCCATCAAGGATATTTTAAATGTAAGGAAGTCAGTAAGTAAATGTCAAATCTCATGTTTGTGTACATTACTCAAATAAAAAAGGAAATTAATTTGCAAGGTTTTTAAGAAAGATGAGATGATTTAAAATAATTTTAACCTAAATCAATCTGGACCTAAACATCATTAGTAACCATTTGTAAGCCGTCAGTGAGAGCCAGGTTTAGGAAATTATAATTTCTTAAAATAATGCGTTAATCATATTTTTGCTACATGAAACATCGCAATGCTGTCATTAAACCTTGCAGCCCTATCCCACACGTGCCTGGGTGTGAAACATAAGAGCATGTCACAGTTTCGCCGCAGGGTTCACATCTCCTCCTCTAAGCTGTCACTTCATTTGCAGGTCTCCGTCACACCTGATGTTCATACTGTTCAGCTCACCTGCAGGAGGACGAGCAACACGCTAGGAGACGCTTTGATGCCCAAGAGGAACAGCTTCCTTTTGTCTTTTGTTCTCCTTTAAACCGATGTGCTCCTCATCTCTTAAGTCTAAACGAAGCATAAATCTCATCTCTCCCTGCTTCTTCTCTACTCTTTATCCCAGAGCTTTATCCCTCGTTCAATCTCACCAGCCTGCGTTTTGCACACATGCACACTCACAGATTGCGACTTGACCTTGGGGGAAAGTGATACTATGACAGATAATCAATTTTTAATAGCAGCTACGATTCCTCTCAAGTCACAAGCTGTGTGTCTGTGTCACGACTGAGCAAGTGTAAGCGCATTTAGCACAGGCATGCATGTTACCGAGCATCTGTGTGCCTTGTATCTAAATGATTGAGCGAGTCTGTTATGACAGTCCAGTCCAGCAGCCACTTTGTTCCACCTCATCACTAAAATATTAATGCTTTCAGTGCTGGCTGTCCTGGAGGATGTAACCAATACACACACACACACACACCATCTTTTATAGGTTTTATCTTGTATTTTATGGCTCTGTGGGGCTCTATAAATCAAATAGATGGGGCTTAAATTTGAAAATAGACTAGAGTGAGAGGAGCACGTGATTTCCTCATTCAGCAGCATCACTTTACCTTTAACTGATCAGATGGTTGGCATGCTGGAGAAAATGCTTTATATTCAAATATTAATGACCTACATTTATTCTGTTATACATTATATTCAGCTAGTCTGATCATCCTAAATCAGTGTTTCTCAATCCTGGTCCAAGGATTCACTGCCCGGCATATTTCAGATGCATCTCTGCTCCAGCACACCTGAATAAATTGCTAGCATTAGCTTCTGCAAACCACCAAGTGCTGGAGACGCCTGTTAAAGCTGCAGTATGCAACTTTTATAAAAAAAATAAAAAATACGGCTCTGGAAAATATAAAGAGTCCACTGCACTGAACCCCACTGAAAACCTCCAAATATTGATTTCTGAACTCTTCCTGAGTTAAAACATCAGAATTGTTGTTTCTAAATTAATATAAACTTGTTTTATTTGCATTATTTGAGGTCTGAAAGCTCTGCATCTTTTGGTTATTTATATTCTACTACAATCATACATTTAAAAAATTCTAATATAATTATTTAAAAAGATTTGATGGAGATGGCGGTAACTTTAGAGGCAACGATGGAAATAGGATTTATTTATTTTTTATTAGAGGATTTCCCCCACAGCCCCATCTGTATACCCAGTGTGAAATTCTGTCCCAAATCAATAATCAAATATTTATTATTTTAACACTTCTTAAAAATGACACACATTATCCTTGTCTTATTTTCTTATTGTCTAGTTACACACAAACCTTAAATCTACTTTCTGAATTCATCTGAGGGCTTCCATCATAAATCCTATGGTACAGTGAGCTAATCTGGAATAAATACTCCAGCTAAAATTAGCATTGATCTCAATCAGGAACTTTTTCCCCCCTTGTGGCGTTTGCAACCATCTTAATGCATATGTTTGCACAAATGTGTCTGGGATCCTGCAGACTTTGGGAACCAATTAGAGCTCGATTTCAGCCTCCTATTGATTTTCCAGCCAATAGCAATGAAGCGCTGTGGTGGTGGACTATTGAACCCACTTCCCCCGCTCAGGGCGAGCTGTTCCCGTTTAGCAGAGTTCCTCGCTTTAAATTGGCTGAGTGTGGTATGTGAAGTGAAAGAACAGCAGGATCTATATCGAAAGGTGCCTAATTGTGGTGAGATCGGTTTCTCAGGAGGAATCGTCAGAAAGGTGTCTCTGCCCTTTAGCTCAGAACCTCAAGCAGGCGATGAGAGAAGAAGACATAACTCCTAAATCAAAGCTGCAACATGCAAAGCTCTGCACAGTTCATCATGACGTTTAAAGACATAAAAATGTTTTCTTAAGTGCAAGGGATATGCTTTCTTTTGTATAAGAAAGCCCCTTTCCCCGAACAGCTGAATTCATCGCAGATGGAGGAGAAGATGGAGAATATAAAAAGGAATAAAAGCAAAAGCCGGAGAGTCGTCTTATTTGTTCAGAGGATAGAAAGGAAATGAGCCTCAGAGAAGGGAGGGAATGAAAAAGGCAGGCACCAAAATGAGGAACGTAATCTCCCTTAAACAGAGAAAGAGGTTTGTTTAAATATATATAATGAAAGCGAAGGTTTGTAAAAGAAGAGAGAAGGACGAGGAAGGCTGGAGAGCAAGAAACGAGAGAGCTACTGGTCACCTGCTTTCTCTTCTCCATCTTTTGTTCTGAAATAAACCTTACATCTTTTTCCTCTTCCATCTTTTACATCAAACAGGAAAAAGACTCCATTAGCTTTGTGTTTATATTGGCTTTTACCCTCTGCCAGGTGTATTGATTGGAAAAATCCCAATGATCAGAGATTATGGGTGTGAGTTGATCAAACGACAAACATTTCTGAAATTAGATGAAGCCTTAGGTTAAAAAAGGCTTCTCTAATTAGTGTTCATCAATATGCTGCATTAAATACCTATAAATATGGTTATTTTGATATAGTCAGTCAGCATATATAAATATATCCCTTTAAAAGTCTATAGTGGAGCACATGTAGCTAATTCTACAAATATTTAAATAATTTATTCAGGTAGAGCTCATCAGTTTCATATGCAAGTATTGGCCAATCACCGATCTCCCAAAATCAACCCTTTCATGTATAAATTATGATCCTTTGTCAGGATTTTTTCCAAGTGTTTCCGATTTTCATAAATCGGAAACATAAAATATAAAAACGGTGGGGGGAAGAAAAGTTGTCAAAATAATTTCTATGATTTTTTTGTAGGTGATCGGTTCCGATTTTCAGTAATAATGGTCTTTAGAGGTTACATATGTCACAATATTTTTAACCTGCAAGAGCAGAAGGAGGGACTGGATATTCCCAAGTTGCTTTTTCAACTGTCGGCCATATTGGATTTAACAAAAAATGTCTTGCACTTGCAACTGATGGCCAGTAGTTGGCAGCGTATTGTAAGATGCACTAATGTCCACTTCAGTGGTCTGTGTGTATTTATAACATATAAAAACCCACAAGAAACAAGAAAATTGTTTTTAGATAGCTGTACCGCCTTGCATGAAAGGGTTAAGAAAATCTGCGCCGATCCCTGATAATTTTTTATTGTCAACATAACATTATATGATCAGTCACAATGCAGTGTTGTGTAAAACCCTCCAGACTCCCAGAGGTTTAATGTCTTCTGAAAGAAGGTGGTAGTATTTTCATGTCCCAGATTACGGAGTAAAAAAAAAAAGACAGTAATTTTGAGAAATTGACTTTGAAAGCCATTATGGCCTCATTTCTGCTTCACTCTCCAGCCTTTCACCTGCTCAAACATAAAGACCAAATGGGTTTCCGACGCGGAGCGCCTCGTGGGCTGCACCTTATTCGGTGTGCGGCGGTAAAATCTTCCCCTCAGGCCGATGGGCTCCTTCACTGGGGTCAGCAGATGGCCTTGCTCTGCTTCCACGTGTGTGTGTGGGGGGGGAGGGGGTTGGTGTTTGCGTGCAGTGGTGAGGGTTTGGAGGTATTCCTTTTCTAACTCGTGATCTGGGAGCACAGTGTTGGGTTTTTGATGTCACACAACTTAACCTTTGTTCAGAAAGCTGAAACCCAGAATATGTTTCGCTTTAAACAATAAACCCATTTTTGAAAAATCTTAGAACTTAAAAACAAACTGTCTTAACCAAAGATGCGTTGTACAAAAGGAAGAATGCAAGAAAGTGCTTCATGTTTAACTGCCTTTGTCCTTTTTAGATACGCTGTTGGTAGGACTGACGCAATAAATCATCCATCCATCCATCCATCCATCCATCCATCCATCCATCCATCCATCCATCCATCCATCCATCCATCCATCCATCCATCCATCCATCCATCCATCCATCCATCCATCCATCCATTCCCATTTGCATGACTGGAAGATAAAACTGGTGCTTTGGTCTCAACTAGCCCTTTTTTTGACCGGTCAGTTTTGTTTATAGACTTTATTTTTAATTTTAGTTTTGATTATTTATTTAGGATATTTAAAATGTCTTACAGGTCCAGTTTAAATGTTCATTAGAAATTCAAGTCTATTTATTTTTGACAATGTGTTCTTGCATTATTTTGCTATTATTATACCATAAAGGTTTGATTACAATCCTTTATGAGATTGTACAGTTTAGTTTTCATTGGTTTTATATGACATTACCCATCAGATTAAATAATCTCAGTCGTAGTATCAGATTATAATACTGTCAAAATAAAAGCAGCAGATTCAATACGAAAGAGAAAAGAGGTGAAGGAAAAGATCAAGGCTGAACTCGAACACTTTTCAAACTTTAAGCCATTGTGAACCAAGATGAAAACTTGTTGTTTACATCTTGGGATGTTTTACTCCCTTCCTTTAGCTGACGCAGCTTTTTGCTCCTGCTGATATCAAAGAAAACAACCGCCAAGCTAAAATGTGACTGCTAACAGTTTCAGACTGGAGATGAAGGAAAGGAGGAGAGGAAGAGAGGAAGCTAAAACTGGATTCCTGCAAATCAGGCCTTTTGATGTGCGGAAGTGAATGGAGATGAATAGAAAAAAAATAGGAAGGGATTAAGGAGAGGAAGAGATAACTAGAGAGTGACAGGTGAAGGAGGAGAAGAGATCAGGGAAGTGGAGGCGCTCAGGGTGAATAAGGGGATGAAAGCAGGAACACAAGCGTGTCGATACCCATGTAGCGCTAAAAGCTGAATTTTGTGATTCTTTGTGAGTCATTTCTCAAAGCCAAGGTGAGAATAGATTTTTTTCCAACAAAAATCCTTCACAGACATGATAAGAATAACGTTTCAGTGCTTAAATGTTAAAAAGAACCTCTTATAAATTGAAAATACAAAGTTGCTTTAAAAGGCATCTTTAAAACCACAAAAAACTTTTCCTCAACTCACTGCTGGATGTTTATTTTTATGTAATAAGCCTGATTTTCTTCTATCTCAGACTTTTGCCAGCTTGTTATTAGCTTACCATCAGTTTTCTTTTTTCTTTTTACATTTTATTTATTGTTATAAAACACAGATTAAGACGAATTTATAGGTATACATGGGCAAGGAGTTGATAATTATTCTGATGCTGTATGTTCAGCTGTTATTTAAAATTGTCACTATTATTTTCCATAGATTTTCTTGTCCTGTTATGAGTTTGTTTGTAACCATTTTTGTCTATTTAATACAATTTATTTGTTGGCTCTTTAGCACAGTATATTGAACAAGCACATGGATATTATAACATGGTTTTAATTACAAGTATGTGATAATTTTATGCATGTATATATTTTCTCTGTCCTACTGATCGCTTTTCTTGTTTTTAAAACCTTGTTTGAAATAATAATAAAAAATCCAATTAACCTAGGTTCAACATCTAGTTAAAGTAACAGGAGTTCTGTAAAATGCCAAACTCCTGTTTAATTTAAATAAACATAAAATATGAACTACAGAGGAACATAGACTGGGAGATTACCAAAAGAAAGGGTTGTGAATGTTCGACCAGCAAGAAATGTTTTGAACCGTCCTACTTCCAAACGCTGCCTGTAGTTTTAAAAAGTCCAACTGAAGCCGTTTTCTGGGGTAGATGTCGGACCTGGTGTTTTGTTTTGGGTCGGTTCTTCCAGTGAAAACGAAAATGGCCCCAGAAAACTATTCTGGTTCTTGGAAAAGGAAACGCAGCTTAAAATGGCGGCCGGATGTTTTCCATCGGGATTCGTCACATTAGTGTTTGCTCACATGTGGAAATCAGCAGCATAAAACTAACCTGCATTCAGAGCATTGATTAAAGTAAATAGACATCAGAAGGACATAACGTGAGAAATGTCTCGTTAACTTAAAAGCTAGGACAAAAACAGTGGTGGATATCACATCCAAAATACAGTGATTTACGTCAACGGCTAATTCTTCCCAGTTTAGCTATTTAACATTAGCTTTAGGCATCACTGTAACATTTCAGCTAACTGGAGAAATGACTTGCTTATAAACCCCAGAAACATCCCGTTTGGCTGACTGCTCTTCATGAACAGGGTTTTAAATGAGCAGCACTTTGATATAATTAACCACCTATAATTAGCAAAAGCAACTTCATACTGTCTTGATATTAGCTTTCTTGCTAATCCAGTTTTGTAGCCTCACATCGTCTCATCCGACACCGCAGGTGTGTGGGCCATTTTTACAGACTGAACAGATTTACACCCACAAAGAAAGTAAGTAAGTCCTCTTAAAACAAGACTTACCGTGTATAAAGACCTCATTGAACAATTTCTTTCTTTTTGTCATTAAACGGTGAAGGAGATAAAAATAAACACACAAAGTAACTTCTTGGCTAACGATTTCACAAGGTCCACCATCTGTAATTTGCAATCACTTTTAAAACCATTTGTAGAATAATTTTTTAAAAAGAAGTTGTAGCTTAATAAATATTTCTAAATGTTAATGATAAAGAAAAATAAAAAGTTTATAGAAACTCGATATTACATTATTGAGCCGTGATACATATTAATAAAATTACACAATGTTTTTTTAATCATTTGGCACCAATAAAACAATTTAAATATAATGATTTTAAGTCATGGTAATGCTCTTGAATTTACCTTTAGCCAACCGTGTTAATAGCTCTGACCTTTTTGTTCTCAGGTGAAGGTGATGGTCAGAGTTTGCCCAATGTCTCAGTCTGACGCTGCAGAGTCCAGTTCCTTCTTGAAAGTGGATCCCAGAAAGAAACAGATCACCATCATGGACCCGTCGACCAACCAGACGCCGAATGCTGCCTCCCAGAAAAGAGCAGGAGTCAATCACGCTCCACCAAAGATGTTCACCTTCGATGCTGCATTTCCTCCCGATGCATCACAGGTGAGAATATTGGTGTGAAAAAATAAACCGCAACACAGTAAATGTCAGTTTTCTTCCTAAAAATGTCAAATTGTTTGGAATGTGATTATTCTTTAAATCACCACTGGGAGCCAGACTTGTGTCTTTATTTGGAATTCAACATTTCATTTACATAAACCTTCTCCTTACACTTTCACTCTTTTAGCTTTTCTTCGTTATGAGTTAAACTACAAGCTTGAGAGACAAGCGTTGGATTACAGGGCACAACAAATCAATCAAGTTTATGTGCAGAGCACATTTCAGCAACAAGGCAGTTCAAAGTGTTTTACATCATAAAAATGCAAGGTTGTAGAACAGACGGTCAACAATTATCAAATGCCGTTGTTACACATCAGAACGTGATTGTTTTATTTATAATGTTTTAAATCTAGTTTAAAACTTTAAATCTAGTTTCAGTCTAGATTTAAGTGTTTCGGCTTTGTTTGTTCCAAATTTGTGGTGCATAGAAACTTGAACACTGTTGACCATTATATATTATTTACAAATGTGTATTTGTAATTTGAAACCATAAATCCTCCTCCTTTCACCTCAAAGGTGAAAACATGAAAATGTTCAAGTCTTGAATATTTTCCACAGAAACAAACATGGCTTCCCAAGTTGCTAAAAAAAAAAAAAAGCCAAAACGAGTACATTGATTAGAAAATGAGTGATGAGTTTGGCGTAAAGGTGAACAGACTCATAATTTGAACGTGGCCATCTCAGTGTATAATCTTTGCTTTGTGTTTTTCCTCATCATCTCTCCGTCGTCGCCTGTTGCCAGGCGGAGGTGTGTGCAGGAACGGTGGCTGAGGTCATCCAGTCGGTGGTGAACGGAGCCGACGGCTGCATCTTCTGCTTCGGACACTCCAAACTGGGTAACAGCCTTTTGAACACAGCTTCCCTGGCTACAGAGCATATGTGGTTTATGAGCCATCCCTCGCATGTGTGCCTGACTGTCAGTCCTTCACTTGGCGGCTCTCCCTCGTCTATCAGAGACAGAAGAGGATTAGTGTCTGCTCCGGCTGAAAGCTTCCTCAGTCTGTTTTCCTGTCTTCCTCTTTTGCTCCCTAATCCTCCTGAAGCTGATTCTTTTAGAGAAGCCGTCTTAGAAAGGGTCAGGACCCTTCACTGCGCACTGCAACGCAATCTGAACCCAAACATGTGCAGCGTTAACAAAGGCCAGGCAGCTCAGACACATGTTGTTTAACTTCGGGTCAGACCCAGTTGTGTTGGTCCCCGAGCCGCATTATTGGTCATGTTCTGTGATCTGACTACATCCAGCTGGAGTTTCCACCAAGTCTCTTTAAAATATGGAACTGAAGATAATGGCTGAGAATGAAAATGTGGCGGTTCAGCGAGCAACATGTATCCGAGGCCCAGAGGGAGACTCCCAACTCGTACTCAAAATCACAATTTGGATTAAATTAACTAGATCCTTTTTATTTTTTTGTACAGCTCTGGGAAAAATCAGAGTCCACTGCACTGAACCCGACTGAAAACCTCCTGGTTATTCCACCAAATCTTGATTTCTAAACTAAAGTTAAAACATTAGTATTGTTGTTTCTAAATTAACATGAATCTGTTTTCTTTGCCTTATTTGAGGTCTGAAAGCCCTGCGTCTATTATGTTCTTATTTGAACCACTTATCATTTTCTGAAAATAAATACAAAATTTTTGCTTTGAGTTTCAGAGACATGTTGTCAGTGGTTCATAGAACAAAAGACCAATGTTCATTTTACTCAAACATAAACCTATAAAGAGTAAAATCAGAGAATCTTATGTTTTTAAGCGGTCTCTTAATTTTTTCCAGAGCTGTATTTCAGAGATCCGCCTCAAGTTCATTGAACCCAAAGTGATTCTCCACAGACACATACATTTCTTATTGCCGTGCGTTTACTTCTGATCTGTAACTTATTGGGAAAAACCAAAACAAGTGTGTGAACATCCAATAAACCCCGGTTTGTTAATCAGCTTTGAGTTTCCCCCACATTCCCTGAAACTTGTTTACAGAGTTACTCTGCAAACAAGCTGAATTCAAATCAAAGTTTACAAATTTTGTAACCTCTGAAACTTCTATTTAATGCAGGGAGAGATTTCTTTATAAAAAAAAAACTGAAAATAACCATTTTCTCTGAAATCGGTGGTTTCTATCTTTTTTTCCCCTAAGTTTCTGCACTGTCGACTCGTTCATATGTTCGCCGTGACACGTCACAAATGTCGACATTTGTTGACCATACACTTCAACTCGTCTGCAGAGGTAGAGGGAAAAATACCTCTAGCTAAGACTATCACTTTACTCAGGCACTACTTACGAAACCAGTTAAACGTACAACTCCTGAACATCCTGCAGGAGCTGAGAGGCGATCGAGCTCATGTCTAAGTCTGAAGAAATTCAGATGAGAAACACATGAGGGTTTTTTTGGCTGTGTCAAAATTAGTGTAGTTTGCAAAACAAAAACAACTAGATCATTTTTATTTCTTTGTTTGACATGTACAGCTCTGGAAATAATGAAAAGCCCAATGCATCACACGAGTCGTGACCAACAACTGACTGTTTTACTAAAAAACAAACCACAGGAAGTGGTAGGATGATGACACGTCATGTTTTTTTAACATGAAGAAATTTATTCATTTGCGATTTTAACCAAGTTTCTAATTTAACAACATTAGTGGAATATCGATGAAGTGTTGCGTACATTTGAAAATGGGCTGCACAGTGGTGCACTTGGTAGAGCTGTTGCCTTGCAGCAAGAAGGTTCTGGGTTCGATTCCCGGCCCGGTCTTTCTGCATGGAGTTTGCATGTTCTCCCTGTGCATGCGTGGGTTTTCTCCGGGTACTCCGCCGTTCTCCCAAGGTCCAAAAACATGACTGTCAGGTTAATAGGTCCGTCTAAATTCTCCCTAGGTGTTAATGTGTGTGTGCACGGTCGTCTTGTCTCTGTGTTGCCCTGCGACAGACTGGCGACCTGTCCAGGGTGAACCCTGTCGCCCGGAACGTTAGCTGGAGATAGGCACCAGCAACCCTCCCGACCCCACTGAGGGACAAGGGTGTAAAGAAAATGGATGGATAGACTTGAAATGAAGCTATATAGTTCATGATTCAATCAAAAATGGGCAAAGAAAAAAGTTACTGCTGATCAGAAAAACAGAATTTACTGTCTAATATTTGCCTTTGTTTATAATCCCCAAGACATTTGTAGAGATATTCTGTAAACTGATGAGATCAAAGTGGATTTTTTTGGAGAGTGTGCATTGGTTGAGTAAACTGATTTTAAATATACATTCTAGCAATTAAACACAGAATTTCTAATCAGAAATTAACTGTTTTTCTACTTTATCAACATTCCCAACATTGACTTCACTCAATGCAACTGGAAAAATAGCTTTACCTTAATGTTTAATTTTAAGTTGTAAATGCTAATTAGCACCTCAAAAGTCTTTGAATTAAAATGGCATTTAAAAATAAAATTAAAATCTTTGTCTACAGACATGCAGGTTGGGTGAACTGGTGACTCAAAACTCTCTTTGTGCATTTATCCACACTTAGCTGCACACACACAGGCAGAGATGAGCTATAGCAACCTTAAGCTAAATGTGGGTGAGCATATAAGATGAATGAGTGGGTGAGACAGATGTGCACACAATAATTAGAGCCTCCTAAAACAAAACAAGTCACCACCGTGCTCGTCTAGACAGGTGTTTTTATTCCACAACTTCCATCAAACTTTGAAACAGAAAAATAAAGACAGAATTAATGGTAAAAGCTACTCTGCCTGTAATGAACGACTACATCTGGAACTAATGTTCCCTCTAATTGCTTGAGCATGGCCGTGTAAATGACACTGCAGGCGCTTTTATAAGCTTGGAGAAACAAACTTTTGTTAATGGATTTCTGAATGGATTCCTGCGTTCTGTCGGTGCCGTGACCAGGAACGGTTTCAGCTTAAAGAGCAGCAGCAGCAGCAGCAACAGCGGCGGCAGCAGCAGCGGCAGCGGCGGCAGCAGCTCACCCCAGGCCATGAATCTTAATGGGGCCGTCGCGTTATAATGACATTACCTTTTTGCTAATTAAAACGGGGAAAGTAGCACGAAGAGTGTTTATCTTCAGCCTGGAAGCCCTGGGCTGTGGGTTTACGAGGGGCCAAATCTCAGCACAACAAGCAGGTTCGCATTGAAAAAAGCCAAATATACCGAAATTAAAAACCGCTACATTTGTATAATTTTGATACAAGCCAAATATTATAGCTTTTGTCAGCATTGTTACCAAAAAGCCTAAGAGTGATTAAGCTTTTCCACACTTTGTCACAGTGCAGTCACAAATGTAAGATTTATTTTAGTGAAATTTTATGTAATAGACATTGTACAAAACTCTTAAAATAATTAACTGAAAATGTAAGTAAGGCGGATAATTTTATTTATGTAGCACATTTTTAGCAACAAAGCAGTTCAAAGTGTTTTACATGAATTTGAAGGAAATACAAACAAAACCAACGAAAGACAAAATGTTAGAGATGTATAAACTAAATGTTGATTCCAGTTGTTTTATAAAGCTAAATGTTGGTTCTCCATGTTTGATTCTTCTTCTGGGTTGCTAAGTAACAAACCAACGGGAGTTTCTAGGTGTGGCTCCGATATTAAAAGTATAAAGCTAAATGTTGGTTCTCCATGTTTGATTCTTCTTCTGGGTTGCTAAGTAACAAACCAACGGGAGTTTCTAGGTGTGGCTCCGATATTAAAAGTATAAAGCTAAATGTTGGTTGGTTCTCCACGCTTCATTATAAAACTAAATGTTGGTTCCAATTGTTCTGGGTTGCTAAGTAGATGGTACTGTTTAAGACTACGTTCACATTGCAGACTGAAGTGACTCAAATCTGATTTTGTTTGCCATAATGCGACCTGTATCTGATCTTTTCATGACAGTCTGAACAACACAGGTCGGATTCTTTTCGAATGCGACCCAGTTCACTTGGATATCCGTTATGTAAATGTGACCTAACGCCCAGGTCGCATTCATCTACATCAGCGGTGTCCAAAGTCGGTCCTCGAGGGCCGGCATCCTGCATGTTTTAGTTCTCTCCCAGGTGGTAGCAACAATCTCCTCAGCAAGTCAGTTTTCTGCTTAGGCCTCTAATGAGCCATCATTTGATGCAGGTGTGTAAAATCAGGGAGAGAACTAAAACATGCAGGATGACTTTGGACACCCCTGATCTACATGAATGCCACTGATACTCGACAAACGTCCCTATTCTATGTCCTGATACTCACAGGAACCATGGCGGAATATAATGAGGATTAAGTTGTTAATGTGCTGGTTCCGGTCGGACAGCTTCAACATTGTAAGCTAAGCTCCACCGTTAGCATGTTTACTTCCACAAACACTGAGAACTTCTTCTTTTATGGCGTTTGGCTATAACGCTGTTATTGCGCCCTCTACTGCGCATGCGGGACACTTTCAGGCCGTTTGCCGTTCACTCTAGAGATCACATACAGGGCGCATTTACTTGGAAGTGTGAACAGCAAAACAATTTGATTTTCCCAAAACTGAATTGGGTCACTTCAGGCTGCAGTGTGAACACAGCCTTAGTTTGTTCTAGATTTGTAACGTATAAAGCTAAAGTGTAGCAAGCAGCTACTTTTTGTCTTTCAGGTCAATCACAACTTTTCCATTTTTTATTGGCATAGTCAGTTTAAATGGAAACTTAAGACCTGCCAAAGGTCTGAACTTTAACTAGGACATGAATAGGCTTTGATCTAAAACTATTTTGCGGTAGCTGGTTGAAGGTTTTGCATTATTGTACTGAATACTCCATGCCTTGACACTCAAACCCTGTTTATTTTAACCTTGTTCAGACAGTGACAGAATCTGTTATTTTGGTTCGATGTGACCAATTACGAGGCATCCGCACCACTATAAAAAAAATAAACTCAGTTCACTCACTGTTTTACAGCCTGCAGCGTAACGTTCCTGTGCAGCTGGCTGAAGCAGTCAGCCACAGAACCAGGACTTGACAGCCTGCAGCAGCGAGAACAAAGGAAATGGCTGTGATATACCAACACTCACATTCTGTCACATAAAGTCAGGCCTGAAAGGAAGAGAGACACACAGAGACGTGACGGCTGTTAAATAGACAAAGTGGGATGAAGGAAATCCATCGAATCAACTGGGAAATCAGATTAGTCAAAGTTAATGGTCTGGTGTTGAACTTTAAAGAGGACCGGTTATACTAAATTCACTTTTTGCGTATTTTTTGTACCACCTTTCAGGTCTCAACTGCTTTTAAAACACTCGGCTGTTTCTGGAAATAACTTAATGTTTTTTAGTGTCTGGAAAACAAGACATTTCAAAATCCTCTTCAATGTAACTGCTCCGTTACCCAGCAACCCCAACCGAGCCTGGAGTTGCCTAGCGCAACCCAAACGGAACTCCAGCACGCTTGGTCAGCTGTATGCTCTGTGCAATGGATACTGGAAATGTCAAGTGTTTTGTCATTGACTCATCATTCAGAAACCATTTGCTGCATTCTTGTTGGTTGTGTAGGAGGCTCCACTTCTTCTGCGAATGAACCTGATTCAGAATCAGAGATGTTATGGTCTCATCTGTTTTCAGCCATTTTCACGTAATGGTTGAGTTGGGGCCAGCAGCAGCTTATTTGGATTTAAAGTGACAGGAGTCTCTAAAACAGTTCAATCTGAAAAGCTTGAAATAGGCCGAACTGACCAGAATAAAATCTTATAATCAAAGAATGATTTTGCGCAAAAAAAAAAAAAAAAAAAACTAATTCACATGTTTTGTGTTGCCAATAGACCAGGGATGTCAACCTCATTTTCGTTTTGGGCCAAATCCAGATCATGGCTGCTCTTAAAGGGCCAGTTGTGCCAGGATATATTGATAAAACCTGTTCACAAACTGTTAAAATATCAATAAATTCTTAAAATTAAATAGTATTGATTCAGTCCTTCCAGGATTTTGTGATCGTTTTTTGTGATCTTTTAAATAAAAATCAAAGTTTTTGTGTTACTAATTTGGAAATATTTGCGACGGTAAACGTGACTTTTTATTACTTTCTGTGTAGGTCCTGGACTGTAATCTGACATCAATTAAAGCTGAGGCAGCTGTTTAGTACAAGAAAGAATGTTTCTGACCATTTTTGAGAAAATCTGCAATAAACTCCCAATTATGTATCAGCTCAGAAAAGTGCTGGGATTTGTTGATTTTGTGTGAATTTCCACAATAATTCTCAAGAAACTGGAGAGACTGATTGATATAATTTGCCAGTAAAAAGATAAAAACTGATAACATAACATAATATAATTATATAATATATATTGATAACATAATACTTAAGCACACTTGGTGTTTAGTCTGGAATCTCGAGGACCACATAAAAAGCTGTAGTGGTCCGGATTTGGCCCACAGGCCTCGAGTTTGACACGTCATAGACCCTAACCCATTCAAGGAAACCTAATAGGTCAACTTTTACACTCATGGAGCAGCTTTTTGGTTTTATTAACGCAAAGTGTCAGAATGTGTAAATAAATGCACATTGTCTCTTTTACAACGCGTTTGCACCGTTTCATGAAGCAGCTCAGTGTTTTTAGAGCAGATGCTTGAGGAAACGCTGAGGGAGAACAATGTAAAATCACAACGTCGCTGACAGCCTCCCCTCCATCCTCATTCAGAACAAATGGGAAACATTTCTTTACGCTGCATCACAGGAGTCAGGCTTTCATGTCCTCTGTTTTCCACATGTTAGCTGTGACATATGGCTTTGTTTAGGCGGGTGTTTGATCTCCTGATTCTGACAGCCGCAGCAGGTGTAGGAGGAGGATAATCATCGCCCTGTGACTGGAGGAGACACAGATCCACTCACAGACGATCATTTCACTCTCACACCTTTTTCTTACTCATCTTCCTCCAGAGAATAGAGGTTTTATTATCTTTTTCTTCTCACCCCTTGCTCTGCTTTTTGTCTGTGTGTGTGTCATCCAGGAAAATCGTACACAATGATTGGTCGTGATGACTCTCTTCAGACCCTGGGAATAATCCCCTGTGCCATCTCCTGGCTGTTTAAACTCATCAATGAGAGGAAGGAGAAGACAGGAGCGCGCTTCTCTGTTCGAGTCTCTGCTGTGGAGGTGACTGAGAAAAACACCTCAGTTTTTATTAGAAACATTACTGATGTTTTTTTTATTAAATAGAAAAGGAAGCAGCTGCAGCGATCACTGACGGTTGTTAATTTAGTATTTTTTTAAGCTTTTATTTAAGAAATGCTCCTAAGTTTAAAAAAAGAAAAATGTTTTTAGCCTGTGTCGTTGAGTGACTTATTCTGCAACATTCTTGTCTTTTTAGTAAAGTTAATAAAAGTCAGTAAAGCTACTGCACTGTAAAACATTTGAAGGTGGTTTAAATTGAAAACGAAACTCCACCTGCTGCCTTGAAAATGCAACTTAAGTCAACAAGAAAATTGTTTTGGTTTTTACTCAAATTAAAGTTCATAAAGTTGATTTAACAACAAGAGACAAGTTGTCTAAAACAAGTCGTTTAAGTTCATTAATCTTGAATTGTGAGTTTTAACTTAATGCTGCAATTTAAACCAAATAATTATTTCACAATATGTAAATAAAAACTGACCTCACCTGGTTAAAGAGCCACATTTCTCTGCTATTTTACTCACAATATCAAGTTAAAATAACTTATTTTACTTTAGAATAATTTAAATTCTTGTTTCAAATTGCATGAAAAAAATTTCTGATTGATTTATGTTCAGGTTTGGGGAAAGGAGGAAAACCTGAAGGATCTGCTGTCTGAAGTGGCTACAGGAAGTCTGCAGGACGGCCAGTCGCCTGGAGTTTATCTGTGTGAGGATCCAATCTGTGGCATGCAGGTACATCTGATTGATTATTTAAATGTTTTCAATTTGCTTCAGAACTTATTTTTAACTTTTAAAAGTCGATTCTGTCTTTGGGAATTGGGACAGAAACACACCCTTGTGACATTTGAAAATAATGAGAATCAAAAGTACAGAAAGAAAAAGCACTTGATAAAAAACTTTAATCAATGGAATGCAGGGTTTCCCCCAGTCTATTATAAGCCTGGCGGGCCACCAGGCTTTACTTCTGCCCCCACCAGGCTTAGCATTGCTTATTTCTTTTTAATGTTTGAACTTTTTCAGTCTTTATAGTTGGTGTTCAGATAATCTTTCAATAACACATAATTATCAAGAGATATTTTGAAATTTCTTGTCAACGTTTAACACTTTTTAACTCAAAAAAAAAGTGTGGATGAATAATCGCCAAGCGCCCCAACCACCGGGCTTAGCAAGTTTCCTGGGGGGACCTTGAAATGTAAATATTATTTTACTATTTTACCTTAACTGAAAGGCATTATTCCTGTTCAAAGAGCGAAAAAGCACAAATCAAATAGTGTAATGATAAAACAACATAATCTGCCTCATCAGATTATGACTTTTTAACATGCTTCATACAAAACTCAAACAACCACTAAATTATTACTAAATAGACCAACAAATTAGAGATTAGCAGCAGCATTACTTTTGCTGTTTGTCCATGAATATGTAATCTCAGAGTGGTGTGCAAATCTGAGCCAAATTGTCAAGTTATCAGTTTTGCTTCACTGCAATTCAGTATTTTTGTAAAATTGTAGATGGAAATGCTGAGCAATAAAATCAATGCAAATTGTTTTAACTAGACAAAAGAAGTCTGATTTTTGCCAAATAAAGCTACACATATATATAAAACATGTTAAACAGCTGATTCTGACTACAAAGGACGACTTTCACCCAAGTTCAACAGTATTATAGTTTTTTGGGTTTTTTTTCGTTTTTCGGGAAAAACATGCTGCAGTAGTCAGATTGTCACAAAGTGACAGCAACAAGTGAGCAGCAGAATGTCTGCTTGTTTATAGAATTAGAGGGTCTGGTGCAAACACATCTGTATAATCCCTAACTAATCTGGTATAATCTCATCAGTAATTACATCCTGCAGCATACACACACATTTTACACTCCTTGCAGCTTCTTTGTATGTCACATACCTGCAGGTGAACCATTACTAGCAGAGCCCTACATGCCAAATCCTCATTGTAAACATAATCATCGTATAAATACTTTTTGACTGGTGACTCAAATCCTTCTGGCTTAATTTGGTTTCCTCTTACCTCCCCCATCCTATCATGTCTGTAACATTGATGCAACATTATTTTTAAAATCTGGATGTTTTCCAGCTCCAAAACCAGTCGGAGCTCCGTGCTCCCAGCCCAGAGAAGGCGGCCTGGTTCCTGGATGCGGCCATCGCAGCTCGCCACAGCAGCCAGCGGCCCAACACCACAGAAGAAGAACACAGGAACTCCCACATGCTCTTCACGTTGCACATCTACCAGTACCGCATGGAAAAGACAGGCAAAGGAGGGAGTGAGTACTCTTATGCTTGGAAAACATTATTACCACTGAGATGTGTTTTCCTGCTGGAGATTTAGTTTTTCATGTTATTGAGGAAAACAAAGTTTGTCTGAAATATGATATTCAGATCTGTGTGTTATAAATGCAAATCTGTCACCAGTATGTCACTGTGTGATCTATTAATAATTATTCAGTGATTAGAGAATAACAGTCTGATAACACAATCACACTGAGTCACTGCATGTGACTGAGACAGAGTCTGACGCTTCTCATGCACAAAATGTGTGCGCATTAATGTACTTGTCAGTGTTTTTTATTCAGAGCCATTTCTAAGTATAATAACTCTTCTAAGATCAGCTGCCATGTGGGACCAAAGCTCAGTCGTAACGCAACATAGTACAGATTTTTTTTAATTGTTCGAGTTTGCTGAAAATTACTTCTAGTTTAAGGGACGGATTAGGAATGTAGTGCTAATGGTTACAGTTAGCACAGTGTTAGCATTAAGCAAAGATGTATCAAATGTTGCTGGTAGCATGTGGGGACTAGCATGTTGATCTCCAGTAATATACTTAACATGCTAGTAACACCCCGCATGCTACTGACTGCATTTTATCAAATCATAGCATTGTTGCTCATTTTTAGCACATACAATATTGTTTGCTAAATAGAGTAAATCTGTATTAGAGAACATGCTATTAATCCCCAAGAACTATTGACTGCATATTAGCTAGCATTAGCATTGTTGCTAATTTAAGCTTCCACAACATTAGCATACTAAAGGGAGAAAATGAAGCCTAGTCAACATGCTATTAATCCCCCCAAAACTATTAATTACATCTTAGCTAGCATTAGCATTGTTGCTAATATTAGCTTCTACAATGTTAGCATACTAAAGGGAGAAAATGAAGCCTAGTCAACATGCTATTAATCCCCCAAAAACTATTGACATCATCTTAGCTAACCTTATTATTGTTCTTATAGTGTTGTTGCTAACTTTAGTTTCTACAACAATGTTTTCATACTGAAGGGGTAAGACAAGGTTTGTCTACTTGCTACTGATAACCTACATGCTGTTGACATCATTTTGGCTAACCTTAGCATTTTAGTTATTTAACTTATACACTGTTGTTGAAATACAAAATGGAGTAAGTCAATGATAGTCAACTTGTTACTGACAGCATTTTAGCCAAGCCTGGACATTTTCATCACATACAACAAACACAGACACAAACTATCTGTTGTCTTAACCCGTTTATGCTTTGACACTCAAATCAGCTCCACTGATGCCTCTGATTCAGGTCTGATATGGACACTTTGACAGGCTCCTTTAGAATTTATTTTTAAAAGTAGTAAGTAAACTTAAGGAAGTCAATTAAAAGTCTAATTGTGCCCAGCAATAAATACGCGTGTGTGTGTTAGCATAATTGTCAACATGCATGATAGGAAGAGACACAGAGATTAGAGATGAATAACTGTAATGTGAGAGCATGCATTGTTCTCATTTTGCTTTCAGCTGACCCTGGACTTCATTTGCTAAAATGTCTTTTATTGCAAACACATTTTGATATTTACCCAGCGTTTCCTATTTTGGAACTTGGAACCAAAGCACATTGAAGAAAACATTCCTTTTGGTTTAATCTTCATCCATTTCTCATTGTGCTTCAATAAAAAGTTTGTTAGAGTTGTTTGAATCTTATCTTAAGAGCTGCAGCTTCACCATCAAACTCACAAAATTGTCCTGTTGGATTGAGAAGGGATCCATTCTTTGTTCTCTTTTTAAAAGCTCCACTTCAGTTTCATCCTAAACAAAAATCAGATATCATTCCACTAATCTTAAATCTACTTGACTGTAAGCAGGAGAGATAAAGCCCCACTGAATGCTTTGCTGGACTGTCTGGACGGCTTTAAATAATGGATGAAATGTAAAACAGATGCAAGACTTTTGGGAGTACATAACCTCCCCAACTAAAAAGTTTTTCTGCAAAAACTCAGCGTAATTTTTGACATGACATTCTTTCTCATTGGCAAGAAACCAACAGTTGTCAGAAGCTTTTATTTTTGTCAACTGAGAGTCCTTACCGAAATCAAGTCTTTACTCTCATTCCTGCACTTTAAAGGGGTAATTTACAATTTCATCTAATCTACACAAGACAAGTGTACAGTCTGCATTGTGATATTTGCCCTCACCAATTTAAATGTCAAGCTAATTTTACATACTACATCTGTTGTAGTTTTACTGTACTGGGCCTCTAAATTTAGATTAGAATCTATTTACAGCAGTCTTTCTCAAACTGTGGTCCGCAGGCGCCCCCTAGTGATCCGCGACGTACTGCATGTAAACAACAGTTTATGTGCCGTGACGTCAGCTAAAACGGCGACGCTACAGTTAGCTTACCAGAGGATCGTTATTAAAAATAGTTATGGATAGCAATGAATAAGTGGCTTAAGATTAGGTCACTAAAAAGAAAAACTGAAGATAGAAGTGTAAAGTTTTTCAGACAGTGAACAACGCTGCGTCACACCGACTAACTGCATCTTAACACCTAAAAATGATCTATGTTGGGCTACAGGCTGAAATGAAATGTTTGTTTTAGCCAACACTAGTCTATTTTTCAAATAACCCTGTCACAAACGGTCAACATATAAAACTCATTTAAGCTTCTATTTTTAATTCAGACACATTAAGAGACAAATTAAAGGCTCCAGTGCCATAATTGGTGCTTTTTCATTTATTTTTGAGTGGTTGGTAAGCCACAAAACTCTGACATTTGAACCTTTTAGTTATCAACTAAAGAAATAAATTGTGGTGTATTCTGATACGTTATGTACAAATTGGAACCAGTTTTAAATTAGATCTTTAGCTACTTTATTACACCATTTATTTAAATTTGTTTGGTTAAAACTAGAAGCTAGACTTAAAATTGTAATTTAGTATAAGTGGGCTAATAAAGTTGAAACAGACAAAGCCGCAGCTGAATAAAGGAATAACCGTTTTAGTCCGTTTTTATGTACCCTCATTGATCTGTAACGTCTTGCTGAAAGGAGGAGCTGGAAAAGGTTTTGTCCTCGGTGAGTAACGTCTTTGAAAATACTTTTTGCTCTTTTCAAACAGGAACTGCTCTACAGTTATTTGCCCTGTGGCAACTGAAAACAAGGCAATGTTCTGTGCTGCTTTTACAGAAAGAGCTATTTCAGGGTCTTGAATGCAGCTGGAAAACTAAACCACCAAGCAGCTTGTCAGGATGTTTTCTGTTGAGCATTTTGAGAAACTGACCAACAGTTCTGAGGGAGTTTAGTCCTTAACTTTCTGAAACAATGAAGGGACTGAGAGGCTTTTTGTCTTTTTTGATGGTCATTAGCTGTGATTCTGTTTCTAATTTTTGGTGCTATAAAATCTAAGTATTTTTGCCTTAGACTTTCTGGTTTTCAAAAACAATTTTTGTCACTATGCCTAGTGTAGGGTCTTCTTTTTTAACGCATTTTTTTCATGTTTGATTCATGTACGGATAAAAAAACGGTTGGAAAGTGTGTGGGCTGAGCACACAGCCCTGAGCCACTCCTGTGCTAACTGTGAACATTCACCCTTATATCTCAGTAAGAGCTGCAGCTGTAGGGATAACGTCAAAATACTGGTCACCTAATGCGTCTCTATTATTAATATGTAGTTACTATCTTATTAGAATAAAAAGATTTCAATTCCAGGGTGTCCACGCATCCTTAAAAAGTCTTAAACTTGTGTGTCTAAAATCAAAGACATAAATGTCTCAAATTCATTAAGGAAATGTAAGTTGGCCTTAAATATTTTAATTACAGGTCTTACATTTTATAGTGGCAGGACTACTCACTTTAATTCAATTCAGTTTATTAACTTAGCGTTAATTCACAATAAATAACGCATGTTACAAAAAAAATTTACACACGCATTAAAATTTGCAATAAAAATTGACCCTAGTTATCAATGTAGATTTTTTTTCTTGCAGGACTTTTCTGTCAGGCAAAAGTTTGAGGCAATTGAGGTAACTAGCAACTTATATATATATATATATATATCCTTGGATGCAGCTGGAAAACTAAACCATCAAGCAGCTTGTCAGGATGTTTTCTGTTGAGCATTTTGAGAAACTGACCAGCATTTCTGAGGGAGTTTAGTTCTCCTTAACTTCTCCTTAACAATCCAGTGTCACATTATGCTTGATCGTAATGCATTAAGTACCCCCAACCATTCTCTATATTTATAGATTTTTCAGTTGTAAATTTCATTCAAGGTGGCAATAAAAGGTTTTTAAAAAGTCTTAAATTTTACTTGCTGAAACCTACAGATACCTTGAATTCAGTTTATTTCCCATTTGTTTCTTCCTCTGCTTTCACTGACCTGCTTTTCACACATTTCAGTGTCAGGAGGTCGTAGTCGCCTCCACCTGCTGGACCTGGGGAGCTGTGATGCTAAAGCCCTGGGAGGAGGTGGCGGCGGGAAAAGCAGAGAAAACTCTTCACCAAGCTCAGCTCCTCTGTGCCTTTCCCTGTCCGCCCTCGGGAACGTGATTCTGGCCCTGGTCAACGGCAGCAAACACATTCCCTACAAGTAGGTTGGTGTGTGTGTGTGTGTGTGTGTGTGTGTGTGTGTGTGTGTGTGTGTGTGTGTGTGTGTGTGTGTGCGTGGGCGGGGAGTGCAGAGAGGAAGTGTGCGAAAATGAACTGATTGGATCCTGAACAGGAGAGAAGAAGAGGCCAAATTACCAAATGTGTGAGATAAATGTGAGGAGTGAGGCAAAGACTGAGTAGGAGGACAGGAAGAGAGGAGGAGAGCAGAGAACAAGTTCCTATAGATGCTTCAGGTTTGGGGAACTTAACATTTTAAACAACAACAGATGCTCCTCCATATTCATTAACATTCTGGTTTACAGACCAGCAAAGACGATAAAGGGGAGATAATAAATTGTAACCTGAGCTAAGAAGTTGTAAAGAGAGACAAAAAGAATATGAAAGATAATAAAAATAAATGTTAAAACAGAATTAACTTGAATATGACATTGTTGAAAATTAGGAAAAAACTGACATTCCTGCTCCTGGTAACCAGAAAGAAGGAATAATGCAAAGAAAACAAACAAAAAAAATGTTGTGCTGCAAATACATTTGAAAAGTAATGAAAGAAACATTACTGAAAAATAAAAATGAATAGAAAGGATAAACAATTAAATCAGAAATATTTGGTAATAAATGTAGAAAAATAGCTGGGGGAAAAATGTGATGTATTGATTTTAATATCCTGAAGCAGCTGGTTGTGAATCCATAAATATTCAGGTGAACTTTTTACTTCTCTTGTTTCTTTTATTTTTTTAAAGTTGTGTGACTGTGTTTTTTGCCGAGTTAATTTAATCTCTACCCTTTTAATTTACATTGCAAAACAACCTAATGCTTATATAAGCGCTGAAGAGGCATACAGAGCTTCGCCTGGTGACTCAGACTGGAGTCTGAAACGGATTATTTTAAAGGCCATGCATCATTTGTACAACGTCTCCTTTTCTAAAGGCTGTTCACTCACATAGCTCTTCAGTTACATTATTTTCTTTAAATCAAGACACTGTTGTCATGGAGTGTCATTCAGTAAATAACGTCACATTTAATGGACCTTTAATGCATCTTTTAATGCAAATTAGTATTAAAAGTGTCTTTATTTACAGAATAATGACAACAATCATAAACATTCATGAAGACTCCTTCATGTTTATAACAGGTGTTATGTCATGTTAATGACAGTTTGATTAAACTGTCACGTTAAAAAAATCTACATTTATAAGCAATTCCAGAAGTTATCTATTGTTAAGTTATATAAAGTATCAAAGATCCTTGATGATATTCATGTGGACGTCCCACTTTGAGCTGATCAGTGGATTATTTGTTATTAATCAATAGTATATTCCAATAATCGATGTAAGACAGTTTGACAGTGTAAAACATTTGAGCAGCTTTTACCGTCTTCTGCTCTCTAAAGTCAAATAAATTTAGCGAGTTTTAGGTTTTGAACTTAAATGTGAGTTTGTGAAAGATAAACTTACAGCCGTTATTTGTGTTAACTTGTTATTAATTTAGTCAAACCTCCAAAAGTTAATTAACTGGAGTTTTTAGGTTGACACTTAAAAAACTGAAAGAAGAAAAAGACAGGAGTGGGAACTGTTTCCCAGAATGCTTAGCGACTGTTTTTGTGTCCTGAGATGGAAGTGCGTTACGTTGATCTGTCTCCTGTGTTTTATTAAGAAAAATGTTTATTTTAAATCTTGAGGATAATGTTCAGTTCACACTAAATGTTTCTGAGCTGAATTCATTGTGATGTTTAATAAAATTAATTATCAGATCAGAAATTGTGTTCATGCAACTTGAAACAATAATTTAAATTATTCTAAAGTAAAATAAGTTATTTTTACTTGATATTGTGAGTAAAATAGCAGAGAAATGTGGCTCTTTAACCAGGTGAGGGCAGTTTTTTTTCTTACATATTGTAAAATAATTATTTGGTTTAAATTGCAGCATTAAGTTAAAACTCACAATTCAAGTTTAATGAACTTAAACAACATTTTTTAGACAACTTGTCTCTTGTTGTTAAATCAACTTCATGAACTTTAATTTTTGAGTTAAAACCAAAAGAATTTTCTTGTTGACTTAAGTTGCATTTTCAAGGCAGCAGGTGAAGTTTCAGTTTCAAGTTAAACCACCTTCAAATGTTTTACAGTGCAGTAGCTTTACTGACTTATAAAATCTTTACTAAAAAAAAACAAGAAATGTCACAAAATAAGTCATTCAACAACACAGGTTAAAAACATTTTTCTTTTCTTTAAAAAAAAAACACTTAAGAGCATTTCTTATGTAAAATGCCAATTTAACAACCGTCAGTGATCGCTGCAGCCACTCAAATGTTTTACAGTGTATGATCAGGCACTCCACCTCATGTATTTGCTGTGATTTGCATGGCTGCTCATTGCTGCTCTTGGTTTGTGCGATCATGCAGGCGCATGGCAGAAACTCGAGGCGCTTGGGCATGAGGAAATGGCCGAGGGGATTTGCAGAAGTTCAGAACGAGCGTCATAGTGGCAAAAAATATGATTTCAGATATTTTTTTGGCAAAGCCATAGGTTCCAGACCGGCTGCTCAGAGTATTGATTTTCACACTCTGCTCTCTCTAAGGGTTTACATGGAGAGGCCGAAAAAGAATAACACATGCACAGAGGAGCGGTTTTCTGGCTGAAAATAACTTGCTGATGGCAGATCTGGCTGAAGATGAAGATATTATTCATCACATTTTAGAAGTAATCACAGGCTGTATATATGAATTTATTATTTGATGTGTTTGGTATTGATTCAAGCAAAAACATAAAATCTTACAAAGTTTTTTTTTGTAAGTTTCTAGTGCAAATATTTTCGTTTTGTCTCATATTGAGAAATTAACTTTTCAGCAACATATAGGAGCTTGTTTGAAGTCAATGATTCATATAGATTTTTAAAAACGTATTTATTTCACTGATAGATTTTTAAACTTATAACATGGAAAAATGTCTAAATACAGCAAAACTCCACTGCATTGAACCCCATTGAAAACCTCCTGGTTATTCCACAAAATAGATTTCTGACCTCTTCCTGAGTTAAAACATTAGTTTTGTTGTTTCTAAATGAATATAAACTTATTTTATTTACATTATTTGATTTTGGGAAGCTCTGCATCTTTTTCAGAAACATTTAGTGTGAACTGGACATTATCCTCAAGCATTAAAATAAACATTTACCTTAATAACACAAGAGTCAGATCAACGTAACGCACTTCCATCTCAGGACACAAAAACAGTCGCTAAGCATTCTGGGAAATAGTTCCCACTCGTCTTTTTCTTCTTTCAGTTTTTAAGTGCTAACCTAAAGCTCTTGTTTAACTCTTAATATAAAAGTCAACACAACCTACTTCTGTAAGTTTATCTTTCACAAACTCACATTTAGGTTCAAAATCTAAAACTTGTTAAATTTATTTGGCTTAAAGAGTAGAAGACAGTAGACACAACTGAATGAAATGTTTTACAGTGTGGATCTCATGCAGGGATGCGTCTGCATGCTGAGCGCCATGCGTGGGCTCTTTCCTCATGCTTTGGCTTCTACTTACTGCCCAAAAACACGACTCTTAGGTTAATTGCCCTCAGTGCTAAGGGCAGTTTAGAGAGAAGCAGCCTTTCTGTGACCCCGCACCGATAAACACATACAGACAATAGATGGAGTGATCTTGATTTTAACCTTATGCAAAATGTGATGCTCTGGGATTTAAAATGCCACATTGATTGTTGATAGTTCACCCACGAAGATCATAATTTCACAGGTCGCAAGTTTTCTTTCCTAGAGAAGATCTAGTTATAGATTTAGCAGAAACTGAGCGCTGCGATCTAATCCAACAAGCTCAGCACTTGAATTAATATCCAAATGAATACTTCATGAGTCATGAGTTTACCTACATTAATCTCAGGGAGTGACGCAGAGATAGAGGCAGATTTAAGGAGAGAGAGGAGGGTTTGCTGAAGCCCACGGCAGAAGTGGAGAGGAAGAGAGCAGTGATGAAAAAGAGGAGGTCAGGGTAGGAGTGTGTGCATAATTTCTGTGTGTGTGTGAATGTACACATGACTGCAGGCTGTGTTTTTTATAAAAAAGAAAAAGGACAACAGCATGAGTTAACGGGACACAGAGGAGCTGTTCTCTGTCAACCTGCTGCTGCACACACAGATCTGAGATATAAATGATTACAGCGGCCCACCCAGGAGAAAGTCTTCTCTTAAACACACAGCCTAGTTTTACTTCCCACCATCTGTTAATGTAAACCTCTCACAAGACTCTGATGTTAGACTGTATAAGATCTAAACAGTTTTCTGACAGCCTTTCTTTTACTTTTGCAACAAATTAGCTGTTATATATATATATACATATATATATAATTTTTTTTTCGACAAATATTTAAATTTGCGAAAAGTATTCACACTCCTTGAAATGTTTACATTCCTTTTGTTACAAACACAAATTGCTGAAAGTGAAGAAATGTTAGTCAATAAGTATAATTAATAGTATGGAAGAAAATCAACACTGGGCATTATGGCAGCATCATGCTGTGGGATGCTTTTCTTAAACAGGAGCAGGAAAAAGATGGGAAAACCTGCAGATGACTTGAGACTAGGCCTGTCATGATAAAAAATTTTGCTGGACGATTAATTGTCTAAAAAAATTATTGCGATAAACGATAATATTGTTTCAAGACCTTTTGACACCGATTTAATGGAAATGACTAATAATGCATGTGATTTCCTGCCATAGATAGATACACTTTATTTTCAAAAGAACACATAACACTGGAACTGATAAACTAAATAAACAAAACAACCAAAAGCAAAAATAAAATGGATTCTTGGTTTCCATTAACAAAAAACGTACTTGAATGAAAACTAAACAACATAAAGCCAAAGTGGAAATAAATACTGCATTCAACCAAAAGTTGGCCGATCTAAGATTGTTGCTGGCGATTTTGTAACCAATCATCTTGCAGTGTGTGGTGGGTTACGGTAGATCGTCGTGGTCGCTCAGATCTAAATCAGGGGTTTTCTCTGTCTGGGAGCTTAACGCTGAATGTGACAGGTAGCCAATCAGAAAGCGCGGATTCTCCTCTTGCTTTCTGAGGGGAAATTACGGAGGGGAATCTCAAACAGCTGATACAGTGCAACCGAAGTCCAACGGACATTGGAGATGATTTGTGGTAACATTAATGTACTTGTTCAACATTTCGTGCAAAGAATATAGAAATGACAAGGGGAGGAGTTGGAGCCAAACTGCTACCTCAGTTGATAAACCCGGTAAGTTTTCAGCTGTTCATCGTTAACGTGACATAAATAGGTTATAATGATTTTCATTCAGTCAGGACTTTACACTGACTCTAGCCACATGCATCACAGGTAGATTCTAGTAAAGCATTGATTAATGCCTGACTTTAAAATTAGTTAACTGGATTTCTGTCGGCTAATGTGTCCCTCAAGGTTTGAAAATGGGCTGACAACTCGTGAAGTGTGCGCTGGACATTAGTCTAAGGAAATAGGAAGGGAGGGTCAGTGGAGAGCACCGGAGCTGAGCCTTTTTTCATTCAGTGTCAACAACAGAAAGAAAAAAGGCCGGAAGAGACGATAAAACGATAATTAAAATGAGGTCGATAGGTTTAATTTATCGTGCGATTAATTGATTTATCGTTTATCGCGACAGACCTACTTGAGACTACGGTGCAGATTCACCTTTCAGCAACAGAAATGACCCAAATCATAATCAGAGCTACAGTAATAATTAGGGATGCACAATATTATCGGCATGATATCGGTATCAACCGATATTAGCTTTAGTATCGGACATCGGCCAGTCCGTCAAAATAACTCACAGATGACAATGAAGCCTGCAGCAAAGCACAACGTCAGATCTGAACTGTTTGTGTCTTTGTCTTAGAGAGAGCAGAAGTCATGAATAAATTTGACATTAAATATAATGCAAGTTGAAAGTGTTGCATCGTCTTCAGCCTCCTATTTAGTATTTGCTAGCAGGCTAAATTGACAAAGATAATGAAGTATTTAATTCCACAGTAGAGAAAGCCATATAGTTTCAATAAGTAGGTTTAGGAAACAATATTGTTATTGGTATCAGTTATCGGCCAAATGTTAGTATATTGGCATATCGGATATCGACCAAAAACCCAATATTGTGCATCTCTACTAATAATAGCAGGTTCATTAGTCAGAATGGCCCAGTCAAAGTCCAGACCTGAAGCAAAAATGTCAGTCTCCTAATATAGAAATCTCATACAGATATATCCCAAAAAAACTGAAGTTGTAACTGTGTTTTAAGATGGTTTTACAAAATATTGAATCAGGAGTACATGCTGTACACTTTTCAGGTCTTAGTTGTAAAAAAAATATTTCCTGGAAAGTCTACATTTATTTTGACTGTTTGGTGCATAAATGCCTCTTTCCTAGTCAAACAGATCCAACTGCACTACACTCCTTACACACTGACACACAAATAAATCGGAAACTTGAGATTCTGAAAAGTCCAAGAGGAGTGAATACTTTCTCAAGGAGCTGTAATTACTCCAATCTGTCAGACAAACAAGGCTTTCTGTTTGAAAACCCACTCAGTCACGTCGAACACATGTATGCACTTCAAACCTGTCTTCACTGCTCACGTCTCATCTATACGTGTAACCAGGGACAGCAAGCTGACCATGTTGCTAAGGGAGTCGCTAGGCAACATGAACTGCAGGACCACCATGATTGCTCACATCTCCGCCTCGCCGAGAGATTTCTCCGAAACCCTCTCCACCATCCAGATTGCTTCACGCGTCCTCCGCATGAAAAAGAAGAAAACTAAAGTAACTGTGGTGAGTTTGATGTTTTCCTTCTGACTAAAATTAAACCGCAAATTCAACACGGCGTGTTAATGTCTGGCTACGACACAACCAGGAAAATAAAGTACTTGTAACTGACGGCGCACTCTCCTGAACTGTTATTGTAATACTGGCTGCATGTTTTATTCTGAGATATCCCTGCAGGGCGGCTAAAATAGAGTTATCTCAGAAATATAAAGTGTATTCACAGAGTTACAACAGATGTGGTTTATTACATCGTTTCTCTTTTATGATCAGTTTTTTCAGGAATGCTAAGAAAGGTAGAAACAGTTAAACAGAATGGCATTAAAAATAACATTTCAGATGTAAAATATTGTAACATAATCTTAAATAACATTTAAATTCTGGTCTTTAATGTTTATGATGAGGCATTAGATATTGACTAATTTATTGATTGATTGCATTATTTATTTATTTTCTGAATATAAATTTAAAATACAGCACGAGCTAATAGATTTATCTGCTTAAATGTATTTTATTAAGGTAAATATTTTTTTATTATTATTGTATGCAACATTACTTTATCAGCAGTAATAACAACATTAGTATTCCGTCTTAAAAATATATCACATAAGCTGAGTCAGACTAAGCTTTATTCACCAAGAAAGAATGAATTTGACTTTAGTTCCTCTTAAACTTTTAAAATAATTTTTAAAAAGCTAATTGATTTGAATTTAAAAATATTATTGCTGTTAAAATAATGCTGTATATTGTAGCTAGACAATAACTATAAAATGTGTTCAGATTACACTCTAAGAGAGAAACAGGTCAGATGGAGCCTTACAAGTTAATATTGGCTGTTTAGCTTGACAGGTTGTCTGCTGTTTATCGTACTGACAGACGTGTTAACTGTCGCCTGGTGCAAGTTATTTTTATCGCCAGTTACAAGCCGCCTGATGGTGAAGTTTGATGTGAAGTCAAATTTCTTATTAAATTATTCTTGATAATTGCAGCATTGTCATAATGTCCCTTTAAAGGTGGCATTTTCATGAAAAAAATCTAAAACAAAAACAAATGTTAGGTACTACTCTGATTATTTCTCATTCTCAGTCACTTTTACTCAGAAGCATCTTGTTCTAACAACCAGATAATTTGGGAACTGTATGCCTGACCCTTCTTATGTTTTAGATCTGCGACAATCTACAGATCCCTTTTCTACAAAAATCTGAATATTTGGCTTATTTCAATATGTTCTTTCATGCTTAGTTTATTATTGAGCCAGTAAACAAAAAAAGTCACAACTTTAGTTTATATTTTAAAAAATTATCTAAATAGCAACTTTGAACATATTGGGTTGATTTCCCTGTAAGAAAGTTGTGCAACAATTTAAAAGATGAGACTACTTTTACACAAACCTGTTGTAGTTTTGAATTTTGAAATTATTACTTTTAAAATTACTTTGAAACAAGAAACTGTGTTGGTTAATTAAAAAATGGGGAAAAAAAAGTTAAACGTTTGAATTACCTTCATCTCTGTCTTTTTGCAGCAGTATACGTCGAGTTCCTCTGGAGGAGAAAGCTCCTGTGAGGAGGGTCGTATGCGTCGTCCAACCCACCTGCGACCTTTCCATCACCGTGGTGACGCCAACTCCGAACTGCCGCTGCTGAGGCTATCCAGCGACCCGGACGAGTACTCCAGCAGCGAGCAGTCCTGCGACACGGTGATCTACGTGGGCCCAAACGGGGCGGCGGTGTCGGACAGAGAGCTGACGGACAACGAGGGGCCGCCGGAGTTCGTCCCTATTGTCCCAGCTTTGCTCCGAGGAAAAACACCTGAGCAGCATCAGATACAGGGGCAAGGTCCACCAGCTGGAGTCCAGAACAAGGTCAGGGGTCAAGGTCAATCCACCTGAAACCAAATGTAAGGCAAAAACATAATTCACATAATCAGATGAAAATCTTCCTGATTTAGTTCAGTCAGGATTACCAAACTTCTTAACAGTTGCTAAATGTCAGACTGAAAAAGACTTATGGAAAAAATATTACAGTGATTCATTGTAACTCAAAAGTTATAAGTTTACATCATCACTGACTGATGATGTAAACTTTTGACTGATGATGTAAACTTTTGACTGATTTTGACTGGTTTATTCACAATATGCACGTAAATTGGAGGCAACACCTCAAAACTACTTCCTCATTGAGAGACATGGGGGAGAAAATGAACCGAAGCTATTACAGACTTTCACGTCTTATTGCTCCTTAGGTACAAGTTGACAGATTGTGACCAGAAATTAATGTATTTTGATGCAAAATGTGCAAATAAAAGCAAAAAAACATTGTGTAGAGTAGCGGTTCTCAACGTGGGCGGTACCGCCCCCCAGGGGGCGTTCAGAGGACGGCAGGGGGCGCTGGGGGACATTTTTACAAAAGGGGGGCGCTGGGATGCCTTTGGGGAGCGTTTAGTCGAAGGTAAACTTTACACCTTAAATGCACAACAATGCCAGTTTAGACTTTGAGCAACTTGGTGAAACTGTATTGTGTAACATTAAACCATGCTTGGCTGCAACTGTATTGATGGCAGCTCTTCTACTCAGTGTTTGTAGCTTCAGTTAGCTTCTTGGCGCAGCTCCGTTCTCCTGCTACTGGTAGCTAAAATCACGATACCCTCACTGTGTATCCCTCTGAAAAATGAACCCATTTAAATAAATAAAGAAATCCCTCCATGGTTGATACCACGATGGAGAGCGTTCATTTTATAGCGTTAACACGGTGTTGTAAGTGGTCCGGTATGAAACGGGAGTGATAGAACAACACAGCACTTTTAAATTTCAATAACCAGAATGCAGAAATTGTTTCCGTTGTTTTAAAAGGTTTATGTCAATCGGCTTTTTCCCCATCGATACGCTTCCCGACCGCCCTGCACCTTAGGGGCTTAAAAAAAAAAAAAAAAAAAAGAAGAAGAAGCAGCGCACATTGTGCAAAACTCTAAACAGGAGAAGCGGGACATGAAACGGAGCGACGAACTAGATGTGAATTATGGCATAAAAACAGAGAATCCAATGCTGGACAGTGAAAAAAATCAACACATGATGTGAAACACATGACGATTAGACGGAGCTGCATTTGATGAGTGAAGCGTCAATAAATGATCAAATAAATCTAGCAACAGGAAAGAAACTAAAGTGGACATAGCAATAAACCAAGAGAGGACAATACTAATCAAAAGAAACTAAATGGAAATTAATGAAGAACAAAATGCAAGAATAAACTAAGAAACTAAAGTAAATACATAGGAATAAACTGGTATGGCAAGACCTTTCGAGCAATAATTAATACAGAGGACTGTATGGCAAGAATAAACAGACACTATTTTCAGATTAAAGGTAAAATAATATTGTTGAAATGTCATGGGTTTGTTGAGACCACATCTAATACTGAGAATAAATATATCTTACAGACCATAACAGTAAATAACTTATCACTTATTTAGGTTTTTAATTAGATTTGATATATTTATTTCTTCAATATTATTTTTCATGTCAGTGTTATTGTGATGAGGCTGATGACTCCATGACACTTTCAATTCGACTCATTAGGATTTGATTAAGAACCAGATTTGTTCTTTGTCATTTCTGTCCAGTAAAACTATTAATCTATAAATCAATAGACAGATCTATATAAAGATATAATCCATGTTTCTGTCTCATATTTGTATTGCATTAAAAGGATCTGGAACTTTTGTTTCTCCACTGAAAGCTCTGGTTTGCACAATAAATGCCATGTGGGTGAAATTTTATGGATGATACTCTGATGTCCCATTCTCCTGAAGGCAGCACAGAGCTGCACCACCAGAAACTGACAGAAACACTGAAGAGAAAAAGAGCTATGATTAATGTAGTTACAGTTCTATCCATGTTTTAATGTTGCAGAGCTCAGTCGTTTTTAAAATAGTTCAAAGTTTAAACTGGCATGTTGTACATCTTTTGTCTGGTTATTTTGTGGAATATTTAACAACTAGAAAATGGCACAAAATAAGAATATTTTTCTCCACTCTGATTGGCTGCTGCAAGGCCTACCAATTTTAACTTGAATGTTCATTGCATTTTTCGTAGACGCCTGTGAAAATAATTTCTATTTCCATAACTTTTTTGTTCTCTGGGAAATTATTTTTGATGATAAATACAGAAACAAGCATAAAATCAAAACATCTACAATAGTGATAGTAATATTAATAATAAAATAATAGTCAGTGCAAAGTAGTCTGCAAATTCTTTGGTGGGGGGCGGATAAAGGCTAGGGGGGCGCTGGCCCGAAAAAGGTTGAGAAACACTGGTGTAGAGGCAATGTACTGCCTGACACCAACAATCAGCTAGCAAGAATCCATCACACCACAAGAAACGTCAGATCCCAGTTCCCAAAGCACTGCATGATACAGACTTTAATTTTTGGAGACATGTCCTAAAGTCTGATGAAACTAAAATTTAAACAAAACAGATGATATTACGAGGAAAGATCATTGTGTAGAAATATCAAGGCAACATTTCAATAAATTTGCAAGTAAATTAAAGCTTAGGCACAAAAATGAAATTACATTTTTTTTTATTTTATTAGGTTTTCTTTGATAGGGACAGACACACATTAACAGACAAACTGAATAAAACAGCAGCGGCTTATAGATTAGTGAAATTTGCAGCACTTTTTAAACAGTACATCTAAAAGCTGACCTGAGTAACCTCATTTCGAAGAAAGCTTACAAACCTTCTCACTGTTTTGGCATTTAGCAAATAGAAATAATTGTGGTAATCCTAAGTGACCTAAAACATGTTTTGTTATGTGTCATTTACATAAAAATATCTCATTTCAACTGTCTGAGCATAATTACAGTGTATTAATTATCTGAATCCATTAAAAAAACGATTCAAAGAAGCATTAGATTATTTATAACTTAAAAGGTTTCCTTTCCTACTTTCAGGCTCAGACAGACGAGCAGACCAGTGGCCCAGTGCCGCCACAGCCCTCCCAGTCACTGGTTGGTCAACCACTGGCTCCAGTTCCAGAGGAAGGAGCCGAATGTCTCAAATGCAACACCTTCGCAGAGCTGCAGGAGAGACTGGACTGCATAGACGGCAGTGAGGAGGTGACAGATGCCTCCAATCATAAAACAATCCAAAAATGCACATAGGAAAAGATCATGAAGATTATCTTAAACTATATATCATTACAACTAAAAGATATTTGATTTAAATTATTCTATGCTGTGTGTCCATTTTTTTCAATATAAGTTTCAGTTGTACTGTTTCAAAGCTAAATCACGTAGAAAAGAAAATCAGGTTGATATTAAAGCTGTTATTCTTTTCATTTCTCCAGGTGGCAAAATTTCCCTTTGAAGAAATTCCCGCAAGCAAACCAAGTGCCAAGCAGGAGTCGTGTCCTTCCTCGTCTGCTCCAGGCTCTGTAGATGGGCTGGATGCCGAGCCCAAAATAGGTAATTTAACCAATGTACTGCCTGAGATTTAAGTTAATCTCTTCCCAACATCTTATTACAATAAGCAACATGTAAAAAAACAATAGTTCTCTTTGTCCTTATAGTGCAGCTTGTTACTGTAAAAATATTTCAATTGTGGATATAAGCATAAAAATTACCATGCTCATTCTTCAGGTTGTATGTTGTTCATATGAAGCCCCATGATTTCCAGGATGACTGCAATTTTCCAAGATGGCTGCCATTTTTGAGCCTTTTAAACCAATTATTGACATTATTACCAGTTTTCATGAGTTTCAAAATTGTCACATATGTTTTGTACTCTAATAATCTTATTGAAATACCAATATGTAGACAAGTCAGAAGCTGAGGAACTTCCTGTTTGTGAGTCTCACACCATATCAACCAGAAGGAGATGAAGATGTGTGACAGAGGCAGAGGTCTTCATGGTTAACTGCTAATTTTTTAGATGCTTACCAAATTAGCATTAGCTTGTGCAAATTTTTTGTGTTTGGCAGTTTAGTGTTAGCTTGATCTGCCCATTTTTATGTACCTGCAGTTTAGTGTTAGCTTCCACTACTTTTTTGTGGTTAGCAATTTAGCATTACTTTCAAGTTATTTAGCCGCTTAACACTAGCTTCCGCTAATTTTTTATGTGGTTAGTTGCTTAGCGTAAGTGGACTTATAAATCTTGTTTTATAAATTAGTGGTAAGTGGGTGGTTAGCCGTGCCCACCACTGGCTAAAACCACTGACAATTTTAGTGCAAACATCTATTCTCCATTACAACCATCTTGAAAAATCGCATAAAATTAGCGGTAAATGATTACCCTGTCCGATTATGTATGATTTGGCACCAAACATATTCATCTAGGATAAATATCGACAAATTTAGTGCAAAAACACATTTTCTTTGAGGATCTTGGCACCCAATTTTAATTTTGTAGTAAAGTTTTTTTCAGAAAGCGAGGCCCTGGGAACATGTTGCCAACTGAATTTCTTGAGTCTGTACATGAAAGGTTTTACTGAAATATTAATTTACCTGCTCCTCTACCAGCAGCCTCTAGGAGGAGAAGCAATGACCAGCAGCTTCAAGAAATCAAGGAGGTGGTGGAGGAGGCAGAGCTCGCCCAAACAATGATCCACAGTTTAGCTCAGGCCACTGGATGCCCCCTGGTTACCAGTACCAGGAGCATAACTGGGAGCAGCAGCATCATCACCTCCAACCCCTTACACAAAGCCAAGAACTCTCAGCTACATGACAGGTGAGGACCGCTGGCATCTGTATGCTGCCTCAACTCTGACATTTAGATGTTTCTGCTGTTCTTGGGGGAATATTTGACCTCAGCTGTCTCCTTTTGAAGCCGTGAGAATCTGAATGCGGTCGGCAATATTGAGGGGAAGGCTCGTCCTCTTGGGTCGCCGCGCTTGGGCATCGCAAGCCTGACTAAAACCTCAGACTACAGGTGATGCATGAATTACTCTGGAACAATAATTTGAATATCTTCATATTAATCAATTCCTGTGCTTTAATGACAGCTTATAATATAGAAAATGTGTTTTTTATTGTTGTTTCCCCTCCCAGGCCTCCATCTTCCCCATCACAGCGATGTAAGGTGTACACTCAGAAGGGTGTAATGCCATCAACACCCCCACCGTCCTCACACAGCCTGGCTCAGGATGGCCAGGCCACTGAGGCTTTGACCTCTGACAGTAATTATTAGTATTATTTTATTTTTATTTTTTTTACATAAGAAGCCGGGATTAATAGAGTTTACAGAACTTCAAATAAAATGGGTTCTTTATTCTCAAAAAGAAAAATTTTCTCTGAGTAGCAAAAATAAAAGTTCAAGATATGGAGCGAAAATAGTCTTTTGTTACGTCAATGGTCCGTAAAATACGAGTAAAGCTCCTAACTAGGAACGACTTCAACAAAATGGCGCAGTAACAGCACTATTAGCACTCCAGATGTAGCAAAGCGGCTACACAGAAAATTTAAATACAAATAAATACAAATTTAAATAAACGGCAGTGGCGCCTCTAAAAGAGGACAAACATAAAACATGACGTAAATTCAGACATTAATTACCGAAAATCTGGATTCTTCATTCATGTGGCCAAAAAGTCGTCTTTTCCGACAGGTCTCGACTCAAAAATGTCTTTCTCTTCCGTTTTACCTGTTAGAACGTGAAAGGACGTAAACGAGAGATTTTTTCAACTTCCGGTAGTTTTAGACCTCTCTGTAGCAGAAGCACCACCTGCTGACAAAAACAAGAATTACAACCAGAAGGTGAAATGAAAGCAAAACAGGGTTTACAAAAGAGATATTACAGGTACTGGTACCCATTTTTCACCTGGTTACACATAATATATATATATATATATATATATATATATATATATATATATATATATATATATATATATATATATAATTATTTCCTTAAACATTTGAAAATTACCTGATGATAATATGTCACTGAGATAAATTTACTGCATTTTAATCATGAGTATGACATATACCGAAAATCTTTTCCTTTTTCTGATTATTCAAGCTTAAAGCACATTACATATAAGTAGTAGCAGAATTGGGTAGTAATTAATTATGTTAATTATGTTTACTTAAGTTACTTTACTTTGAAGTATCACTACAATTACTTGAGTAAAATTTCGGGATACTCTACCCACTGAGCAACTTCAAGTAATGAAAAACAAACTTATTTTAACCAAAAATTCACCAGACACAGACACACACCTGCAATTTCTGCTAAAGTTTTATAATGAAATTTATTAAGAAAAAAGTATTTTGACTGATGTTATTTTGTAATTATGTTATTTATATTAAAAATGTTCATTCTGGGCCTTAAAATACCAACATTTTCACATAACTTTATATTTTGGACCATCTGATGATGGAGTTTTTAAATATTCAGTAATTTATGTTGTGACCAGTTTTACAGTATTTTTACCAAATACTTTCTTGCTCTTTTTGCAGTACTTTATTTTAAGGATAACTTTACAGAACAAAACATAAAAATAAGCAAAGCAACATATCAATATCTCTTCCTGGCAACTTCAAAGTAAAAAAACATAAAAATACAGAAGAGCAAAGCAATGTAATGCTGTTTAGACTGAGATGTAGCAATTTTTTAACATGTCTATGCAGAATCTAATAGAGGCACAGACATTTTCTTACCCTTTAGTAATTTCTTAGACAACTACTTTTACTTTTACATAAAAATATGGTTAAGTAGTGCTACTCCTACTTGAGCCCAATTTTTGGGTACCCTTCCCATCTTTGAATAGTAGCTTATAACAGATGAATGCACCATGTAACGAATTTCCCAAATACTTTGATGCATGCTTTCCGAACTTGGAAAACCGATTTAATTTCAATGCTAACTGTGCACCTGTGACTCTACAGACAGTTTGGCTGCAGACAGTGGTCGCTCCTCCACAGAGTCGCTGCTGTCCAGGACTTCTCCTGCAGGGATGAGCCCACAAGTCCGAGAGCCAACCGCATCCCTCTCTGCCAGCCTGGGCTCAGCTGAGACACTCTGCGATGACGACGTCCCACCGATACCTTTGGACACACACAAAGACGGTAATCACATGAACATTAGACACCTGTGACTGATGGATATGCTTGAAACAGTAAGTTTTTCTCTTCCTTCTAAAACCTTAGCTGCAGCAGCATCTGTAGGAGGAAGTGGGACTCTTCTCCCTGGAGAGGATGATATAGTTTACACCACGGCCTGCAGAGATGAAGAGGACATTGTTGCTACAACTCTTGTTGAAGACCGGAGCTTGGTCTGTCGTCCAGTGAGCATCATCAGCTTTAACAGTGACTGTGGCTCTGAAGCTGCCCTCGCTTTAGAACCTCAACCCATCAGCATTAGCGGTGACGCTGCTTTAGATGGAGCAATGGAAAGTTACCACCTGTCTTCAGGAATTGCAGCAAACACAGGGGTTAAGGATGTGGTGGCAATGGCAGAGGTTGGTGGGACTGTTTGGCTTTTTATTTTGGCGAGTGCTGAAGCAGACTTACAGTGGTTTGCAAAAATATTCACATGTAATCCTTAAACTTTTAAAGCATTTGGTCACATTACAAACAACAACCTAAAGTGTATATCATTAGCATTTTTCAGGATAGACCAACACAAGGCAGTGCATAATACTGAAGTCAAAGGCAATAGATATGTGGTATTCTAATTTTTTACCAATGACTTTAGCCAATTGGTTCCAGAAATTATCTGAGGAGAAGTGAACCAGCTTCTAAAACAAAAATTTCAACATCTTATAGAGAGCGATTCAATCCATCATCTGAACATGGAAACAATGTGGCAAAACTGCAAAGCTACCAAAACTGACACAAGGCAAAGATAACTTTAATCAGAAAAGCAGCCAAGAGATCTACAGTAACTCTGGAGAGGCTGCAAAGATCAAATGTTTTAGTGTTTTAGAGCAGTGGCAAAAGGAAAGCAATTGTTGAAATAAAACTCCATCTAAAAGTCATGTAAGTGTGTTGTCAGAGTGTGTATGACATAAAATCCCAATAAAATACAAAGAATTTGTTTGTAGTTGCAATGTAACAAAAGCCTAAAACACTTGAATACTATTAACAGACACTGTAGTAAACTAAAGCCTTTATCACTGCATGTTGGATTTCTGGATGCCTGACTGTGTTGCTCACTGTTGCAGGTGGCGATGGCCAAGTTGCGGACTGGCGAAACTTTAGCCACAGGAATGTCAAACTCCGGATCACCCATGTCCTCTTGGATGAGCGATCTCAGCATGTGCAGCGAAGCAGATCAGTCTCTGCACAGCTTCAGCCAGTCTCAGAGTCAGCAGGGGGAGGCACTGGCTGATTCTGAAGCCAGCCAAAGCTTTGAAGTTGAGGTTTTGGATGGATGTGGGAGTGGGGAAAGTTCAAGAAGAGGCAGTCTGGAAGGAGAGCTGGTTCTATCAGAGAAGGTGTCGGATAAAGGGACTCCAAGTAGAGACAGGCAGAGAAAACTGCCACCGTCTATGGCGAAAACTAACATTCAGATTCTGCCTGGGCCTGGAAATGTTTCCCCTTTCAAGACTACAATAAGTGTTCATCCTTGCATGGTTGTCAAACCCATGATTATACATGAGCCCACAATCCTCTGCTCCCCAATAAAGACGACCTTAATGAAAGACACAGGGAAAGCTAAAGCTGAATTTTTAGCCTCCATCTCCAGTGAGATCAACTTTGAAGACCCTTGGTTGAAACGTGGAATGGAGGAAGGAAGGCCTAGAGAACTTATCTGTGAAGTGAAGCCAGAAAAAAGGGAAGTAGAGCCTTTAAAGAGCCATGGAAGGAACCTTTGCAAGGACGGTAAGAAACAAGCAGATATTGTCCTCAAGCAAAATATATTTAGCTTGTATTATTTCTTTATTATTTGAGTTCATTTTCATGTGAACTCTCTCCTTAGGTGGGGATCACAGTAGCTCTGGATCAGGCGGTGAAGTGGTTTCCTCTCCAGATTCATTCAAGAGAGTTGTGGATGGTTGCGAGATGATCACTGTTGCTGTCCAAGGTGAATGTTTGACTGGTATCTGCAGCCTAGATATCCACCGCACAGCAAGTCTTCCCCGCGGCTGGCACCGACTCAACCACCACGATGGCTTAGAAAGTGGAACAGAGTACCGCAACCTTGGAGTCACCAATTCAACACCCTGCAGTCCCCGTGCCACACTTGAACGCTTAGGATCCAAAGGAAAACAGGGATTGTTCTCCCACAAGAAGGGAGGAATCCCACCTCTTCCACCAGTACGAAAGTCCAGCCTTGACCAGAGAAATAGGGCAGCCAGTCCTCTCCCCCAACCCACTCATGGTGTGTCATCACTAAGCAGCTCTACAGACAATTCAGGGATCACCAGACAGCGCGGTTCCAGCATCGACAGTAGCAGACTCTTCAGTGCCAAGTTAGAACAACTGGCCAGCCGAACAAACTCCCTTGGCAGAGTCCACGGCTCGCACAGTGGCTCCCACCACTATGACTGCTTTTCCCTGGAGAGAGGTGAGAGCCTTAGGGGGGCAGGAGGAGTCAGAGGGGACTCCACCATGCCTCGCACTGGTCGCAGCATCACCCGGACCGGCTCAGTATCGTCACCCACTGGGAACCCCAGCAGTCCCAGTTTCAGTGGAGGCAGTAGTCCAAGCAGTGCTCCACAGTCACCAGCCAAGAGCAGTGGCCAGTCAAAGATCTCGGCAGTTAGTAAATTGCTTATGACCAGCGGTCCTAAATCTAGGAGTCTTTCTGCATCCAGCACCAAGACTCTGAGCTTCTCCACCAAGTCTTTAACCCAGACTAGCAGCCGCAGCTCCAGCCTCCCCCCGAATGGAAAGGTAAGGAACTGCCTCTAAGGGTGTTTTCACACCTGACAGTCTAGTTAGCTCGGCTCTTTTGGGGACCAAAATTACATTTGTTACATTTTCTGCTGCACTGTGTCAAACAAGCCAAAGTCTTTGGAGAAACTTGTTTCCCTCCTTGCCTGTGGGGGCGTTACACCAAGAACTACTGAAGGAAACAATAGTTTTTTAGCAGTTGTAGGATTTCTCTTTTGTTTTTTTTGTAACAAAAAAGACCACAAGGCATTTCTCTAGCTAGACTTGCTGGTTTGTTTTGGTCATATTTACCCAGAATGCCCTGCGCTATAGTTTACTTCCTGCTTTTGGAGTGGCTTCCGGTTTGCTTGGCGTTCACATATGCATTCATACCGTGTCAGATTTCACTTCAACCGAACCAAGACTGAGGTTTTATTGTGGTCTAGAGTTAGTCCAATTGTGCATGTAAACCTCCCAAAGGCTAACAAACAATAATTAAAAATAGAAAGCGGATTAAACAGGGATGGTGTGAATGCACCCTAAAATAGAAAGGAACCCAACTTCTTTACCAACTCACATGTGAACCATTGAGCTGATGATGTGATGTTGCTTTTCTTTAACGAATAAACCATAGAACTCAGTCCAGGCCCCCGTTCAGCAGCAGCAGCAGCAAGGATCTGCCCCTGGATCGTGGTCGACCCAGTCCCTGAGCCGCAGTCGGGGGGGAAGTCTAACAGCCAAATTGCCTCTGCGGGCGGTCAACAGCAGAATCTCAGAGCTCCTCCAGGGAAGTGCAGGATCCCGCTCCAGGGGCCACGTCCAGGGAGGAAGCACAGATCGAGCCGAGGACAAAGGACCTGCAGCAGCAGCGAGGTGAATTCGTTTTCATTTTATTTTGTTGAAGCTGCTGTCACACTGTTTTCCATCTTGCTATAAAGAAATATTTCAATGACTAATCTGTTCATGTTTTATTTTGTATCTTGCTTCTTGACTTGTTTTTCTCAGTGGAGGTGGAGCATGTGGCGATAACCTGGGAGAGGAGAGGGCAGTTGTGGTGCAAACACTCCCCTCTCCTTACAGCAAGATCACAGCTCCGAGGAAACCACACCGCTGCAGCAGCGGCCATGCAAGTGACAACAGGTAAAGTGAACAGGGAAGTCAAGGCTTGATGTTCCAAAAATGTATTTATTTTTTTTATCTTAACTGGATTGTTTCTTTGACTCCAACAGCAGTGTACTGAGTGGAGAACTGCCCCCAGCTATGGGGAAAACTGCCCTGTTTTACCACAGCGGAGGCAGCAGTGGCTACGAGAGCATGCTAAGAGACAGTAGTGAGAACACAGGAAGCACTTCCTCGGCTCCAGACTCACTCAGCGAGCACAGCTCAGCCACCACCTCCTCCCGACGGAGCTCCAAGAGTAGCAAGAAGAGCAGGAGCAACTCAGGTTACAGCTTCACACATTTACTAAAAAGGATCTTTATCCAAAATTCACATTTTGTAAATTTTATTCTTCCATTTTGGCCTGATCTGCTTCTAAAAACAGCCCACATGCTTAAAGAGAACCACCCAGCTGTTTTTAGGGTAATAAGTTACTGTTTTATGTTGTCTATAAAATAAGCCATTTCCAGCACATTTGGTCAGCTGGGTTTAGTACAGTATGTGCTGTACAATGGCTGCTGGAAAAGAGAAGAGTTTTGTTGTTGACTTACCATCCAGAAACCAGTTGCTGCACTTTTGTTATTTATGTAGAAGGCTCTACTTTAGCTTTTCAAAGATGTATGGTTGTATATGTTTGCATCTATTTGAAGCCATTTTCACGTGTGAGTGTAAATGTTGAGTTGGGGGTCATAACCAGCAGCAGCTTTTTTGGATTTAAAATGACAAAATTCCCTAAAACAGCTCATTCTGAGCCAACCAGATGAAAATCTTATTATCCAAGAATGATTTTGTGCAAAAACATTTAATGAACATGTTTTGTATAGACAACAGACTTATCCTGACCTGTTCAAGGTCACCTCTAATACATCACCATCACAAAAAACTCCCAGTGTAGTCAGATTACTTTGGTTAATAATGAATTCAGACCAGCTTTGTTTCATCGGTATCTTGTGACCCTTCATCCACCCTGTGGTATTAAGGGAGCTGCCTGTATGGGTCATTTCCATTAAGATATAATTAGAAACTGAATAGAAGACAAGAAATTACCACAAATGAAATTATAATGGAGATAAGCTGAAAAAAAAAACATTTTTCCCAGCCAATTTCAGCTTGCAAATCACACTAAAACGTCAAAGGATGTCAAAGAAGATGAGAAAATCTACCCCAAAAAACAGGCAAGAAAAAGTGAACAGACAAGCAAAAAGAGCAGAAAGCTGTGTCTGAAGGAGGAGCCAGGTAGGAAAGGTGACCCTGACCAGCCATCTGTGAAATGGTAAAAGGGAACGTGGCGGTGTAGGCTGTAATGAATATATATTCACCAGAATCTAACACAAAGCGCTTGCTAATGTACCTGTCAAATGACTCTCTTCTGCTTCAGCATTAGGGTGGCTGTGTGCATGAAATCAGATTGGAAAGAGGCAGCCTTGTCTGCTGCGAGACTGATTATTGATTTAAACTGGAATTAGCCTTTCATTCCCAGTGTGTACGGTCTCACCTTCCGAATATTCAGCATAAAATCTGGATTTATTTTGCTTTAACCTCAACAGATTCTGTTGCAAAGAGCCAATGTGCTTTCAGGGTGTCGCACAAAGGACTGCCTTGATGGAGGAAAGTGAATTTTGTGTAAAATGATAAAAAAGACATTTTCATTCCACCGCCAGCTCAATCTCTTTTTGTGCCTGATTGCCATTTGATTGGATTCCTTTTTTTTTTTTGTCAATTTTCTTGACCCTCCGTCCTGCGTCCTAATGAAATACAAATGTCTCTGCTTGACCTTTGGGCTGAACTGAGACCAAAGCCAGTAGGAAAATCATATTAAAATCACTGCTTTCCTCTTAGCATCTTCTCTCTCCTTTTTTACTTAGGCTTTCAATGGAAAGTCTGTGATTATAATATTTAGACTACAGCTCAAAATACAGACTAATTATTGCTCCATATTTGACTGACACCTTCCCTCCTCAATTTCTCTGTGTATCAGAGAAACCCTTCTGTTCGTCTCAGGTCCAGTAAGTCGACTTCAGGACAGACACACTCAGATTCACTGTATATTGTAAGAAAAGAGGAAATCAAGTTGGTGGTTAACATCAGTCCAGCAGCTTCTGTCCCTAAGCATTAAATAAGATATAATAAATAACACTAAACTACAGAGGAATAGCTCAAAATGAGCAGTTATCAATTGTAAAATGAAACATAGCTAAAACAGGCAACATTAATAACGATAATAGTTAAAAACATACACCAAACGTAGCAAAATTACTTATGAAACATTATACATTATTAAATTTGTCTAAAATATATGTGAAAATATAATACTTGTAAACAAACAGCAACAGAAAAAGGGGGGGGAGCCGTCAGTTACTGGTTGCTACGGTAACCACCAACTGCCAACAGCAGCCAACAGCCCTTAAAGCACCAATAAATGTCTCAAAAAACAATTTCCTGACTAAACAATATACATTCAAATAATACATAAACTAATTTGACCAACTTCACATTTAAAATATTGTTAAAATAAAACCTTGTTACAAACTCCTCGCCTGAATTTGTCAAAATTACAAAACAAACACATTGGATTAAGGAAACGAATAGAATAACATTTCTAAAATGAAAATCCCAAATGAATCCCATCATTTCTCTGCCCATCTCCAGTGATTGCTATGCATATTCTGCAAAAATACAGAATCAATAGCTATTTTTGCTATTTGTCCCTCCCAATCACAAACCTCAATTTATGTGTATTTTATATACGATTTACACAGAAAAGTGTAGACTTGGGAAGTGGGAGGAACATTACATGTTTCCAATGTTTTTAGGAAACAATACTTCCTTTATTTTTTATTATTTCAGTGAAAAATATGATTTTGGGTGGAATACAGTTGAAGCAAACAGGAAAATAACAAATGGAGCCGGTCAGGATGAGCAGCTGGGTTTCATTTTGATGCTAAATTTGACTTTTCTCTGTATTTTAGTTTGATTAGAAGAACTATGCTAAACATGGCTATATTATAGATTTCCAAATACATCTCTTTAAAAATATATTTAACTCAAAAATTGGTTTAATTGTAGCTTACTTGATAGAAAATGGTTATAAAATCAATTTTAGCATGGCAAATTAATGTAATCACATACATTTTAAATAAAATAAAAGGCTGAGTAGGAATAGACTTTTTTATTTAAGTATTTGACTCTTTGTAAATGTATAATAAACAAATATTTGTTGGATCAAATTGTTTTTCTGCACCTGTAAATACGGACTCCTTTCTCTTCTTTCAGGCCTCCAGCGGCGACGTCTGATCCCAGCTCTGACCCTGGACTCCTCGTCTTCGTCACCTTCTCAGCGCTCCTCCAAACAAGCCATGACCTCCTCTTCTTCCTCCTCCTCCAGTCCAGGTGCATGCTGGGTGGACGGCCCACTGGGGCCTCCTGCGTCCTCAAACCACCGCGGTGTGGCTGCATCCACAGAAACCATTGAGATCAAAGTGTACGAGATCGACGATGTGGAGCGACTGCAGAAGAGAAGGGACAAAGGAGGGAGCAAGGTAGGGTTCACTATAGATTTGAGAAGATGGTACAGAGAGCTTAAAGGTGACATATTTTGCTTCCTTAAACAGGTTAAGACATGAGCCAAATGAAACGTGTTTATTACAGTTTTCCACACAAAATTATTCTTAGATAATGAGACTTCATCCTGCTCAGTTCTGCCTATTTTGAGCTGTTTTGGGGTTTCTTATAACTTCAAATCCAAAACAGCTGCTGGCCATTCAATGTTTACACTTCCATGTGAAAATGGCTAAATGGCAAACTCTTTGAAAAGCAAAAGTGGAGCCTTCTGCACAAACAACAAGAATTCAGCCATTTTATAGAGAATACAGCAGTAAAACCAGCTGACCAAATGTGTCGGAGCTCCATTTGTGTTGCTAGGTAACAGGTTGACCCTGACTAAGGTTGCTAGGTAACGGCAAAGTGAGTTAATAATCAGGACAACAACAAAAAAAAACCCATTAACTTAATGCCAAAAAACAGCTGTTTTTTGCGTTGTTTTTAGAAGCAGTTTTGGTTCTGACAGATTATTTCATCTTGCTATGAGTTAAATATTTATATATTATTTATTCCTTTATATGTTTAATCAATATTGAGGAACAAGCTCCTATTTCAAGTAAAATGTTTATTTCAAGTGTACAAAAACATTTGCTCTAAAAATAAGCCAAAAACACTTGGTAATATTTTGTGTTTTTGCAGTGAAAAGAGAATCGGAAGGGAGGAAAAAACACTGAGATATAAAGAAGAAATTATTTTTTACAATATGAAGTATTCACAACACACCATGAGCAATGTGGAGTCTTCCTGATGTAAGAGGGATTTGCGGAACGGACTGCAACTTGGGAAATTATTGCAAAAATATGCACAGTGCCGGTTTTTGGGTTTCCATTGTTAAGTCTCTGTGTATTCAAGGGGGAAAGAGTGGTGAGCTTTGGAAAAGAAGGAGGGAGAAAATAGCATGAAATATAGATTTTCCCTGCAGCGGCCTTAAAAAAGCCACTTAACCCCCAACTGGTCCAGCGAAGCGGCTCTGTGTCCCACATACCCAACTGTGGTCCAACTGGGAATCGATGATGGGTGAATGTGTGCAGCCGTGTGAATGCTAAACACGGTCCTGCTGAAAGTTCTTTGCAAGTTGCTCCTCTGGAAATGTAAAGGTAAATAAAACCCTTTCACTCTGCTGGCACTTTCTCTGTTTGTGTGTGTCAGGAGGGTGTGTTTGTCAGCGCCAGGCTGCGTGTGTTGGAGCACCGCCAGCAGCGAATCAGTGAAGTCAGAGCCAAGTACCAGTGTCTGAAGAAAGAACTGGAGCAAACCAAGCAGCACTTGATGCTGGAGCCACACAAATGGACAGCTGAGTGTAAGTGTAGCACATCAGGGAACATGATGTGTGTGAGAGAGGAGATAAGACGTCGGCAGCTGGATAGAGGAGGCTGTTAAGAGCTCATTTGTCAGCAATGAATGTATTAATCCAATCATTTATCACGCACATTTATTAGCCGCATTTAGTATTCAACTTTATAGTTTAGCCATATTTTAGTCTAGACTGCTTCCTTCATTTTCTCTACACACCCTCTGCAAAAAAAAAACAAACCCCAAGACTTTAGAAATAGAGAATATTTCTGGATAAAGAGAAGCAGCTCTGGTAGCTTTTGTTACTGAACCTTCATTAGTAAGCTGTTAACTTGGGTCACGTGTCAAACTGAAGGCCCGGGAGCCAAATCCGGCCCACAATTGCTTTTTATGTGGCCTTCTAGAAAAACACTTATTTAGAGCCTTCAAGAAAACAGTTGTGTGCTTAAATGTTATTTTACCAATCAAATCACAGGAGGTTTTATCTGCATGCTGTCAAATTACATCAATGTGAAAAGATGTTTAACTTAAAGAAGTGCAGAAATACATCCATCCATCCATCCATCCATTTTCTTGCACCATTGTTCCTTAGTGGGGTCGGGAGGGTTGCTGGTGCCTATCTCCAGCTAATGTTCCGGGCGAGAGGCGGGGTCACCCTGGACAGGTCACCAGTCTGTCACAGGGCAACACAGAGACACACAGGACAAGCAATCATGCACACACACACTCACACACCTAGGGGCAATTTGGAGAGACCAGTTAACCTGACAGTCATGTTTTCGGACTGTGGGAGGAAACCGGAGTACCCGGAGAAATACATATTTATTTATATTTTATCATTTTAATGGGTAGTTTTATCAATACATTTTGCCACAACTGGCTCTTTGTTTACATTCATGATCTCGATGTAAACATCAAAATTAGGTCGACACTCCTGCCTTAGATGGAGGACAATATTAATATTTCGGTAGATTTGTTAAGTCATACTTTTGCATTTTCAGATGATGGACAGAAAATTGACAAAATGTTATTACAATATGATGTTTACATTATAAATGCCTAACTAAACTACAAATAGTTCAAGCAGTGAATTGTTCCATATACACAAATATTTTTATTCACAAAGCATTAAGTTGGCTTTTGGTTAAGAAATACAGTTGAAATTCCCCTTTTATGCTCTTTTTTAAAGAATGATTATAGTAACCAATGCTTTGAATAATCAACTTTTATTTAGCCAAACTTTACACAATTACACAATACAAGAGATGCTTTAAATTGTTTTCTTCTTCCACCATGCAGCAAAAAGAACCAGAACTCACTTTGTTCATCCGTTATAAATGTAACAAGTGGTTATTAAAAGCTCCCTGCTTAATTATTATATGATTATAATTGTACATTTATGAATCATCACTAATGTTATATTGAATGTAATAAATATTATTTGAGATGAAGAGTGGTCATTGTTACATAAACGGATACTAAAATAAACAACCAAATCGGCCAACATAAAAAAACATAATTCTTCCTTCCTCCTCGTTCCAGTCGAACTGCAGCAGCCCTACGACGTGGACTCAGTGGAGTATTTGGAGGCACTGGAAACGGTGACCGACAAACTGGAAACCAGAGTTAACTTCTGCAAAGCCCATCTTATGATGATTACCTGCTTTGATGTGTCCTCAAGACACCGGTAGATGGGTGAGAGGCGCAGAGAGACCACAGTGAGAGAACATTATTCTAACAGTGGACAACAGGAGCGCAAGGACGGAGCGACCCGTTACTCATGCATCTCCCCTGGATGGACAGAAGGGCAGATCAGATGAATGAATGGAGAGATCTACAGTGAAAACTAGCAAACATCAAGCTTTTGGTGTTTGAGTGAAATACTCAAAGAAGAGAAGGGGATTGTAGAACGGCAGATTACTGAATGAAATATCTAACGCCACACACACCAAGTTAAGAATGTATTGAGAAAAAGAAAACCGGACAAGAAAAATGCCACTTCTCAAAAAAACAACAAAGAAAAGGCGGAAGAAAAGAAATCAGACCTGTAGTTCATTTTCATTTTTTATAAATAAAAATAAACTACACTTATGATGAATGTAGTTTACAGGTACATTACTGAACCTGTAAATGAGGTTTAACGACAGAAAGATGCTGAATTGTATCGCTGAGAGAAAGACAAGAGGAAATGATTGAGATAAGTGCCTTGAGAACATTTCTAACACCACCAAGACCAATTCTTTCAGATTTTTTTTGTGTACATGCCGTTGGTATGGTGCTAGTGTAGAAAAAAAAATTGATGTCCTCGGAAATTTTCATTTTGCAATTTCCTAGTGTGATGTTTTTCTGTGGGTCGGTGTTTCCCAGTTCGATTTTTAAAAAAATGTTTTAGTGTATTACCATTGGTTTGTTAATGAGAGAAACTACAGCTCTGGAAAAAATTAAGAGACCATTTAAAATGATCAGTTTCTATGATTTTACTTTTTATAAGCATATGTTTGAGTAAAATGAGGAATGGTGAAAATAACTAAAAAGAGCTTTCAGACCTCAAATAATGTAAAGAAAACAAGTTCATGTTCATTTAGAAACAACATTAATGTTTTAACTCAGGAAGAGTTCAGAAATCAGTGTTTGGTGGAATAACCAGGAGGTTTTCAATGGGGTTCAGTACAATTTTTTTCCAGAGCTGTACATGACCGAAGCAAAATCTGATACGAGACGTGGGAAATTCAGATTCAGTGTGTAAGAGCTCAGAGGAAGAAAAAATCTAATTTATGGAGCAGTCTCTGCCTGGACCTCTCTCTGAAACGACACACGTCTGGGTTTGGATCAGCGGGACTCAGGAGGATTCCTGCGGCTCGGGTCCCGATACGGATGTGATCGCTTTTTCATGTTCACAAAGGAAAGAAGTGTTGGAGTCACACAGGAGCGGAGGTGGAAAGATCCGTCTCCGATCCACTTTTAAGTGCATCCATTGACTGGCTGCTGAGTGACTGGACGTTATTTGTATCCGTGTTGTTCCGCTCTACTCTAAAAGAAACTGAATGATTTGTAAATGTGTGTGTTTTCTAATAAGGTTTCTTTTTTTATTTGGGAACAATGGGACCATGTAGAGGCTATGTGTGACGACAAAGAAATATTTAAAAGGAACTGCGACAAGGAAAATATATAATAGTACAGAGTATGGTATTGAAATTGAATTCTACATTTTTCAGTAAAGCGATTAATTAAAGTAAGATTAGATTGTGTTGAAACACTAAAATAAATAAACTACACAAGATGAAAACTTCTTAAAAGTCATAGCTCTCTGCCTGGTTCCATTTACATTGAATGGATAGAAACGCTAAAGATTTGTTAATATTATTATCTATGGTGCTTGAGATTTTTATGATCTAAATGTTTGTAAAAATATAAAATAGATGAAAGAACCTGTTTCCCCTACAGAAATGTTGTCTTCATATTTATCTCTTCTCCATCACAGGAATCATCGCTGTTGTCCAATAACTCCAGTTTACCTTTGCTACACATCGTGTTTTCACAAAAACATCACATTATGGGTTTCATTCCTTGAAAGTTTTGCTTGATTTGTCTGTTTTTATAAAATGTACCAAAAGAAATACAGTTGACATTTGATTTTTACATACACTGTATAAAAAGACCTTTTCCCTAAATTAAGCCAAAATTTCCTTATTTTAAGCCAGTTAGGGTTATCAAAATAATTTCTATTAGAAAATGCCAGAATAATGGGAGGGAGAATAGCTTAAAAAACCTTTACTACTTTCTCCAACGTCAGAAGTTAACATACACTATGCTATACCTTTAAACTGTTTAGGACGTTTCTGATTAATTTGTGTTAATTACAAACTAGCCTGTTGATGTATTAATTCAGCACCTCAAATATACCACTCCATTTTGTAAGATCGTGGGGGAAATTCAAAAGAAATTGGTCAAAACACTCAGGAAGAGAATTATCATGCTCCACAAGTCGTCTGGTTTATCCTTTGATACCATTTCTAATTGGCAGGATTAACACTGTAAGAATCTTAGTATTGGAGGTTTTGTGTCCCAGAGATGGTTATGATATATTATGAAATATGCAACTCTGGAAAAATGTAATAGACTACTTAAAATGATCAGTTTCTCTGGTTTTAGTTTCTACAGGTATATATGTTTGAGTAAAATGAACATTGTTCTTTTATTCTATGAACTACTGACATGTCTGAGATTCAAAGCAACAATTTTATTTGCAAAAAATGAGAAATGGTGAAAATAACTAAAACAATGCAGAGCTTTCAGACCTCCAATAATGCAAAGAAAACAAGTTCATGTTCATTTAGAAAAAACAAAACTAATGTTTTAACTCAGAAAGAGTTCAGATCCATATTTGGTGGAGTAACCATGAGGTTTTCAATGAGGCTCACTGCAGCCGGCTCTTAAGTTTTTACAGAGCTGTATGTGCAACAAGCCTTCAACAGGGATGATAAAATAGATAACATAGGTCATGAGGAAATAACGTGATAAGAAAATATTGAAGAAATATCTCAAGACATTTGTTTGGGAATTGGAGATTGGATAAAAATGGTCTTACAAATTAACATTACCCCCAGATATCTAAACAAATTAGTTACAAAGTGCCTTAACAATAAAATTTGTGTTTTTGAAGTGACATCCATGTCAACTCTGAAGTAATAAAAAAAACTTATTTCTGGCATTTACCACATAAAAATACTTCAACAGGAAGGGATTTAGTCTGCAGTAATGACACTGAGGAAAAATATGGATGAGTCTTTTATACATTGTATGTATCTATGTAGTTTTAGCTGTATTTTCTGTCGAGTTTGTAATTTTGATCTGTATGGCTGTTAAAAAGAGATAGAGCCGTTGATGTTTATATGGTGCAGACCTGTGATAAAAAGCCATGATTTGATATAACTTAGACGACAAGAAGGTTTTAAGGACTTTGTTGTGTCCATTGTTTGGGGGATTTAACATGATGCCATTTCTTCTTCTTTTTTTTAAAGTAGTTCAGTCCATCTGTCATGAATGAAAGTTTATTTATTTTATGCTTAAAGCAAAAACACCCTAATTAAGCTTCTTATTTATTTACATCCTCTGATCTTGGAGTTTCTATGCATTTAACAAAAAAATATCTGTACATACTTTGTTCAGTCCATGCCACATATAAATACATATGCTCTGTACACATGCCATATATGCAGTTATTTTTTATTTTACATCTTTGTTGCTGCTGGTTTAGTTTTTCCATTTGTTTCTCTTTGGGGAATTTTAATGAGTTTTTTTTTTATTTATTAAAGCACCAACCCTCTGATTATATGATTGATTATTATCCATCTATAACTAAAAACAAAGTAAAAAAAATGTTGCTACTGTAAATCACAGCAACATAAAAATAATAGAGGCATAAACTATATCCAGCTTTCTTTCAAGAGTTTTAATACATTTCTTCTGTTTAAAAATACCGCAGTTTGTTGTTCTGTATTCACATACATGTAATTATTTTAAAGATAAACTGTTTTCCATAACTAATGTTGCTGATTGCAGTTATTGCTGAAGAAGTTTATTAAATATGCAACAACAAAATCTAAAATCAAGACACTCAGAAAATATAAGGCTCACATCAACAAAGGCTGACGTTTTTGAGAAGACTAAACTTATGCTTCTATTAAAATCACTAAAAAGCTCACAAATGATCACAACTTTTAAAGCTAAGCTAGTTTTAAACTTCTATGTTTCTTTACTGTAGCAGAAGAAAGCATAGCTATGATGCGCTAACAATGTTAGCAAAAAACTAACAGTAGCTAACTTTTTAAAATCAATTTTAATTGTAAATCAAGCTTACAAATACATAAGTTACCAAAAGTTTTGAAAAAAGATTAAGTTTCATAGTTAGGCTTTGCAACAAAATAGATATGATTATTGCATAAAAGTCACTTTATTTTTACAGTAATCAGATAATTTGAGTATTTCTGCATGGGGTTTAGCTTTCCCCAAAGCAACTGACTCTCCTGACTTGATGTATTACATGATATCTGTGATTTTTTTTTTTGTAAGCCGTGTTAAAATCTTTTGAACCCATAAATCCTAAGCTCTTTGTTCTTTTTGAAGTTGCATTCATCTTTTTGTCCTTTTCTGTAGGCTGCATCGGCTTATGCTTAGAAAAACTGAACACGTTTTTGTTAAATCTCTTGAATGAAAGCTGGAAGTCTAACCCTTTATTAAATCTTGAATACTTGATCTCAGATCCAGTGTTAATAAAGTCCAAATACAGGAGAAGCTGACTGCAAATGAGCACGGAAAGAACAAGAATGCCAGGTAATAAAAGCTAGGATGAGAAGTTTTCAAATAACAATCTGTATAAACAGAAATGCCCAAATTTTGATTATCAATAGCTTGGTTTAATTAGAAGATAACTACAGTCCTTTACGTGTTTCCAGTGTTAAGATGCTATGTGGAAGGTTTCCCCTTCGAGTTGCTGACAAATCTGTCTCCTTTGGTAGTGCTTTATAATTCAAGCAATAACTTATCAGCAGAGTTTGGTGTTTATTTAACACACATGTGAAATATGCGGCGTGATTAAACCAAATTATTACCTATTTATCTGAAGCCTTTGCTAATTATAATGTGTTATCAGAAAATCTGACACATAGCATCTTTAAATTGTTACGGAGAAATGTGATGTGCAGAGAAAAACAAAAACACACTTATGAAGTTGTAAGAATTTCTATTTAAAGAAGTGTTTGAAAAGTGTCTGTACCAAAATATCCTTAATAATGTCAGTAAATGTCTAACAAAACACCACCATAGGGCAAATAAGATAATATGCCGTGAAAATACTCTGGTTGTATCTATGCTGTCTCCATAATTCAAGATTGTATGGCCCACTGTAGACTTCCTCCTTCAGTGAAATAAGGTCTGACTCTTTTGATGGAAAATAAGATAGAGGGATGTAAATAAAGGAATGTATGGAAAGAGTTTAACATCTGACTCTTTGTTGATTTTGCACACAAAAAAGATGCACTATGTTGCTCGTTAAATCCTCATTAAATATGAAATGTTTTCACGATGATCGTGACAGATCCATGAATGGACGGACAGCCAAAGTCAATCCTTTTTCAGCTTTTCCAAACCTGTTTATGAATCTGATGTGGAAACATCAGATATTATTTTACAACAAGTAATAAAATTTACTGAAATCATTAATAGAAGTGTATTAAAAATTATACCTGGCATAAAATCTGCCATTCAAGAAACAGAAATGCAGAGAAACGAGATTACAGGGGAAAACAAAGTAGTTCTCAAAACCACCTGTTATGGCAGTAATTGGACAAATGTAGATAAATTCTGAAGCTCAAGGTAGAAAAAGACTGAGATTGAGTCCTTGGTCGCAAACTTGTAATTGCATTTAAAATTCAAATCAGTAGATGAATATTTAGTTAGTAGCTACATTAAAGATGTTACAGCTAAAGATAAAGGAGATGTGAAAAGTATAGCTGTGAAGCTGGCAGCGAGGGTAGTGAGATATGATGGCAGGTTGATAATATAAAAGTGTGTAAAAATGATGGAGTGCAGCAGGAGGAAAAGTGAAAATTAAAACTGCGGTAGAATGAAGGGTGAAAGTAGCACCACTGAGCTCAGGTCGACTACACGAAGGCAGTAAAGAAGAGATGAAACGTCAATTAATGCAGGATTAATTTAAAAGCTTCCTGGATACAGATGAGAGTTGATGACAGCGGGTTTAGATTAAGCAGTGGTAAATCTAATTCAATGAACATTATGCATAAAGAAAGGAAAATGAAAGAAGAAAGAGGAATAACAAACAGAACCACTCGACAAAATAAAGGTCAGAGGAAGAAGCAGTTTATTAGTTCACTACTCTTAAAAAATAAAAAATTAAAGATGTGAAATTAGACCCTAACAAATGTGAGAAGAAAAAACTAAAAGCAACATGACGCATATGAGACACTTTATTATCCCGACCTACCCTCTAACAAACACACACACTCACCCACACAGACATACAGGAAGTTCAGTCATCAGTTTGAAAATGTCCGAATTTTGGGATTATCTTTGGAAGCATTTCTATCTGACCTCACACAACGACAGAGAAACACACAAAAACAGGGATTAACCAGAGAAGAGTGTGTGTGTGATGGATGAGCACAGAGAAGGAAGGATGTTTTGAAATTCTGGCTTTGCTAAACATACACACAGAATCGTGTTTTCATGATTTGTGGGGACTTTTCATTGACTTCCATTCATTTTTTACAGCCAAACCCTTAACCTACCCCGACCCTTAACCCTAACCCTAAAACTAGCCATCACATAGCTAACTCCTAACTCAAAGACAGCATTTCCCTTCATGGGGACAAATCAAATGTCCCCACAGGGAGCAGTGGTCCCCATAACCCCACATTGTAGACAAGTAGGTCTCCACGAGGTTATAAAAACCAGGTTCACACACACACACACACGCACACACACACACACACACACACACACACACACACACACACACACACACACACACACACACACACACACACACACACACACACACACACAGGGTCACTCCTCAAGATGGAATCTGCAGATTACGCAGCAGGCCGGGCCCCCAGGGGCCTCCAACTTCTGGGTTTCTCACTCACTGCCAGGGAGTAAAATAACAGGCTACAGATAAAAGTCAAACCACTGAGAGATCGCAGCCACCAGGTCGATGTGTCAAAACAAGCTGTCAACAGCAGCTGCTTCACACTTCAGACTCTGTGTGGTTTAGTTTCAGTCAAATGCAGGAGTTCAAATATTTTCACTCCGTCTGTGCGACGCTCTCAAATTGGGGTTTAAGTCTCTTGGGGAAGTGATGTTGATGTGACCCAATGGAGGGTGGTTCAAGTTGTTGTTTTTTAAACCTGGTTTTCTATTATTACCAATCCTCACTTACTATTTTCTCTGAGCTCATTATAGTTTTTTTAATATGCATATTTTACAATAATGAACGACTAATTATCTTTGTGTCCCCATTCTGGTGTAATTATACCACTTTTTCTTGACATTTTCATTATAAACACTAATGCATCCTTCACAAGCTTTGTGTTGCTGTAGACTGTAGGAGGTTTTCTACCTTTTAGCAAATCTTAAGTGTTTGAAGATAATTATTAACACAATTAATTTCTCAGGGCAAGACTTGGAAAGTACAAGCTGATAATGCCATCTGTAACAAATGTATGTTAGAGAGTATCTTTTAATAAGTGAAGCCACAAAAAAAGAAAAGAAATAAAAGTACAATCAAATCAATAAGGAAACACAGTTATGCACCAACTACACTTCTATATAATTGCGTGGACAGTGTCGGTTTCTGATATGGGTGACATGGGCAACTGCCCAGGGCTCCCTCGGTTGTCAAATCAGGTTAGAGGTTAAAAAAACACTTAGAAATGTTCCCTCAAAATGTAGTAAAACTATGCGGATGTTAGAGAAAGAGTCATAACGTGGTTTATAAACAGTTTTCTACCTTAAAAACAGTCTGTTTCACTCCGCGTGGCGCACGCTCGTGGGCTAAATTGACCTTCTCAGTGTTTGACAGGCCGGCAGGTTTGCCCTATGCATTGTCTCGAAGGCATGGCGCAAAGGAAATGCTGTGGAGTAGATTGGTTTCCCCCACACTTGCAGAGGTTTGTGAAGTTATGGTTTGTGTTTTATTCAGTGCGATAATTAATTGCAAATAAATAAGTGTTAACGAAAAGCATTTTGCAAAGCATATTAATTTATCTAAGGCTAATTATTTAAGGTTTGCAGATTATTCTGTTCATGCCGAGTGAAAGTAAAACTAAGATTTAAGTGCTGAAGTCCTAAAACATAACAATTTAGTAAATTGTTAATATTGCATAAAGTCTGAGTCTATTGTAGTTTACACTATGTCAGCAATTTCTCATATATTCAATGTTTATTCATATTAAATCTCTATCGGAGAGAATGTGGTATGCAGATTTGGGCTAGATCCGGTGCGCCTCTGTTCAGGGCGCACCGGATCTCACCTGATCACTTTTTGGCACAGCACTTGTTTGGTTTGTCGGCACCTGCAGCAGCTTGAAGGTGCCATGTGACAAAATTCAGCTTGAAGAGGCACATAAATGTTTTTTAAAATTACTATGTTAAAATACGTGCCAATAGTTTCCTGGAAAAATGGGAGCCTTGATGTGTATGTCCATTCATGGTTTTACTATGTCCATTTAGCTACTTGGTTACCAGAATCTGGAGGAAGCATTTCTCTGCTGTTTCCAGAGCTGGCAGCTTTCCTTGTGTGGTTGCTTTCCACAGATGGTCGTCCTTAATGAAGAAATCTGGCTGCTTGTCGTCCTCCGAGGGTCAACCTGCGGGTTAACCTGGTCTGGCCACTCTGTCACCCAAACAAGTTCATCGCTGAAGTCATCTGGCTAAAGAGGGAACGTCTTCCAGGCTGGTGACTGTAAAACAGAGACAGATGGCTGCACTTCCACAGGCCGACCTCAATCAGTGAGACATTTCTTAGCTACCTGAAGGCGTAAAACAGCTTCTTGGGAAGCAGAGTTTGCCTTTTTGCTTTCACAGAAACATTTGGCTCAGATATCCGTCTGCGCTTTCAGAATTTGCCTTATTAGTTAGATTTTGTTGTGTGGTTTTACATTACCTTTAAAAGAACATCCAGATCTTCTTGTGTTTGCCAAGAATCCAATGTGTTTACGATTATTAGGACACTTTTGATGGATTCCTCTTTTATTTTATTACGGTTAACCACAACAAGAGCTTTGCTGACCACCTGCCATCAATACCAATCAATCTTTAATAAAGAGATAGGAAAGACCTCAAATCGACCTATAAAACAACCATTAAACCGCAGTAAAATGTAATGTGATACATCGTAATGCACCTATAAAAAATATTATAAAAATGGAAAATCTCCAGAAATACAAACTTTTCAAGTATGTTTAATGTTTATATCAGATCATAGTCTGTCTTAATGTCTGCCAGATTGCTGCATATCCATCTCCAGACGACATTCCTCCATCTTCATCCTCAGGTCAGAGGTCAGGGGGTGATCATCACCATGAGTCATCCTCATGATTATAAAAGCCTGGTGGAAGAGGGAACCATGCAAAAAACATTAGCAAACAATAGTTTATTCAAGTGTACCATACTTAAGCTATACTAAAATGAAACTATGTAATATAAGATTAATTTTAAAAAACTATATTTTACATAAAAGTCTAAGTACTAAGTATATTAGTAAGACTCAAACTTGTGCATTAATATTAGAGTGCATATGTCAGGATAACCTTCACTGCAAAAACGCAAAATCTCACCAAGTATTTTCGTCTAGTTTGCAGACATCTAGTCCACTTGAAATAAGACAAAAATAACAAGTAACTGTTCAGTGATATATAGGAGCTTGTATTAAGTAAATAATCCCTTAAAATTGAGGCAGATGTTTTCACTTTTAACATGGAATAAGTGTCTTATTATAAGTAAAATAATCAGCCCCAGTTTAGTTCAAAGAAGTATTAAATTAGTATAATTTCTAGTACACTACAAGTACATGGTGCAAAATATACTTTTATACTTGTGAAATGAACTTCAAATATACAATTTGTTTGTTAGGAGTCATGATCTTTGTATTGAGGAAATGCAATGGTACAAAAACATCCCAATTTGACAATTTATTAAAACTTTAAACATGTGATCAATGTGTAATAAATGACACAACAATAACAAACACTGTAAAAACACAGAGCAGAATCTAGAAACCTCTTTGAAAGTGTCCAAAGCGTCCTCCAGGTGCTCCAGGTGATGCTGCAGCTTCCCCACTCTCATCAGCTGAACTCCATGAACTGGATGAGGATCCGGGTAGAACAACCTGCAGAAACAACAGACAGAAGACAATTTACCTTCAGTTCAGTTATCTCTGTATTCATGTAGTTTTTGTTATTTTTCTCTGAAGATTAGAGGACATTCTTGAGCTTAATTGAAAGTCTGGTTTTTGCTCAAAGCAACAGAAATCTCTCCTCAGAGTCTGCGGACTCAGGATGGGCAGAAATGGTTCCAAGCAAAAGGTTTCCAAACAGCAGAGGGATCTGAAATGTGTTGTGCGCAAATAAATGTGTGTTGTATTGAAGCAGAATTAAAATCATACATTATGTGCAATAAAGTTACACTTTTAAACTTCTGCAACCTTCTGAATAAACATGTTTATCTGGTTTTTCAATTTGTCCCATGTTCAGTTTTTGTTATAAGTGTGGATTTTTCTGCAGGGTTGCATATCAGAAATATATTTAATTACAAAGCTACTTCCAAGCATAACAATGACATGATCGATTATAATTAACACTTTTTTCAGACATTTTTCTTTGTTTATGTGTAGACAACAGAAAGGCTTGACACTTGAACATTGTGAAGCAACATTTTGCATCCAAGCAATTCTGTGTGATTCCAATATTGATAAAATTAATATTGATAGATGTTAACTTCCGGTTTGAGCTGTATATTCATATTTTTTATTATTATTTCTATTCATGTGGACAACGAGCATCTAAAATATTAAATCTTAACCAATATTAGACTCAAAGCCAAAACTCCTCTTCCAGTTTTTCTTGTCACTAAATTTTCCCCACATTACTATGGCTACATAAATTGAATTTTGTGGTCTTTAGAAAACACTTCACTAAATGATAGATATTATCACGACAAGACAAGTATCTTCATCCAATCAGACCTGAAGCATCGCTCTCCAGTTCTCCCAGTTCAGCCAGATTAAAAAGGCCAATTTACCCAAAGGGGAAAAAAAGCTGCTTAAAAACCAGAGCAGCTGCGTCAGTGAGGAAGACGGCCAGCCTCGAGAATCAGTCAGAGGAGCTTCATGTTTGTTCTGCGACATGAACAAACACAAGCAACTATTGGAAAACAGCTTTCAGTGTTGATTTTTAAAAACCTTTCCTATACCAAACTATGTTTTAAACTCCATCTTCCTGCCTTAAATGTCTTTCCCCTTTGCTTACTAGTTTATTTTTTTGGTTTTGCTTTCAGGGTTTCAAAATGCTGATGTTCTTCAATTTCTCAAACCTTTACTCTATTTAATCTTAAACTGATTACACACACACTGTAAAAAAATCCTTCAAGGCTAACCTGTATGATGGCATTAAAATGTTCAGCAGCAAAGTATAAATCCTTCTTCATTTATATTCTCAAATTTGAATTTCAGGCGCAGTTTCTCCATCTTTCAGTCAACAGCCAGCATCATTATTACAGGAGGATGCATGCATAAGGTCAATACGAGTCCACTTCACCCAAATTAACTTGGTTTATTTGTCAGACTGCTTCAATATGCTCAGTCGCATCAAATTTTAGAACAAAAAGCAATAAATATCAAGTAAAAATCTAAGTTAATTAAAACAAGGAGGCCACAACCTGAATAATCTGTTACTCTGTGGCTTCTCTGATTATTTTCTAAGCTAGTTTTTGTTTTTCCCTCTCGGTGCTAATTGCCCATTTGTTCACACCGTCAAGCTCAACTAAACAACCAGCCGACATGGTGCCCAATTACAGGGGTGGACCCCAGTCCTGTGGTTAAGAGCGATTAGTTAAGCAGAGAATTCAGTTTCAAAGCCAGCAGCATTAGTCCTCCATGCATAATAACAAGTTGCAATATTGATTTAATTATCAATCCGTTGATTCTGGCTAGCGCAAAAACGCAAACACGCACACGAGGTCCACATTCCAATTAGATTTCATTTTTGCATATGCAACCAAAAGGCTATTAAAATAATTTCATTAACTTGGCGTCTCCTGACTTTTCACCCAATTTTCTTTTCCAGTGAGAATAAAGTGAAGAGAAGTACGGAAAGCTGGTTAGAAAATCATAGCTTTCAGCGATAAGGGAGAGCGAGAAATTAATAGTTGTGGAAAGTGTAGCATTTTAAAGTGAATGCAGTGGAACTAATTAGGCGCTTGTTCAGAGCTGAAAGATTCACACCCTGCTGTTTTTATAGGAGAGCGAAGCACAAATCGCCTTACTGAGGAGAAAAACGAAGGAGAGGAAAACCACAGCATTCTACATAGATGCATTTTTTTATTCAGTGTTACATCACTTCACTCCTACTTTGCTGCACAAATGAGCAAACTTGGAACAACCCCGTGTTTATTAGTATGATAAAAGATGACTTCCATGAGCTTTAAATCACATCTGACGTTTAGTCCTTGTTTTCCACAGACGGATTAATGTTAAAATTAGGCAAAGTCTCATGACATACAATGAAACTTAACATACAACAGTAATGCATTTCATTATTATACCTCAGTTTGCATGAAACATGATTGTTTCCACAAGAGAACGGAGGGGAAGTGAGAGCTTAGATTTTATATAATTTCACAGGCAGGCTTACAAAGACTGAAATTCTACTAAGGCTTTTGTGAATGCTAGGCTAACATTTATATTTATAATCCATCTGAATATTAATGAAGATTTGAGTTACACATTTTTGCCCTGAAACAACTGCAGCTGGATGCAACAATTCATGTTTACACAGAGACGGAAGGCACAAAAAGTAAAAAAACATTAAGGCACCAGATCCTACCACAGTATATTTGCCTTAGCTCTATATGAAAGCTATACTTTAATAGATAAATTTTTCTTATAAATGCAGGTGTATGCATTACATATTCATGATTCATGAAAGCGTGTATGAGCGTATCTATGCCAGTAAAATATGGGAAGAATAGAGACGTTCGATGAGCCTGGCTTGCACAGCCTGCAGCGGGTGTGCATTATTCGCAGGGAATAACCTCTCTATACATCACAGCCTGGGAAATAAAAATTGGGAAAGGACTTGCTGTGAGAGAAGAAAGGAATATAGAGTGAGAGGAAGGAGAGGAGAAAGAGAGACGTGGAGAGCTCCTGCAGCTACTTTCAGCCCAGAGGAAGAGCCGAGATGAACGCGGAGTTTCCTCCTCCCACTCATTCGCCAGAATCTCCCCACTTCTTGTTTTTCATTATTTTACATTCATTGTGGCCTCTCTTCCTTGCAAAACATTATTTTCAGTGTTTTGCTGCTTATTTACGCATGCAATCAGTTTCTCTCCGCTCTGTTAACCCAGGTGAGTTTTCTGCCTTCCACTAAAGCTTCCCTAAACCTGCACAAGTTCATGGCAGAGATTTTATTAAGGAAGTTCACTTTTTTTTTATTAAACTCAAGAGGGCTTGAAAAATCCCAAATCTTCCTCCACTTACCTCTTTAGTTATGAATCTTTAGCGTTTGAAGGAAAAAATATAGTTTTTTGACATTTCCCTTAGCTTTGAAAATCCCTCACTACTCAGTGGATTGGTTTGTAATTTGTACAGCAAACCTTTCAGGTAACGTTTCCTCTTTGGAATCGGTTCAGATCTTTAATATCAAGGTTTTGCTCTGCAGAACAAATTCAGGCTTTGCATTTAAACATCACAGATCTCTTAATAGGAAAAAGAAGCAGGTTTTTGCAACAAACTGAAGTAGTTATTTTGTGCCACACATATAACATTTTAAATTAAACTAATCTGGATTCGTATTAGTTTCACGTAATGAAAATAGTTCATTGTTGAAGAAATAATCATCCTTGAAGTCTAAGATTATACAATGCAAGAACAGAAAATCTTACCATTTTTGATATTTAAAGTTTCTAGTGCAAATATCTTAGCACACTTGAAATAAGAAAGCTAACTTCCAGGTAACTTGTCAGCAATAAATGGGAGCTTGTTTAAAGTAAATAATTACTTAATGTTGATGAAAAAGTACTAGTTCCATTGTCAGATTATTTCACTTCTAGAATGGAAAACATGTCTTGTTTCACTGGAAAAGTATTTCACTAAAATCTATAAATATATTCATCAATACTAAGGAATTACTGACGAAAGACAAGCTTATGCCATGCTGAAAAATTACTTGTAATTTTTTCATATTTAAAGTGGACTAAGATATTTACACTGGAAACTGGACAAAAAAAGGGCTTGGTAAGATTTTGTGTTTTTGACATGTTGTCAGACACACACAACAAGAACATATATCCAAAATAACCTTTCATTAACATGCGAAAACTTTCTTCAACATATTTATGTGCTAAAAAACTCTGGAAGTCATTAACAAATCACTTGTCTTTTCCAGCAGCCATTGTACAGCGCATACAGCAGTAAAACCAGCTGACCAAACGTGCTGGAGGTTTTTGAAATGGCTCATTTTCCAGAAACCAAAAAACAGGAACTTATTGCTACAAAAAAAACAGTTGGGTGGGTTTCTTAAAGACCCAAATGGAAGTACAAAAAAAGTGCAAATTATTAATGTTGCATAATAGGTTCCCTTTGAAGCAGAGTTAGGTTACAAGATAAAAGCTCTGTTCACTCCCTCATCTGATTATGCCCACATCAACTCTGGAGGAGCTGCAGACATCTCCAGCTCAGGTGGTTAAATCTGATATCAGGGCAGCTGTTAGTCATGGACTCCACAAATCTGGCCTTTAGGGAGGAGCAGCAAGAAGAAAGCCATGTTTTTTAAATTACCCAGATCCCCTTTCTTCTCACCACCGCCACTCTTTCCTTCTGCAGCTCGGAGTCTGTTTATTTATTTATAAGCTGTGTTGTGGTTTCTCTCCTGTGGTTCGTTGTTGCTGGTGTGAGCGAGAGCACGGCTGTGCCACTGGAGCTCTGCCCTTCACACAAGATCAATTAGTCTCACACACACACAAAGGAAAGTGCATAAGAGGTGGAAGGCTGAGAGGGAACATACCGCACTGCAGAAACAAGGATGCAGAGGTGTGTGAGGGTTGTACATATCAAATCAGACAATAATTCACCTCAGGTACTTCTAGGATGTCCACATATTTAAATTTCTGTTTTTAACTTCCAGCAAAAAGAAGTTAATCAAAAAAGAAATTAATTCAATTAAATATTTTCTGTGATACTGACATTTTTACGTTTAGAAATACTTCTCCCTCACATTCTCTCCTACCTTTTTATATTTCCCACCTGTGACAGAATCCAATGATCCATGGAAGAAGGTGGACAAATCAGGTTAAAGGCACTGAACAAATCGAGACATAATTTCTTCGCAGCCATCATTTGGAGCTGACGTTTATTACATATGAGGCGTGGCATCGCTCCATCATCATCTCTCTGTTGTACTGTTACTGTACTTTATGATCTGTCTCTGAGCAGAGCAGTGCGAAAACATATAGAATTACTTTTAGTTCAATTTAGCGTATAAACCCATGTGAGGTGTTACAGATGTTGGATGGAGACCCTGGCAGCTTTTCCTATTATTGCTTTTTTCCTATCGTCGGGATAAAAATGAAAGCCAGATGCCAGACAGTTTAGAAATATGGCACAAAATACTTAAAAGCTGTAAGACTAATTTGTAGAGCTGAAGTTATTTATGGTCTAATTCAGCAATTTGACTGCTGCTGTGCATAAAATATGCTGTATTTACAACAGCTAATGCCATATTTCTGAGTAGTTTATTAAATAAAAATGTTCATTAGCACGCCAGACCTTCATTACCGTGAACTCTAATGATTAGCATTCATGGCACAATGCAAACTGTTTTATATTTAATGCCTCCAACACCAGCCCCAACTAAATGATCATCATAAATCACTTTAAGAGTCACAGTCAGCATATTAAAAGTTTAAACCCAATAAACGAAATCATCAGAAATCTGTAAAATGATTATTTAAAATCAGAGGTTATAATACAAAGATTAAGAGGCCAAATATGATTTTCTCCTTTAAAACCTTAACATATAGTCATTGGATTCAAACATGTTTCATGTAACAGAGATTTTCTAAAGAATTAAAACTCACCTGTAAGCTGGAAGCGTCTTCATGCCGTATGTCAGAGCCTCCTCCCACTGCCCCAGCTGAACAGCAGCATCTAAAGCCATGTCTGTGACCCTCAGCTTGTACAGATTTTCATCAGGAAGTTCAGCTCCAGCAGCTGACAGGAGATTACTGCAGCTCTCCAACAACGCCGGCCAATCTACAGGGACAAGAATTAAGGAAGAGGAACAACAATCCTCAAAGAAAGTCTAAAGTATTTCTGAAAATGGCCACATAAATGTACAGATGTCGTTTTATGTAAATATGTCTGCAGGCCTTATGTGTTGATTTACAGATACAAGAGAAAAGTCACACACTTAATTGGCAATTATTTAAAAAAATTTCAAGATATATAAATATTTACACCCCAACGAACATTTGAATATGATTTATGATTGTGGCGAATTAGTCATGTTAAGCTTTCATATTGGCTACAAAATGTTTCTAAAATACTAACATGACCAAATATTGTAGTTACTGTAAAGTCACCAGATGTATACAAAGAATAATCATCAAGACTCATCCATCCATCCATTTTCTTGCACCCTTTTTCCCTCAGTGGGGTCGGGAGGGGTGCTGGTGCCCATCTCCAGCCAACGTTTCGGGGGAGAGGCGGGGGTCACCCTGGACAGGTCGCCAGTCTGTCGCAGGGCAACACAGAGACACACAACCATGCACACACACACACACACTCACACCTAGGGGCAATTTGGAGAGGCCAATTAACCTGACAGTCATGTTTTTGGACTGTGGGAGGAAACCGGAGTACCCGGAGAAAACCCACGCACGCACAGGGAGAACATGCAAACTCCATGCAGAAAGACCCCAGGCCGGGAATCGAACCCAGAACCTTCTTGCTGCAAGGCAACAGCTCTACCAACTGCGCCACTGTGCAGCCATCATCAAGACTCAATAACAGTTACTGGAATCCGATGTTTCTGTGCTGGAAAATGGAGGGAAAGGATACTGGACTCGGTTTTCAGTCCTTCCAGTCTCGGTATCGCCACCTTCAGCTGCTGCCACTTTTCTTCTTCCCCCGACAGCATGAATCCCTCCTGAATCACAGGACAACAATATAAAAACTAACCAGATATCTTGGTCTGGAACAATCTTAGAGGTCGCAGCAAACTCACTAACCACCAGAGGAAAAAAAAAAAAGTAAAAACAGGAAATTGGATCAGTTTAAGTTGTATATTTCTGGGGCTAATAATCATAGAGTGCTGAGGAAAAGTATTTATACTGTTAACTTTTTCACATTTTCCCACGTTACACTAACTTCAGTGTATTTTATTGAGATTTTATGTGATAAAATGACACAAAGAAGCACATAGTTGTAAAGTGGAAGGAAAACAGACATCATTTTTTAGATTTTTTCTTTACATTACATTCATTTGTTTTTGGTTCCATAGAGTCAACACTTTACTAAACCCTATTTTGAGGTCTCTTCCGGAAAGTTTCCATCGACTTCGCAAAACAAGAAATTTAAATTTCTTCCAAGCTTATAGCTGCGAACATTAATTATCCAAATTCTCTGGTTAAAGAGGAAAAGAAAACAGAAATGTACATCAAATTTTGTGGTTGCAATGAAACAAATTGCAGCAAAGTTCAAGATGCATTCAAGGCACTTTAAATAACAAATTCAAAACTTAACTTCATGCCAAATATTTTACTAAATCCTACTCCCATATCAGTTAAATCATTTCAAAACAATGTAATTTTTATTGTAATGTGCTCTTACAAAAGCACTCCTCTGCCTTCATGTCGCCTATGTTGCCATGATAACTTCAGGTCACAACTGTGCAGCCGGTCGTCAGATTAAAGCAACTGAAATAACACACAGCATCTGTGTTGCACTACAACAAAGGGTTAGTTGAATAAAATAAAGCCACTGTGGCAGAACCCAACCGACTCACATACACAAGAATAAAGAGGCACAGCACTTCTGTGTGTATGGGAAATGTTATTTAAATCCTAGAATAGAGACATCAAAGGCAAAAGTGCAGGCAGAAACAAAAAGAGAAAGAGAGTGGGAGAAAGTAAACAGGCAGAGTTGGACGGAAACGCTGCAAAATCATGGCAGGAAGACGGAACGGGCATAGATGGATGGAAAAGAAAAGTGCAGCTGAAAGACAAGATAATTTTCTCATTTTTCAGTCGGTGGCCAGGCAGACAGAGGGAGGGCGTAGAGAGGTGGAGCGTGACAGAGTGACAGAGAAGAAGAGGAGGACAGCAGGAGATAAGAAAGCATGTCAGAGTGAAGGAGGGAAGAGGAGAGGAGGACAGGAGAGGGTACACCGAGACACGTTGTGCACCGATACGCTGTCTGAGCAGCAGAGTAAATGTGTGTGAAGGCAGGAGACAGAGGGTGGAGGAACACACATGGGTGTGTTTTAACTTCTGAAAACATTTAGCCCATCCATTTAATCAATATATCATCATCAGGTTTAGTTCAGCTGAAAAAAACCCCCAGACAATTAGGACCGGACGACATGGCTGAAAGACCTATCATAATATAAGCGTTTCATATCGGTCGATATCGATAATTATGAATTAGGCATTTTTTAAATATTAAATATCTAAAATCCTGCCAAATTGACCCTGTCTCTTTTATCCACAGTTTTCACTCCATTCCTTTGTTTTGTTTTTAAGCAGTTATGGGGCCAGGTGGCAAAACCTTAACCCTTCTAGACTGGACGTGTCGGCGCCGACACCTCTAAATTTGCAGTATCGTAATTCCGCCACACGTAGCGCTATCTGAAAAATTCCAACGGTTTCTAAAAGGGCAGACGTTGCACTTTTCAGTAAGTATCGGGTTTAATACGGAAACTTCGCAGATGCAGAGAGCGTAATTAATCGGGGGGCACTCGTTTAATAGACGGTATATTACGAAAATAACTTGCTGGATATTGAAAGTTCCGGTTGTTATGGATACATGGGTAAGTATATCATCTCACAGGACATTTAAAGAACTACTTACAATTAAAATAAGGAAGATTTATTTAGGCAGACGCTCGAAAATCCGGCGCAACAGTGCTGCTTTGCCAGGTACTCAACATGTTGCTAGGTAACCAAAGAATGAGTGAGTTGCTAGGTAACCAGAGAGTGAGTTAGTTAGTTGATTCCACAGTCCTTGTTTAAGCTGTATCCATTCATATTGATCACGTGTCTATACACTGTTACCAATTTATTGTCCACAACAATATCATTATCATGTGTGGTGATTTAAAAGAGAAACTTTTTTTTCTCTTTGAAATACAAATGTTTGCATTCCAAGACATTTGGAAATTGGAAATTTTCTCCTGTGGGAGATGAGCTCAGATCTAGAGAGAGTAAACAAAAGCACATTTCAAAAAGGCTTAAACAACTCCAAGTCTCCACTACTTTTCAAGAAGTTTAAAGGTCACAAATAAAAAAAATAATTGAACAGAAACAAATAAAATCAACATACTTGCAAAGTTTTGATAGTTTGGGCAAAAATAAATAAATTTTGAATCTTCTCATATTTAAAGAATGACCTTGCAGGAGGACAAAACCTGCTTTGTCTGCACAAAGCAGTCATATGAAGGTATTACGATTGTTTTCATTGGCATTCGGAAAAACATATCTTTATGTTTCATATCTTGTTTACTTTGCTAGAAAAATGCCAAAATGTTGTGCTTCTGAGTTTTGTGGGAGCATTAAAGATTATTGTGAATCTACATGAACCAGTCAGCATCTATCCTGTCTCCTGACAGACACAGCGCCCCCTGCTGATTCCACTTTTAGGCTCGAGATGCGCCATAAATCCATGCTGTGCTGACAAACACATTGCAACTATTTGTAAAAACTATTTGTAATGTCTTCCTCCATTAGGTAGAAATGACTCATGAGGCATGTTGACACAAAGTTGCATTAAAAGGACAAAAGATCCTGTTTTCTTCCACACTGTTGACTTTTGCAGCATCCTTTTCCTCTGTTGCCAGTTAAAAGCTGCACATATGTCTGATATTCCCATTAAAAAGGTATTTTTAAAACAGTAAATGTCATATTTGCGACAAATGTGCATTAGACGCTGCAAAGCCATATATGGAACTAACTTCCTGTTTTGACTACAAAGGTTACTTTTCAGCTAAACAAAACAATAGGAAGGTCAGTTATCATTTATTTATGTTTTATAACGTAATATTTATGGGTTTCAAATCTCTAAAATACATTTGCCATACAAAACAATATGAAACAAACTTGAATGGATCCTGCTCTAAGCAGGTCTTGAATCAAGGCAAGTTTATTTTTATAGCACATTTTAGCAACAAGGCAATTCAAGGGCACAATTACAACATAAGCAACAAAAAAAAATATTTTGCAGCGGATAAAATAAAGGAAATTAGTAAGTTTGAATAAAGACTATATAATAACTAGAACATCATTCATTTTAATGAAAGGCAATTCTAAACAAATAGGTTTTTAGCCTTGATTTAAAAGAACGTTCCAGACGTTTTGCAGAATAACTACAGAATAAAAAAGCAACAAAAATAAATAAATCCCCACAAAACATTTCTATAAATATTCAGCCACACAAACAAATCACTGCTTTCTCTGATTTTGTTTTAAGAATAGTGATTTTTGTTTTATTTTAATGCAATAACATAACATTTATTTGGACTGAGGATGAAAATAGTAAAAAGTTTCCAGTAATTTTAAAGGTTTCTGTTCACCCTCACCTCTTTTTGTGAGTTGCATCTCTGGCAGTGGCAGAGGAAGTGGTACTGCTCCTCCAGCTGCTTCTGCCGCTCTTCAGTCAGGGACAAAGTCTCAATATAACTTATCGTTAACTAGACACAGGAGAGAACATGACACTCAAAGTCACACTTTTTGAATGTGAAAGCGAAAGTGTCTGCTTTCATAGCACTTTTGAATATTTTGTGATAATGCAGAGCACAATTAAGTGTGATTCTGTGAAGACGGATAAAAAAAAAAAAAAAACAGATGAATTTGAGTGAAACTGTGTATGGATGAATTTTTTGCTGTTGCACTATGTGTGTGGATGTGTGAGAGTCTAAGTCCAGATGGCAGGGATGAATCTCATTATATTTAGTCACAATGCATCTCATTACACAGTCACAAGGGATGATGGGAAAAAAAAATGGAGAAACACAGCCGTGTTAGAAGCTGTCATCCTGCTTGTGCTACAGAGATGTTTCACTAGGATTCATAAAGTTTATTGTGCTTCTATTGATATTTTTTAGTACCTGTGCAATAAATTTCAGTTTACAACACAGTGGATGTTATTTTCAGATGATGCATCATTCAAGAAATAACTAAAAATTGGGAAAACAGTAAATAAAATATAATAAAATGTTGCCATAGAGAGAAAACATAAAAGAAGAATCTTGTTCCACGTTGATAATGGTGTAAAAATAGAGGTTGAATTTTCTTCGCCTTACCTCGTCTTTAGGGCGAATGTCCTGGACGGCTCGGAGCTGCAGCCGCTCACCCTCAAACACCATCACACAGTTTGGCCGACAGTCATGATTCAACAGGGATAAACTGAGACAGATGAGAAGAAGAAGAGAGGACAGCAGAGCAAGAGGAGCAGGTTAAACAGGAAGATGATCACAAAAGAGCAATAAAGAAAAAGAGGAGAAAGTCGGGGGAAAGAGGAGCAGAAGAAAGGGTCAGAAAAAATAAGTAATTTGTGTTTAACTTAACAATTTTACATTTTCTGTCTAACAAAATTCGATCACTTAAATTGTTCTGTTCGTTATTACACAACATGCAACTACAATACACTTTTGAAACCAGAAGTTGCTGCTGAAGTCTAAAGTTATCATCAAATTTCTTTGAAATAGTATGACGAAATAAATACATAAACCTCAACAAACACTTGGTTAAATGTCGACGTTGCTGAGAAACCACAGGCTTTTTGTAAACATATAAAGTGAAAGATGTTGGAACATCACAGTCACTGAATGAATTAAAAGGAGTTTATGATCGCCCTGCATGGAGGGATAAACCAATTTAAAAAATATATATATTCTGCTGCTGCTTTATCAGCACCTTCAAACTAACAGAAAGCCTCTCTCATTTACCAGATGAATGCCTTCTGGAGAAATGTTTATGGTGAGGAGACAAAGAAAAAAAAATTAAAGAAAATTATAATAAATTTAAACTTCTGAATCCAATTCTCTGTTTTTAAAATCATTAGAGTTGCATGGTGTACTTTCATTTTACCTCTAAAGTAAAATGGTTTAAATAAATTACCAAAAAGACCACAATTATTATGATAAGCACATGCAAACTGTACAATACATGAGATTAAAAAATTATACTTAAAAAGTATATAATAGCAACTATAGGGAGAATACAAGCAGCAACTTTCAAAAAATAAAGTACAAAAACTTCACTAAATACATATTAAAACATAATTAAAAATAGGATAGTTGAAACTTACAGAAAATACAACTTAGAAAATATTTAAGTGACTGTAAGAAATACATAAATTTTACTGCATCAAGAATATCTCATTTAAATTTGTCTATGAGTTATTATTCATACCTACTGGCATGCCAGGTCTTAATATTTTCCCTTTTGGATGAAAAAGGGGGTGTATTTCAGCATTTATTTTAAATATATATTTTAAACTAGAAATAAAATCATTTTAAATCAGACTTCTTTAAAACTTTAACTTATAATTAAAATGTTTTTGAACAGAATATCAAAAAGATGTTCCACTGCCTGAAACAGCTAAAGTAGGTCTGCTCTGATTAACCATTAAATGTGTTAACTAATAGATGGTTTAACGTATCACCGGAGAAGCTTAACATTTTCTTAATTGTACCATAAAAGGAGAAATGCAAGTTTGACGCTGGATTTATAAAAAATCCTTAAAAAAGTGACTCTTAAATCAAACAGAAGCACAGAGTGATAAATTAAGCCCTCTGCTCCTGTCACAACAAATCCCACTCTTTATTTCTTCCTGTCAGACTTCCTGGATCTCACAGACAAACAAAAACAACAATAGATTCTCAGCCTGTGTCAAAACAAGTTTATTTCATTTCCCAGACCTATATTCTAGTGATATCTTTCTTCTTTTGACAGCAATTATGGGATTTCCATCAGCATTTCTGATGCAAATAATAAGGCTGACAGTTATCAAAGGTTCATAAAAAGGTGGTTTATTTTAATGTCTTTAAACTGGTTTGCCCAATTTTTATTTTTACACTTTCTACTTTATTCAATAAAACAATTTATTTAAAAACATTTTTAAAATGAACGTCTCAGAGGTGATTTTTGTTTTGCTTTCGTTGCTCATCTATGGACTCTTTGCTTAATCATTCCAGGCGCCATGAAGGATCGGGAGTATTGAACTGAGCGACTGAAATGTTTTTCCAAAGTTGTTTTTGTCAGTTTATTCATGGCTTCTACTTGTTCGAGTGGAAATAATTTATCTCTGAGCGTAACACAACTGGTTGTGGCTCAGAGACGGCGGTATTTACAAAACAGCTAGCTTAGAAACCGACCCATGCCATAATTTGTTGATCAAAATTACCGACTTTGCCCGATTTCACACCACATGATTTAAATCATTAAGTCATAAACAGCGTTCCCGTTTACACCAAAGAAGCCTTAAAAAACGTACAAAAGACGAGATGTTAACCAGTTTTTTCCATACATGTTAGCTACCTGACGGTAGGGCACTGTTTCCATGGTTACTAACGGTTAGACGCGTACCTTCTCCGTAATACGATATTTGATATGATCTTTCTGATCATACTTAAGTATAAAGTATATGATCGTTAATCTTCTTACCTTGTAAAAAGTGTTGGCTGCAAATCTACGATTATACCGAGGGCTGCCAGTCATTATGACTGATGGCTGCTGTCCCTCACCTCCAAACCTTTCCTCATTAAAAGTTACGCAATAAAATGACAAGTTTGGTTTCTATCCTTGTCTGTTTGTGCAGTCGAGACCCCGCAGCATCCTATGACCATTTTTACTGCGAAATCAACTTAATAAAAGCGATATTGGCTACCAGCTGTGCGTTTTCTGACAGCCTTTACTGGAGCACATTGGTTTTTTGACGTCCATCATGGCGGAGCGGGCCGAGTTTCAAAGAGAGTGACGTCACGTGCTCAGGGTCAATAGATTATCACACATTTTTTTATTTTAATTTTTCGTTTCATTATTGGCTACTGTGCTGTGTTTTATGGTTTGACGCACTTTGACTTGCCTTGCTGCTAAAACACAAATACATTTTACTTGACTTGATTTTCCTATTTACACTAGTAGAACGAAATATAAAGGGAAAACCGTAACCTTATAAAGCCTATTTCATGCCACAATAAACACAACATTTTTAGGTAGAACAAATATTTATACATCTATAGGTCATTAACTATAAACTACTAAGAGGGAGGTTTTTGATCTCATGCAAATGCTTACATGGAAACATTTTTGATTTTATATTATCACAAAGTACAGTAGTATCTCCATTCCAGCCATGAACAGATACTCTGCTGCAACTTTTAGATTTATCAATGTTTCAGCACACATTAATTATTTGCAGAAGAGGAAATTCAACCTTTTGATTCTGGCATGTCGGAGCAGAATATTTCCTAAAGTTGCTGCACAAAAAGGCTTGAATCAAGCATAAGTTTTACCTGAATTTAATCAAATGAAACAACACAGTATATAATAATGGTAGCATTATGTAGCACCTCAATCAACAGAAAGTGTCAACAATCCTAATCATAAACCCCAAGTAAAAGTCTGGAAATGGGCATTTACTCAGCTGTAAATCTGTACCTGATAAGCATATCTCCTGCAGCTTGACGAGAATTTAACTCTTATTAAGAAGCCCCCAGCACAACGTGAAAAAAGACATTTAATATCGCTGCACACATGGCTGGGAAAAAACACTGAAGGGGTCTGTGTGCTTTTACAGCCCCCTCCGTCACCGCAGCTATCGTTTATCATGTTCAGTGAAACAATGGGTGCATGAGATTAAGAATGCGTGTTCAGCCTTTGCAAAACCATCAATAACGCCCCTGGCTTTACTCTACAGTGGAGAAGTTGCAGGTTGAATATCAACTAGACATCAAGCCCTCTGAAAGATGCTTTTATCTTGAAGGGGAGCAGCTCATTAGCATGCTAATTAGATTAATTGACTAACGACTCACATAAACGGTATCTGTGAAAGCAAATGTTGCTGTGTAGCGGGGTGGAGAGTGAGAATATGATCCATACATCTGATACTTATCAGGAAAACATACAGAGAACTGCAGCGTTATTTAAAATACAAGACTTTTATGAGGAGTGGAGACCGCCGGCCCTTGAGGTCGGCCTGTCTTGAAGGTTTTAGATGTTCCCATGCTCTAACGCTCAGGACTTAAAGGCTGCATCATTAGCAGGTTTCTGCAGAGTGGATTCACAGGGTTTAACTCGCGAGTTCACAAGTTAAAGCAGACTCACTTTATCTTCATTTATTTTAAGTTTATTTAAATTTAAACAGAGTTAAGACACATGCAGCACGTACAGGACCAAGACAGCCCACATCTATTTTAAATATGTTATAACCTCCAAAGTTCTAGAAAATCTGAATTACATCTGTTACATTTTGTTATAAAGTGGTATGTTCCAGATTTATCTTATAATTACTTTTATTTTTGAGAGTCTTGATTCAAAATGCTAATTTATCAATTTGTCCCATTTCCCATTTAACGCTTCCTACTTCCTATTTGTACTCTTAAATTACCTTTTTACTCAAAATATTAAAACTGCACAATTTGTTTATTTCACTTTGTTGTTAGCTAATTTAATGATTTCTTAAACTTTTTTTATTGTGTTGTAGTTTCCTTTATTTTGTAATTACTGTTTGCACTGATTATATTTATTGACAGAAGTCATTTTAACACAGAGTTTTTCTTTATCTCCACTGAAAACGTGAAATTCCTTCAAGTTCAACTAAAGTTGCTGAATTTCACTAAGTTCAAATAAAGTTGCTGAATTTTACTAATTTAATTGAAACTTTGTCATAATTAACATTGGTATCTAAGATTAAACAAATTTGCAAGGGAAAAAAAATGCAGAACTTTTGTTATGAAATTTCAAGTTAGCAGGAAATTTGAACTGCCAAGGAGCATAAAGTGGGAAATTATTGAAACTAAATGCTGCTAATATTTAAAAGTTTTGTAAATGTTTAGCGTCCTGCTATGTAAATGCACCTTTAGTCCCGATAAATACTCAAGAGTTTTTAGATCATATGTTCAGTGCGATAACTGGCCCTGAAGCAATACTGGGAATAACAATTTTCCAGAAGTAAACCAAAGGCGAAAAAGTAGTTTTTGAAGTACAACAAAACCAGAATACAGAAATAAAGAGAATAGCTGAACTGAGGTGCAGCCGTGGAAGAATAATCCCCCGACTTTCTTTAGCAAACCCACGGTTGCTAGGCAACCTAAAATACGAATAGACAGGGGAGCATCCTGCAAACGAGTCCATCATTTATGGATGAGTAGCAGCACAAATCACACCCAGACACGCGGCTTGGCTGAGCTTCACTGATGCCACTGCGACCATCTGACATCTCAACGCCGGCCAGATAAACTGGCTGGGATACCTGCGGCGTCAGTGACCGCACTGGTGTGTGTGTCTGTGTGTGTGTGTAGCAGCACTAGCAGCATGTACAACAACAGGCCAAATCCCACCCCGTTCACCCAGGAAGCAATGGAAGGGATTACCGAGCATAACGGCTTGCTGTGTGTGTTTGTGCACGGATCTTTCACTTTCACAGTCCAGACAACAACCGTTTCATCATTCACACACTTCCAGTCAAATCTCATTTTCCCCTCCTGTCGCCCAAACTGTGTGATGATATTCCTCCAGGTTTTCACCTAACAAGGGGTAAAAAAAAAAAAAAAAATCAAGTCTTCTTTTCCCTCCCTTTGCTTCTGACTTCAAAGAAGTGTCAGGACAGAGCGGGAAGCGCTGCGAGGGCTTTGAACGTGCGCCGCAGTGAAGGACTGATGGGGCAAAAACTGCATCTCCAAGCTGCATTTTAATCTAGTCAAAGTTATAAGACTGGGCGAGGCAAGCTATACCAAAATTAATTAAATATTTTTTCACTTCTGTGGGCTTCAAACCCTAATATTATTGCATATGCAAGAGTGTTACCTTGGATAAAGCCCCACTCCGACCTCCTGCAGCTCCCCGTCACTGATGGTGAAACAATTACACGTCACCTTTAGAAGAAATCAGAGATAAAAAGGATGAAACAAAGGAGAGACGGTGATTATCAGCTACTTCAGGGGATCAAAATAACTTTAATCATTTGTTATTCTCACATAGATGAAACTGGCATACAGATTTGCAGGTGTTCAGGTTATTTCTGAGTAGCAGAAGAAAACCTTTTCGCTCCAAAACGCAAAATCTTACAAACTATATTTGGTCTAGTTTCAAGTGAAAGTATCTCACACTTTGAAAAAGAAAAAAAAAACAACTTACAAGTAACTTTACAACAAGATACAAGTCAATAATTCCTAATATTGACTAAAAAGTACTAGTTCCAATGGCAGATTATTTCACTTGTGACATGGGAAAAATGTATAGTTGTAAGTGAAATAATCTTTTTTGTAAAAAATAAGGAATTACTGACTAAAAAGTTCTTATTTCTTGATGAAATGTTACTTTTAAGTTAGTTTTGTCTTATTTCAAGCATACTTAAATATTTGCACTAGAAACAACAACACATACTTGTTTTTGCAGTGTTTAGAAGCAAAACAAAGAATAACAGCACAATTTTTCATCAGCTATGCAAATATTTTAGTAATTGGACAACCATGCATGTGAAAGGGGGAAACAGTCCAGAAATTAGAACAAATAATAAAAACTATAAAAACACCTTTGAGGTAAAAAAAAAAAAGTAAACTTATTCACTCAAGGCATTGCAATAAGACAAACAGAAAAAAAAAATCTTATGTAAGAGTGTGGAACATTTTATAGGAATGGCAGATTATTCCAGCACAAATCCAGCCAGAAAATCTAATTAAAATCTAATAAACTACATTAGCTTCATCTGGTTAAGCTTGTCTAATTCAAGATGATTCTTATTGTCTGGGGAAAACAGAGCCTGCTCTGGAAATGTGATTCCTGTGGAAACATTTTGTTGGTTTTACATAAATATATTTCTAAACAAACAATTCAGGCTACCTGAGTCACTTATTTGTAGAAACACATTTCAATGCAATTACAGCCATGAGCAGACTGACATTTTTACTTATTCTTCTTTGGAAAGCAGCTCAAGCTCAGTCAGATTGGATCTGCGGCATCTGTGAACATCACGTTTAAAGTCTTACGAAAGAATCCCGATTAGATTTAGTTCCTGACTTTGACTGGTCCATTGTTACACATGGATCTAAACCATCCATGTATTGACCTTGTTCGACTCAGTCACTTAATCATTGATGGACGTTGGAAGTGAGGGACAGGAGTATTGTACAGAGCAACTGAAATTGTTTTACCAAGTTGTTTTTGCCAGTTTATTTATGGTTTCTACCTGTTCGAGTCTTGCTAATTTGTCTATGAACGTAACACACCTGGCGATATTTACAAAAGTTGCAAAAAGCTAGCCTAGAAACCGACTCATACCTTTTTCCTTTGACGTGTTGATGAAATTACCGACTTTTCCTGAATTCACACCACATGATTTATATTACTGTGTCATAAACAGCGTTTCACCTTACACCAGAGTATACTTAAAAACGTACAAAAGACGAGATGCTAACCAGTTTTTTCCCATACATGTTAGGCTACATGACGGTGTCGCATCGTCTCCATGGTTACCAATGGTTAGACGCGTACCTTCTCCATAATGCAATGCTTCATATCTTTCGACTCATACTTATGAAGTATATCAACGAAGTATATGAACGTTAATCTTCTTACCTTGTAAAAAGTGTCCGCTGCAAATCCGCGGTTACACCGAGGGCTGACAGTCATTATGATTAACTGCTGCTATCAGTCACCGCCATATTTTTACTCGTTAAAAGTTACGCAATAAAATGTCAAGTTCTATCCTTATCTGTTTGTGTAGCCGACCACTCAGCGCCCTATAACCATTTTTACAGCGAAATCAACTAAATAAATTCGATATTAGGATCCAGATGTCTGTTTTTTGACAGGGTTTACTGGAGCGCATTGGTTGCTTTGACGTCCATCATGGCGGAGCGGGCGGAGTTCTGAAAAGCGTGACGTCTCGTGCAAAGAATCAGTTGTCCTGCTGATGATTCAGGACAATCATCAGCAGGACAACTGCTGATGATGGAGCTCCATCCATCTTCCAACCTATCAATTTTTTTTTATAAGCGCCACTGCCACAGCTAAAAAAAATCCCCTGACATGATACTGCCACTGCCATACTTCACATAGGCGCGAATTGCTTACAGTTTATACATCACAGTGTTGCAAGATTATTACAGTTAACTAAAGCTAATGAAATAAAGAAATAGATATTGAGAAAACATTTTTTGTTAACTGATATAAATGGTGAAAAGCTATAAGTACCTTGAATTACACTTTGCTTTTATAAAAACTAAAATATACTGAAATTATAGAAGTAATATCCTTTACTTTGATGTTTATGAATTTATTTATAAGCCTTTTGAGCTAATGTGAAATTGATTTTTTTTCTTCTTTCCCACACAAGCAGTTTGCGTGGGAAATTACAGTACTCCATATTTCTGCTGGTGGCGTTTATGCTAGTCCACAAAATGGTGACAGAAAAAGTTGGGATAAAACACCAGAGTCAGCTGGTTGTTCACCAATAATTGAATACATTTTTTGAAAATGGTTTCTTCTGCTGAGCTGTTAGCAATCCATGTATACACAATCACAATACTTTGACCTGAGTTCGGCACATAAAAGTGACCCAAAGTATGACAAAACTAAAACTACTCTGGTAAAAACTGAACTACAGCTAAACAAGATTTAACTAATAAAAACTAGCAAACAGACTCTAAAAATGAATTAAAACTGAATTAGACAAAAAAAGCACAATATGAAACTAAACTATAATCAAAAACTCAAAACTATTACAACCCTGGTCTGTTTCTACGCAGATCCAGTTGTTTATATGGGCTGTACAATCTCAAACATTAAATAACATTAAACTTCTAGTTTACTCTTACAGTCAGCAGAACCTAACACATAAAATTAAGTTACAAAGAGAAAGTTTAAAATAAATAAGTGAAAATATAAACCCACTGTCGTTTATTTTCATGCTTTTCTGTCTTTCAGCAGGTTTAACATTGAAACTTTGGCTACATTAGTATTCACTCAACATTCAGGCTGACAGATAAAGAGAAAAATGCAGACATTCAGTGGGAGGATTAGGATTTACAGTGAGCTACCGACAAATGTTTTCCACTCTGGCTCATTTTCACATCAAAACCAAAAGTCATTCGATGAGTTGATGTAAATCTGCAGCTGTAGCAAACATAAGTTCGCTCAGACCCCAGGGGAGCCAAGAAGTTTTCACTCAACTTCTTCAAAGTTTGACTGAATCTTTCACTTTCCACACACACTTCACTGCTATGCAGTTTTTCACTCAGATATTCATCATATGTGTCGAAAAAAGAAGGGAAGACAATGCAAGGAGATAGATCAAATAATGTGTTACAGTACAGCAATCAGGATTAACCAAAAAAAAAAAAGGTTTCATTTAAAGTTTTGAACTGCTGAAGCTTAAAACATCAATTACATTTACTGCCAGGCCTCAAGGAATAACCAAAGAGGCTCCAACTGGAAAAGTACTGCAACAAATTAAACTTACCCAACTCAAACTGGACTAAAGAGGATCTACTTCCTCCTTAAACAACAACGTTAAAAGACACATCCTCGGGTGATGGAAAACATGCAGCTCTCTTTTAGAACAATCAAATTATCAGTCTGCATGGAGAAAACAAAATAATTTAAGACTGCTGGGATTATTAGCATAAAAACCAACAGTAAACCCCCATTTAGGACTGGAAAAAGTCCTAAATGGCGAAATCTAAGCTAGAAATAAAGTCAATAGAAGAACAAGAAGTGTTTCCACACTTTAACAAAGAAACTACAGAATTAAACAGGCTGAGTGGTCGCATCAAAAAGTTAGTTTTGATTTGTAGAAGTGAAAATCTATTAAACACAACTTTATGTAATGTAATAATAGAGTTATTTTCTGTTAGTTTTAATTTAGACAGTTATTTACATAAAAGTTTATTAGATTACTAAATTACTAAAATAATCCTTAGCTGCAGTCCTAATAGTTATCAACACTGGAGTCGTTGTTGGACCTTTACAGATAATTTCTGTTATTTGGTGACATTTGCTCAGCAAACAACAGTCTTAAAAAAATGACTGACTTAATATTATCTCCCCCAAATTTTCTCCATCACATCAAGTCTGCTTCTTACTAGAAAGTTAACTTCTTAAATATATCTCTTTAGTCTTGTTATGCTGCATTCAAAGAGGGTCAAACATTAACTTGACCTAAGCAGCAAATCTCTCCACAGTGAAACTGTTTTATGTGCTGACTGCTGCACATACAGCAATATGTAAATTATACAGCTATACTTAAAAATTATGCAACTTTTGAGATTTTAAACCAAGTTGTTTTTATTTTTTTATTTGAATTTTTACCATTTTGTTTCCTGATAAAACTGTAAAATTATTCACATTGTGTCCATAGCAAATGCTGAGGTGTGTTCAAGATCATCCCGAACATTTTCCACACATTTACGACTGGAGTTCATCACTTTAGTGATGAAGGTTCTTCAACCTATAATAAATCTCTTGTGCACCTGACGTAAAATCAAGTCAAAAAAACTCATTGAACCTTTTTATGTTTATTGGATATAAATTTCACATTTCTCTACAGATGCTTAAAGGACAACAGAAAACTGTCCATTTATAAAAACAGCCATAGCAGTAAAAAGCTAAATATAAAATCATTTTTGCTGAATTTCTTTTCCTTTACACAAAACAACTGAACCTGGTTTGCTTTAGTGAAATCATGCCATGGCCCATTTTACTGACGCATTCATCAAACTATCCTCTGAATTGAAGAGGTCAAACAATACTTAATGTCGCTGCACAGATGGGCGAACACATCGCCCATCAGTAACCATGGTGACGGCCATTTCCTTCAAGCACTAAGAGCCACCAACAGTTTACCTGTTTATTTATAACCTGCCTGTTAATAATGAGAGACTTGTGCAGATGTGAAGGAGTTCACATGAGGTGAATCTGGTGCAGAGTTGGTGAGAGCAAAGAGGAAAGAGTCTGAAGTCTATCCGTCTCAACTGAATTAAACTCTACATAATTAAATCAGAAAACCTCTGCAGAAAGTAAAAGTGGGTCCTTAGCAAGGATGACAACCCAACAATAACAAAGTTACAGAGGAGAATTTTCCATTACTGCATCTGAATAAAAGACGCCAATGCAATCCTCTCACCGCATTAACGGTTTTCTTCAAAAAAGCTCTCGACGGCGTCGGTCTCGGCACCCATTCATTTGTTCGCTTAGTTATCTCTCAGCCTGTCATAAACAATATTCGTGGTGATTAGCTGTGGATGAAAGTTGGAGACATTAAAAACGTGAGCGACAGGAACAAAGGCAGGCGAACCGGAGTGGAGTGTGGAGAGCAGGCGAGTGATGTGGAGAATAAGATCAAACATGTCAAATCCTGTGAAGGCAAAAAGGGAAAAAACAAACTAAAAATGTCATTTATAGACTCCACAGAATGTCTAGCAGCATACAGCATCTCTCTAAAGTCTACATCACTGTTAAAATCTCAAAAAATCCTTTCAAAACTTTTGCCATGTAGCTTGAATAAATGCAAGAATCTACTTTCGAAGAAATTACTTTTAATTACATTTTTGGCAAAACGCGTCAAATCTTTTATGAAACATTAAAAGCTACAGACTCCGAATTATATGTTTAACTTCTTCCTCGATAGTAATAAAGAAACTAAAATGGCTGCACAAACAGCTCATATTAGAAACCAATCAGATTCAGGATTGCAGTGCAAGGTGTAAAAAAATACCTAGAAAACAATTTGAAGCCATTTTTTACCCATAAAAATTGCCTGCGGGGTTCAAAGCAGTGGATGGGATTCGAGGACAGCGATAACCAAAGTAGCATTTGTCATCCAATATTGATGATGTGTTGGGTTGGTTTGCTTTGTCCTGTCTAGCCAGTTAAAAAATAAAAAATAAAACTTCTGACTGGAAGGTTTAACTTTAAGGTAGCTGGAATTGGTTCAATTACTGTCACTCTAGGAAAACTACAAAGACCATCATACCAAATCAAAGGCAGCGTGTCTGAGCGTGTGTGTGTGTGTGTGTGTGTTCTTTGATAAAGTATTCATGACCTAATCACAGTACTTTCATCTCTCCATAGACAGGCAAAAAAACATAAAAAACACAAGGCTAAACATCATATTCTCACTGAGTTTGCCTGCATGGATGCCACCCGTTAAAGTGTGGATCAAGTTTAAGGAGGTGGTTTGCTTGTTTTTTTATTTATACGCCAACTGAAGACAACTTAAAACCCACCTGTTTAGAGTTGCTTATGGCTAAATTAGGGTTAGAGTGCGGGTTTTGATGTCTTCCATGTTTTTATGTCTTTAATGTTTTTAATTTCTTCTTCTTTCTTTTCGACGTTTTAATGATGTAATGTTTTTTTATTTTTATTTTTTTAAATCTCTCTCTTTCGCACTGATTATTTCTGTTTTTATTTTAATTATGTAAAGCACTTTGAAATGCCTTGCTGCTGAAATGTGCTATACAAATAAAATTTGATTTGATTTGATTTGATTCGAGAACTAACAAAAATGAACATATGTATTATATCATATTCTCAAAGATATTGATCTTAATAATGCAGAGCGGTAACTTTAATCACTTTAATTTCTCCCTCAAGTGATCTTTGAGGGTTTTTTTTTTTTAAGCTACTAGACCTGTCCGCCTCAGGTCCAGTAGGTTGACTTTCACAACAGGTTCATTGTATTTATTCTAATCAGACAGGAAATCGTGTTGGTGGCTAGCATTCCTCCAGCAGCAACAGGAAAAGGGAGGAGCTAACTGTCACTGGTTGCCACGGTAACCACCAACTGCCAAGTGCAACGTTCCACAACTTATGTAGTGATAAAAGTCAGGAGAAGATAACTCCGTTTTGTTGCTTAAAGAATACATAAGCCAATCTTAACTGTTCTTTTAAAAAAAAGACATGTCAAATATAAAACACAGGAGATCTGAATTCTGTTTCAATTTTATTAAAAACTCAATTTTCCTCTGTTTAAAACATAGAAACTATTATAATCAAGAACAGTTCTTGATTTGTTTTAAACATTATTATTAGGCACTGATTAGTGATCAGAAAAATTTATCTAACTTTGGGGAGTTAGAAAAAAAAAATTAATCCTTCACCACAGCACTTAATCAGTGCTCTACAGTGGTTGTATTCAGCTGGACAGCGCACCATCAGGGCTCTAAAAAAATTAAAATTTTATCAAGTTTAAATGTGGGCTGCACAGTGGCACAGTTGGTAGAGCTGTTGCCTTGCAGCAAGAAGGTTCTGGGTTTGATTCCCAGCCCCGGTCTTTCTGCATGGAGTTTGCATGTTCTCCCTGTGCATGCGTGGGTTTTCTCCAGGTACTCCGGTTTCCTCCCACAGTCCAAAAACATGACTGTCAGGTTAATTGGCCTCTCCAAATTGCCCCTAGGTGTGAGTGTGTGTGTGCATGGTTGTGTGTCTCTGTGTTGCCCTGCGACAGACTGGCGACCTGTCCAGGGTGACCCCCGCCTCTCGTTAGCTGGAGATAGACAAGAGCAACCCTCCCGACCCCACTGAGGGACAAAGGTGTAAAGAAAATGGATGGATGGATGGAAGTTTAAATGCACAATGGTCTGTTACAGCACCTTAGTGTGTCCAATCAGAAGGAAAAACACTTTAAATTTCAATATGTTGCCATGTGTAACCACTATCTACTCTTTCTGTTCTAGTCTGAGAAGGCCACATGCATCCCACAAACACCCTTTACCTTTGTGTTTAAATTTAGCCACAGTATGGTTTTAAGCTTTCATAAGCACATGTTTACTCATGCATGAATTGTTTCTCTGAAGCTCTAAACCTTTAAAACCGATTAAGTCCATCCATTTTCTGTTTCCACTTAATCCTGTTAGGAGGCTACAGACCATTCCTGCAGTCAAAGGGAGAGAGGCGAAGTGCATCCTGAACAGTTTTCAGTCAACAGAGATAAAGCATACACTTATAAAACCAACTTAACAGTGCAAATTAAACTTACATGCATGTCTTTAAATAGCAGAAGGGAATATAAACATCTTTATGCACGTTATGGATATTTAGTTGTTAATATGCTCTCTGATTTGAGCTTAATGAGGCTGTTTTAAGACAATAAGGGAAACTTAATAGAGATAACGCAATCTAACAGCGATGAAAAGGCTTTCAGTAATGACCCCTTACAGATTTAAGGAAACATTTGAAACATCATGCACTAAAGAAATGTGAAATATCTCCTCGGAGACACAATCTGACCATATGCTGTGTTTCTAAAGGTTTGAGGAATCATAAAAATGTCTTCTGGTAAATGTAAGATGGACCTTTGTGTCCTTTCTGCTCAGCAGTGGTTTTGCCTTTGAGCTACCTCATAAATACCATTCTGGATGACTTTCTTTTTGTTGTTAAATTAGGGCTGGGAAATAAATAAATAATATATATCTCAACGAATATATGATCAACAGCTAAAGGCAACACATCCGATAAAATGTTGATAATTGCACTGAACTCTGATTCAGAGCCACACAGTATTCTGGTAAATGTAGGCAGAGGAAAGTTTTTTTCATCTTAGTATATGTTAAATAAAACAAAACTAACTTACAAGTAACTGTGGAGAATAAGATCAAACATGTATCAGTACAATATAAGAACTTGTTTTAATCAATAATTCCTTAAAAAAAAAAAAAACTAGATCCACTGGCAGATTATTTCACTTATAGCATTGGAAAAATATTTTTTCTACAAGTGAAATAATCTGTCAGTGGACTAGAAAAGCTACTCGTAAGTTAGTTTTGTCTTGTTTCTAGTGGACTTTATAAAACGTTTGCTCTAGAAATGAGACCAAAAATACTTGGTAAGACTTTGGTTTTTTTGCAGCTGCTGGTCACCCTCCCTCAGTAATGTTAACGTCAGACATATTTGTTACACACAAGTTGCAGCTTGAAAAAAAAATAAAAATAATAATAATAGATTTCTGTCTCCCAGCAACCAGCAGTAAAACCGAAAGTTAGTACTTTTTTGGCCATTTTGCCCCTGTGAGCCTTATAAGCGCAGTGAGCACAAAGCACTAAAAACGTTGCTGGCAGCAGCAGCTTTGAAATATGTATAAAAGAGCAATAATGTGCTTTTTTGTGTAGAACAGGTGTATACACATTGCACACATAACTAGAGGCTTTTATTTGCTGAGTTTCTCTGATGCACATACCCCCAGGCTATTTGTAATGAAACTTGAGAAAGACCTCGCTTCCTATACCCTTATTTCAATTCTGATTCCACATCCTAGAAAAATAAGAAAAGAAATGTGTGTTTGAGTCAACTCAGCACATTTTCAGCTGATCGACTACAAAGCTACTCCACCAATTCGAGCACAAACGTGCAGACAGATGGATGAAATGTGCCGTACATGGCTTTCATATGCTGGCTGTGATACGCTGTACATTACTGCAAAATATATTATGAATAATTGAAAAGTGGTGAGCTTTGTAATGTAAACACTCATTTTGAGGAATAAAAACTCCCCCTTCTGAATGGATTTTAGGTTTCTTCAGTGCAGTGACTTAATAAGGACTGCTGTGCATGTGTTGTAAAATCCTGTCCAGTTTTCTGAACAGTAAAATCTTCTCTGTCCATGTTTAAGCTGCTGGCCATTTGTTCCTCATTGCCCGTCAGGGCATATTTAGTAAAATAATACATTCCCAACTGAGCTGTCGAGTCCAGCAAATGTTAAATTTAGCATCTCATTATAAAGATTAAAAGTACCCTGCATTCACACTAACAGCAGTCGTGTAGAAATATCCATGCACCTAAATCAACAAAAAAATATTTAGCATTTTATTGAAGCTATGTGATGGATCAACACAAGCAGATAACACTTTAGAAAAGACGCACGAGCACAAATCCGTAACTGTATTGTTTGTTATAAACAAACCTACTGAAAACCCAGTTGCATCCTTATGTAAATCTAAGCTGAGCGTAGCCCACAGCGGCGGCACATCCACTGTCACTGCTGCCTCCATACAGACATGACCTCAGAGTTCAGTCTGGTTTCTGTTTGTTTGCACGCCGTCTCGTCCCACTCCTTCTATCCAACGACTGATTCTTGGCACAGACACAACAAAACAACACACAAAGAAACAAGAAGAGAGCAAAAACTAAGGGCAACTGGCTTCATACAGAAACAGTAAAGGATTGCAGAATGTCAATCCAGAGTTTATCTGACATGCAAATGTAAAACCGTTAGCATGATGGGTGTAAATGTTTGATAAACCATACAAACCAAACTAGAAGGGTAAATCTACTCAAACTTTTTCCAGTTCTATGAAACAAAAGCGTCCACCTTGATGGCACATGGCTGACAGAAACGCTCAGCCTAGCAGAGGCACAGAGGAACTCGGTTAATAATGACAAAATAAGTGGATCACTGTTTTCACTAAGGCTCTCTTTGAGGGAAATTGTTTTTTACTGCTTGGCTGCTCTACCGTAGCGTGAATCAAAGTGTGTTTCACAGCAGAATAGTGATTCCCCTCTGAGTGAGAAGGCCAGCGCTTCTTAAAGTCTCTTCCTTCGCACATTTACTGCATCCATAAGTTTTACTTAAAGCTCCCTTATTTAGCAGTGGGTGAAAACAGCAGCAGTCAAATCAATGCTGGTGAATATTTTTAATGTCAGTCACTACTTCTGTTTAATGAATGCCTGAAACATTTCTTTCAATTTCCTCTGCTGTATAAATGAAAAGATACTGCCTGAGGTATTCTAATTATCCATAAAGCATTATGCAATAAAGGGAGACGATCGTCCAAGGACACCAAAAACCATTGAAGTATTGAAGTTATTGACAAAATTGCTTTTTTTTCCTTTTATAGTATGATTTTTCTTTATCTTATTTTATGTTTGTTCTTTTTTTTCTACAGTGACCTGTAATGACAAAGCTGTCTATTATATATTTTATTCTGAAAACACAAAGCCTGATGTATGATCCTCATGGGCCATCGTCCTGTTTTAGGTATGTCCTTGCCAAGCAGAGTAGTTAAGTCCCAACATGCATTGTTGCTATAACTTCACTTTGGCTACATAAGACACAAATGTTCACTTAAAATGTGCATTTTAAAGGTTTGATGCACACATAATGATAAAGTGAGTGTTCAGTTTAAAATTCATCCATCATCTAGAAAATGTGCATCTCTCTTTCCTCTCCATTGTTTATGTTTGTGATGTAACTCCTCAAAGAAAAAGAGGGAAGTTACAATAGATGTTTTTACTAAATAAAAATGACAAATATAGTCACCCACAGTGACCTGGATACATAACTTTAATCTGATTATTGGATTGGAAATACTAACACGTTAGAAGAATTCTTGTTATTGAAACAAAGGTCTCTGCACGGCCCTGTGTGAACGTGCAGTCGTGTCCATGTGAGCAGATAAAACAGAGTCCTTTTGTCCATAACAGAGTGTTCCTTATGAACTTCTTTTAACATTTCTTGTCTTTAAAGTAGCACTTAAAGACTTGGTGGAAACTCAGATAAATAGAGTTTAGTAAGTTCTTGAACCAGTTAGGCACTGGTCTTAATCAGTTTTTGTTTATGTGTGACTGTCGTCAGTCTTAAATGTTGTGGTTATGTCAGCCTGTAGCCGTGTGCATGTGAGCAGATAAAACAGAGAAAAGACAAAGAGTCCTTTTGTCCATAACAGAGTGTTCCTTATGAGTTTCTTGTCAATAAAATCACAAGTTTCAGATTCTTTTACAAAGGACATTTTAGTTACGTTAGTCCTTTTGTTTTTCACATTGTGGCATCATGGCTTTTTTCTATTTTTTATATTAGTGCGTGTCCTTAACTTAATCTTTGTTAACACTCCACTTTACACCAACTAACTTTTAGACACATTAAACTTTTTTTTATTAGCAGATGAATATATAATCACGTACCTAATTAGTCAAATCACCAGGCCACTGCTCATCATCTCTTCTCCCTGGTTTCCTCATGGTCTCTTCATGTGTCTGGTTTGGGTTTATTTTTATCCCTTAGACTTTTTTTTTTTTCTTTAAGTTTGATTTTGAATTAAATCTACAACAGAATTCTCATTTTCCTTTGTCTATACATTTAAAAATACCGGTAAATGCTGAAAACCACTTCAAAACTTTCTAGGTCTGGTTTAAGTGAGTTATTTCTTTCAATAATTGAACAAATCCTAGAAGGTATTTGAACACTGATAATTCTTTCATTCACTCTTTCATTCACTGTGATTTCATAATAACTCAGCATACTTGTGTGGGTGCTAACCATATATGTTATATTTGTAAATAAATATACAGTGTAACAGGGTTTTATTTTAACAATATTAATCGATGTGATGTTTGTCAAAATGTGTCTATTTTTTAAATGTATTTTATTTAGTCAACACGTTATTTCAGACATTTAAGGCGTTTTCGCACTGCAAGGAACGATTTCATAGTAGGCCCGACCGTGTTTGCATTAGAACTTGCGACCGGTTCCACCCGGCCCCGCAAGAGCTGTGGTTCCAATCCGGCCGGCCAAGCGGTTCTGCTTAGAATCAGCAGCTGATTGGCCGCTGGTTGTTATGGAGTCAGACGTTGATTTTCCGTTGACAGTTGGCTCTCACTAAACTGTATTTTGTAAATAGCGCTCTTTTCAATATTTTTATTAGTTTTAATTAGCAATGGATTCGTCTCAATATACCGATGAGGTAAATTTTTTCCTAAGCTTACTCGCTGATCAACGAGTACAAAATGATTTAGATGGGTCAACGAGGAATGAAAACGTTTTCTACCGCATCTCAGAGGAAATGGCTTCGGCCGGTTACATCAGAACTTCCAACCAGTGTATAGAGATAAGTTGAAGGAATTGAAGTTTGATTACCGGGCAAATAAGGACAACAATGGTCGGAGTGGAAGAGGTCGGAAAGACTTGCGGTGGTACGATAAAATGGAAACCATCTATGGATGTCGGCCGTCAAGTAACGGCAGGGAAAGTGCCCTCGATTCGGCATCCTTTTTATTGGAAAGCATGATTCATGGTGAGATTTATGTACAGTGTCACCGTTTAACTTTGAGCCAATTAGCTATAAAAGCTTATAAGTAATGTCTTATTTTATGCTTGCAAAGCAGGTTGTAAGGCTGTAGCTTTTTTTATTTATTTATTATTATTTTTTTTGTGGAAATTCGGTTACCCAAGACATTTGTACACCCTCTATGGCAATACCAACACTACAAAAGTATAAGTAAGTTGGGCCTGATCAGGAGATTCTAAATTCGGGGGAGCCTAGGTGTGAACAACAGAGGAGAGCACACAATGTATATAAAAAAATAGAATTTAATTTTTAAAAAAGTAGAATTTAATATAAACAACATTTGTGGATCCACATTGTACAAATAAACAAAAATTGCGCGCTTTAAAAAATAAATTAAATTAAAAAAATAACCCAGTCTTTTATGTGTCTGTCAAATGTTCTTTCAAAGTTTGTTTAGTCTTTTCAATATGTCTGTGAAATATTTGTTTATGTTTCACGGCTGGTGACCAGTCAGGTCACTGTCTACCAGTTCACTTGGTCCTCTGGGCTGGGGCTCGCCACTCAAGTTCTTGTAGTGTAAGGTTGATCTTGATGTCTCTGGAACAATGTTTCAAAAGTGCACCATAGAAAAAAAAACTTGACCTGGAAGAAGGTCAAAGTAAAGTATCTTAAAATTCAGGACGCTAATATCAATAAAGCTTAAGTAACAATTCAAATTTCAAACTAAAAGTGCCAAAGTACATTTATAACACAATCTAACATTCAAAATGTGGATTAGAAACCCGCATTAGCTCTGACCTACAGAGAACAGAAAGTTCCTAAGTAATAAGAACACATCACAGCACCATCACATTAACAACGTTGAAATATTAAAACGTACTAATAGAAAAAGAAGTAAATTTACATGGAAAAAATACAACATACACAATAATAATGATATAAAATTTATAATACAATTTTATTTTTTATTAAATTTGAACAGTTATTAGGTGTTTTAGCCAATTTTTAGTGAATTTACTGGGCCAACGGCTGAGCGCGTGCGATTACTCACCGATGCTTCAATGCTATATAACTACCAGGGATTTTTCCGGACGTCAGCTGTTAGAAGCTTTTGGAGATCTAATTTAAAAAAAAAACAGATTCACTATTTTGAATTCTGAATTCTGAGATACTAATTTAACATTGTATTACCAATTTCCAGGATTCTTTGTCGAATTTAACAGAATCTTACGGGGGATTCACGGAACAACCGTCAGCTCTCAGCTCTCACGGGAGTTAGACGCAATCTGAGCTAAATCTCAGCACAGCCCTGCAGTTAAAAGGGCGGGGCAATCAACCTGATTGGCTGATGTGAAATCAGACGGTGCCAGTTATTGGTTGTTTAAAATGTCACTAAAAGCAATCATTAAAGGGATATTTCACAGGTTTAAAATATTTTTAGCACTTTTTTTTAATTATCAATATTTAAAAACATATTTACAAACATTCTTTTTTAAAAACTTAAATACTTTTCAATCTCGTTGTGGAATGAGATATTAAATCAACATCTATTCATTTTACTTGTGTTTTTAACACTGGGTTACACGCACATTGTGCAAAATTCTGAAAAAGGAGAAGCGGGACATAAAAACTAGATGTGAATTATGGCATAAAAACAGAGAATCCGACGCTGAACGGTGAAAAATCAACACATGATGTGAAACACATGATGTTTAATCGTCGATTAAATGATAAAATAAATCTAGCAACAGGAAAGAAACTAAAGAGGACATAGCAATAAACCAAGAGAGGATAATACTAATCAAAGGAAACTAAATGGAAATTAATGAAGAACAAAAAGCAAGAATAGACTAAGAAAGTAAAGTAGATACAGAGGAATAAACTCGTATGGCAAGACATTTCTAGCAATAATTAATACAGAGGACTGTATGGCAAGAATAAGCAGACACTATTTCCAAATAAAATGTAAAATAATATTGTTGAAGTGTCATGGATTTGTTGAGACCACATCTAGTACTGAGAATAAATATATCTTACAGACCATAACAGTAAATAACTTATCACTTATTTATGTTTTTAATTAGATTTGATATATTTATTTATTCAATATTATTTTTCATGTCAGTGTTATTGTAATGAGGCTGATGACTCCAGGACACATTCAATTTACTCATTAGGATTTGATTAAGAACCAGATTTGTTCTTTGTAATTTCTGTCCAGTAAAACTATTAATAAATCAATAGACAGGTCTATATAAAGATATAATCCATGTTTCTGTCTCATATTTGTATTGCATTAAAAGGAACTTTTGTTTTCCCACTGAAAGCTCTGGTTTGCACAATAAATGCCATGAGGGTGAAATTTTATGGATGATACTCTGATGTCCCATTCTCCTGAAGGCAGCACAGAGCTGATCCGAAGAGAAGAAGAGTTATGATTAATGTAGTTACAGTTCTATCCATGTTTTAATGTTGCAGAGCTCAGTCGTTTGCAAATAGTTCACAGTTTAAACTGGCATGTTGAACATCTTTTATCTGGTCATTTTGTGGAATATTTAACAACTAGAAAATGACACAAAATAAGAATATTTTTTCCACTCTGGCTGCTGTTAGGCCTACAGATTTTAACTTGAATGTTCATTGCATTTTTCGTAGACGCCTGTGAAAATAATTTCTATTCCCATGACTTTTTTGTTCCCTGGGAAATTATTTTTGATGATAAATACAGAAACAAGCATAAAAATCAAAACATCTACAATAGTGATAGTAATATTAATGATAAAATAATGGTCAGTGCAAAGTAGCCTGCAAATTCTAAAGATGAATATTAAAACAATGCGGAACAATAAACAATGGTATCAGCCATAGATGTGACAAATTCTTTTTTTGCATATAATACAATCATTTTAATACTAGTATTTGTAGTATTTCGGTCCTGGTGGCAGGATAATAACAATAATAATAATAATAATAATAATAATAATAATAATAATAATAATAATAATAACAACAACAACGGTAATAATTTCTCATCAAGACATTGATAAGAAATAAAGAAATGAAAAGTAAGTGCAAACAAGCCATGTTGGTGTCAAAGAAAATGAGCACAGATCAAACAACAGTAAAATATAACATTTTAGAGCATGTGAAAAAACATATTTTTGTTAGCTGGAACGAGGAAGCTGGAGATTTCCCTTCCAGCAAGACTACAATCATAAATATACAAGTAAGCGCATGCTCAGAATTGCCCAGTCAATGTCCCGAAATAAATTAAATTGAGAACCTGTGACAAGACTGTAAAATTAATAGCTAAAGACAAAACGGATCTAGCTGAGCTTGATTTATTTTACAAAGAAGTGATGGACAAAAATTCCACATGTACAAACCTGACATACATGTAAAAATAAAAAACAGTATACTTTCAGGACATTCAGACAGACAAAGGCCTGCTGTTTAACATCACTTGAAATTTACCTGTGAACAAAATAAACCTTAGAGCTCCAGTCATGTCTTCCTCTAGAAAACCAACTCATTATCTTGCAGTAGCTGCACAAGAGCATCTCGTACAGATGTTCTCCCATCTGAACAACGTGGCACTGCCTCTGCAGGGTTATATTCAGCTGCAGATACATCCCATGTATTATCATAGATCTCACTGTGGTTTTCACATAGGTTGTGCAATGCACAACAAGTTGTCACCATAACTTTGGCGAGCTCCATGTCACATTCATTTTTTTGCAATAAACAGGGCCATCTTCCCTTTAATCTACCAAAAGCATGCTCAACCCCCACCCGAACTCGACTCAGTTTGCTGTTGAATTTCTGCTGTCAGTTGTACAGTGTCAGGAAATGGCTTCATAAGCCAGTCTTGTAAAGAATATGCTGAGTCTCCAATGATATAATATCCAACTTTGACTGTTCCAATTTCTTTAGTATGTAGTGGAAAAAGATTTCCATGTGTGGCCAGTTCCCAGAGTGATGACAGTCTCAATACTCTTGCATCATGTAGACTCCCTGGCATCCCTACACAAATATTCCAGAACAAACCCCATCCATCCACCACACCCTGCAGAATCAAAGAATGCCATCCTTTTTGATTGAAAAAGTCACTGTGGTATGTGGTTGGAGCTATTATAGGTATGTGGGAACCATCTATCGCACCAACACAATGTGGGAGACCCCAGCAGTTCTCAAAATATGCTGCCATCTCTTCAAATCTCTCTGCACTGGGGATTTTAATCAGCTCAGGCACTAATACAGTTTGCATTGCAGCACAGAACTCCTGGACACACCTGCACACTGTTGTAAGACTCACTCCGAAAAGGTGTCCGATGCTCCGGTATTCCGAGCCTGTAGCTAGCTTCCATAAAGCAATTGCGAGTCTTTTTTTCAATGGCACACATTTTTGAAAGGTAGTATCTGTTCGCTCCAAAACGTGGCATAATCGTACACACAGATAATTTATTGTGTCCTCCGACATCCGAAAGTTCTGTAGCCACTGTGAATCGGTGAAACCTGGAACTAAAACGTCCCACCAGTGTGAGCTTCGGTTAATGGCCCAAACCGTCGGTCCCCGGAGGCAGCGAAAACTGATCTAAAAAAAATGTGAAACAAAGAAAACAGGTCCTATGGATAAAGCACAAAATTTGAATAAAATATACACAAAATATAATTTTTTCAAATATCTGACTAAACTAACCTGGGTCATGTGAGCACAACAATGTATATTTTCCAGGTGTTTGCTGAATATTTTTTTATTTTAAACATTGTAGTCGGTAGATGATGCCTGTAAAAGCCCTCGTCCAGGAGCAGAACTCAATACATAATAGTTTAAAAACAATTAAAGAAATACTAAAATTATATATTATGACAATTACGTATAAGTAGTCATATAAATAATTATAAAAGTATAAATAACTTGAATTAAAAATCATTTTTATATATTTTCCAATTCCATTGAAATTTGTCCCTAGTTTTTGTCAACACCGTCAGAAATGAAAAGAATGTTAAAAAATCAGGCATTATTGGGGGGCACCAGAACTTCTGAGGACCCCATGACCACTTCCTTTCTCTTCCTTTGCTAAGAGGGCTAGTTAGCTCTGGTTAACTTATGTTATTTAGTTTTTTCTTCTTTTTATTCCCAAGTTGTTTGTCACAACCATGATGTGTCAACACCATAACTGACAATTTACAAAACTTTGATGGAAGGTTTCATGGACCTGATGAGCTACAACATGGCCTCCTTCAGAATAACATCATATAAATTGAGGTAGCTTGGCTTTTTGTCAACTCCGTCAGATGTCAACTCCATCAGAGATTTTCTGACTCTTTCAGTGAAATTGTTGTCAAATCTCACTTAAATGTGCAATTAATTCATTTTAATGTATTTTACATAAATTGCATTACTTCACATGTTTCAAGTTTTTCATTTTACTCACTAGTTTGTCACCACCTTCAGTTCTGGGTCAACTCCGTCATGCAGTGTCAACTCCGTCAGATGGACTTTTGTTGTTTTTTGTTTTAAATAATATTTATTTTGTTTCTTGAGAAGCATTTGTCTGTAAAATATAGTAAAATATCACTATTAGGGTCATTAAAAATCATTTTATATTTATTTTTATCAGATGGTGATGACAACGTTCTAGGTCAGGTCGATTAAAAATGTAATAAAAAAAAATTTTGCAACTGGGAGCCTGCACCTTAGCATCTTTACATTTCCAAAACATTAGTTGTTATATTTGCATACATAAGGTTGAGGAATAACAAAAAAAAGAGAAAATTAAAACCCATTTTGTCCCTATTCTCAAGAATCACTGATATACATAATACATATAAATACATAATTAATAAAATAATTCAATCCAGTTTTTCTTTTTTTTTATGACATCTAACTGATAAAAGTAACTGTAGCAATGAAAGTATCAAGTAAGAAAAAATTAATAACATTAGTATCCATTTACTTACAGTCCTATTTCGTCTTGCACTGGCATCTTCAGCCTCGTACTGCCAGATAGTCTGGAACAGTCTACGGTATTTTTCTTCCGTATTTCTCCTGGCAATACGTAGAAGTCGTTCAGCATTTTGTCTTATGAGGGTAGCTTGTTGACGGAATTTAATTAATTGTATGAGGTTGATGAGCAGCAAAATTAAATCCATGTCATCCATTGTTGAGTTGTTGTCGTCGTAGTAGTAACTGTTCTTCTTCTTTATTATATTGGCAGTTGGCAAACAACCAACTCGAACCCCAAACTGGTGAAGGTTGTGAACCACAATGTTTAGTTTAAAAATTAATGACGTCCAGTACAGCTTCGATGGCGCCCTGAGTGTATATGCAAACACAACAGGGCTGGAACCGTTCCATACCGTTCCGTACTGTTCCGTACCGGTGTTTTGAGTTCATTTACGTTGCTCTTGGCAGTAGGTGGTTACCGTAGCAACCAGTAACTGGCGGCTCCTCCCCCCTTTTTCTGTTGCTGTTTGTAACTTAGGATCAGCTCTGTGTTTTCCCAAGTATTATATTTTAACATACATTTTAGACAGATTTAATAATATACAGTGTTTCATGAGTACGCTTGCTATGTTTTATATACCTTTTTAACCATTATTATTATTATTATTATTATTATTATTATTAATGTTGTCCATTTTAGTTACGTTTAATTTTATAACTGTTGACTGCTGCATTGGGAGCTATTGCTATGTAGTTTTAGGGTAATTATGTTTTATTTAATGTATGGGGACAAAAGCTGCCGGACTGATGATAACCACCAACTTGATTTCCTCTTTTGTTTGAATAAATACAGTGAATCTGAGTGTGTCTGTCCTGAAGTCGACTTACTGGACCTGAGATGAACAGAAAGGTTACACTATGTATAAATATAAACCAGTAGCGTGCCTATGTGGATTTAGCAACACGTAGAGAGGTGTAAGGTAATCTCGCTTCTGATTTAAAACCCTGTTTGTTCCTTTTAGTGATGAAGAGGAGCCCTGAGGCCATATGTGAACGTATAAGCAATATGTGTGTGTGCAAACTGTGGTGATAAAGTGGTAGCAGAATGAATGGAAATTATGCTCATTCATCTCCTGCAGTGCACAGAATTGTGCACATGCAACAACAAACAAAGAAATGGACAAACAGCAGAGGGAGGAAAAGCTATTATGATGAAAGTCATGGTGAAGTTAAAAGCCCTCATAAAATAAAGATAGCAGCAAAAAAAACAATTTTGACCATTTTCTCCTACAAAATGTTCAGTTGGATAAAATCAAAGTATGCAACATAGTTAATGACCATCAGGCAATTCCAGAACCACCAGCAATTCAAGAACAACCAGCAATTCAAGAACCACCAGCACTTAAACCAGAACAACCAGTAACTCAAGAACCACCAGGAATTCAAGAACCAGCATTTAGAACAAGGCACCAACCAGTGGAATTAGAAGATTCATGACGGCACCTGAGTGTTCCAGTCTGGTACATTGTGTTTAGAAGGGTACCTGCCCACGTACTGACTTTTCTCAAAACTGATTGTGGTTCCTGGTTCTCCTGCTTCTCCTGGTTCTTCCATTCTGAATCACCCAGCCTTTCTCTAAGCAGAACATTTTCATTTATCAACTCTGTGTTCTACCTGCACAGGTTCTTGATTCTTTGATGATCTCTCCGCTGTTGGTTACGCAGATGGTCCAGTTCTTTCCAGAGATCGTCCAGCTCTCCAGACTGCTCATCCATCGTCTCCTGTGCCTTTTTCAGGTCTGTCCGAAGCTCCTGGACTTCTTCTCTAAGAAATTTTTGGACGTGTTCTAAAGATTGTGTTTCCTCTCTTCCATCCTTATATTTGCGCTCTCTCTCATCGAACTCTGCACAAACCGACACCAGCTGCGCACGGAGTGTTTTGTTTTGAGCTTCCAGTATATCATAATGCGCTTGCAGGCAACCAGGCCTGCAAGCACTTGCGCGAGGCTTGAAGTCCTCGATTTTACATCGGAGATATTCAACAGTCTGTATAAGTAGTTGATTTTCCTTCTGCAGTGTCCTGTCCATCTTATCAAGTTTTTTTATGTGAAATGCCATCAAACTCTTCAGTCACAGGTGCGTCACTCCTATCTTCACACATTTTTTTTTATCCGTGTTGTGAAAAGTCAAAATTGTTGGTATGTGAAATCAAGTGTTCTTCTGACATGTAGAGAATTTGACATGTACAGCAAATGAATTGGGATTGAAGGGAGATGGATTAGTCATCAGTGATGTTATAAAGCATGAGTGACATCGCTGGTTCATCAAAGCCACTAGAAGCTTGTTGCGTGTGGGTGTGTATTCTATATTTGATGCCTTGTGGGGACCATTTTACTGGCACACAGGGGCACGGTGTCCACCTTATTCCTATGCCCCAACTTGAATTATAGGTGCAACTTCCACCACAAGCCAGAACTCACATTTGTTTACATGTTACCCTAACGCTAACTGGCTTTCGTCAGAGCTTGTAGGCTATAAATATGTGGGAACACCAACGATCAAAGCTTAAATGTGACAATATTGTTTTACCGCAACCTACAGCTAATGCAGGGAGGGATGACAACTTGAAGAAATGGCCGCATGTCTTCAAGTCGCACTAGCGTAGCTACCCGCACTAGCATATGCAGCTACTTCACTGACTCAGTTGCTCAGTTATCTTGAACTTGCTCCAGCCACAAATTAAATGTGGTCTGATTATTAGTGTACAGCCACGAACAGCGCAACAGTTACCCGAGCTCCACAAGGGCATCTTACGACAGTTTCCAGTGGCAAGTTGCTCTCTATAACAGGTTAATGTGTGATTCGGTTCGGTTCTAGTCCAATGGGGAGACTCTCCATATTACGGTCGGAAGCACAGCAGCTGCGGTTATCTGTCTGCTGTTGCAGCGACACTCAGCAATGGAGAACCTCAAGGTTCTGGTTCTGATGGATTAAATAAATCCAGATATTTTATTTTGTCTTATAAATAAAATTTCCAGGCCCAATCATAATGATAAATACCCAGATCCATCCATCCATCCATCCATCCATCCATCCATCCATTTTCTTGCACCCTTGTCCCTTAATGGGGTCGGGAGGGTTGGTGGTGCCCATCTCCAGCTAACGTTTCGGGCGAGAGGCGGGGTACACCCTGGACAGGTCGCCAGTCTGTCGTAGGGCAACACAGAGACACACAGGACACACAACTATGCACACACACACTCATACCTAGGGGCAATTTGGAGAGGCCAAGTAATCTAACAGTCATGTTTTTGGACTGTGGGAGGAAACCGGAGTACCCGGAGAAAACCCATGCATGCACAGGGAGAACATACAAACTCCATGCAGAAAGACCCCAGGCCGGGAATCGAACCCAGAACCTTCTTGCTGCAAGACAACAGCTCTACCAACTGCGCCACTGTGCAGCCAATACCCAGATCATGAATTTTATTATTTTTTAAATTCAAACGAAAAATAAAATTCACATCACACTCAAAGCACAAGTTAAAAGTGAGACTGGGGGAGGCGGAGTCTTGCTGCTACATCGCAGCAAGTAAAAAAGACGAACATATGGACCTTAGAGGGTTAAATCTTCAGATAGACTTAACAAAATGTTTCATATATCCCATTTATTTTTGAAGCGACTTGTCTTGCTTCACAATTTTAGGGTAAAAATCTACTGCAGTGTTCTCAGTTTCATTTAACAACCAAATGAGTGTGATTAAAGACCTAATAGAGTAAAAATGATCTGAGGAAAGTAGCCAACTAGGAAAATAAACAGTGAACACTGAAAGCAACACCCATGATGAAAATAACTTCTAACGCCAGCCTATCTCCAATAAAACAAGACAAACTGGACTCGGATTGAATTTATGAAGTTTCGCTTTTTCCCCCGGTGGAGTAAAGCTCTGATAGAGACATCCTGCTGCATGCTGGTGTATGCAGAGCTGCACAACAAAAGCACAGGAGGCAGAGAGGCTGTGCACTCCGATAAGAACATCAATATATCTGCACACAGCAAACAGCTGCTTGCTGTGTGCAGATAATGTGCCGAGTATTGATGCCCATTAATGGGTGAATAAAACCAATGAGATTTGCATCAAGTCCAAGATCCCACAAGTGAAGAAAACAAGTTTAAGTTTTGCATCATTTTGAATAATAATTGAAATTACAAATTACTGCAGAACTGATACAGATCTTTCTCCACATGCTACAAATAATGCTGTAATTGTTTCCACCTGCACATTTCTAATTGCCGTTTTATGTCGATATCTTTGCCGACTTTTTCACAATTAAACGAGAGAAGGTTAAAAACTGACAGCTAAACGTTGTCAACTAAATCATACAACAATGTGGCTCACAAATAAGTGCCTAAGTAGCGGTTCATTACTCATTCACTATGTGTGTTCTCTCTCTTATTATGCATATATTCAATTATTCACTTATTTATTTTAGCTTATTTATTAATCAGCGTAGAACTCATGCAACAAAAAATAAATAAATCTAAACTCTTTCTGATTGTCACCCTGGGAAAAAATAGAGAATTGTGTCAGCCCAAAACACACACACTGGAGGTGGTTAATTAGTGAAACTCCTTGGTTGATATTTTTGTCTCAGGAACAAACCAAGAGCCCCAGAGGCAGAGAAGAGAGAAGGGCAAACAGAAAACAACCAAAAAGATGAGAACAGGAAAGGAAGGAGAGGAGCTGATGAAAACAGATAACAAGCAGATGAAGAAAACATCCATACCATGCTATGCTATGCTAAGCTCTCAATATATTAGCATAATTAATAGGGTTGCACCAATTGCAGTTTTCTGACTGATCGCAGATTATCAGTCTTTCAAAAAGCCTAACCTGCTGATTCCGACAGTGGTTCATCTAAGACTGTTAGATGAATTGAATGGTAAAATATGAAAATATAAACTAGGACAATGTTTCTTTGGGAGAACTATCGGTAATCTGACAGATATAAGTAACTTGAATATATTTTTTCATATTACGAAGATCACACATAACTCAAAGAAGATTCTGCAAAATTCGACACAAGAAATGTTAGCATCACTAATTTTCTAAAAACTAGCAGAAAATGTGTGATAATGAAATGGAAAAGAAAACATTACATTGTTACTCACTTTCCATATCAGGAAAAATCTCATCACCCTGTTATCTTGCTTTGGTGATGTAAGTAATTTTACTAAATGTAAAGTTACTTGTTTCATAATTGGTGACAATCATTTGGTGATTTAAGACGCGTTTCCAGCTGGACTAAGCTGAGTAATCCAACCTGATGACGTTTATGTGCCACGCTATTTGGGCAGAATGATTGTGTCAAATGTTTTAGTCATTAAACAAGTACAAAATGTTTTTTTTTTTTTCATCTTATGCATGTTTAAATGACCAACAACCAGCCTGTTATGACAGTGTCTTACTACGTATGCTGCCATGCTTCTACAAACCAAAGGAGTGCTTTCAGGAAAGCCATTTTCTTTATTATTTCCTGACTCCATAGGTCACCTGAGGCAGCTGGAGAGAGCGTCATTAGAGTGAGAGATGAGGGAGAACAAAACAAGAGGACGAAAAAGTCAGAAAAAATGAAAGTGGAAAGAGAAAGAAAGAAAAAAAAAAAAATAATGAACAAAAACAAGCAGGTCTGAGGGCAGAGCCCCGGCAGGTGGCTGACTGGGGGGCAGTTTCCAACAGTAGCTCCCAACAACATGATGGAAACATGACTGGGTCCGTCCTGCAGGGCGGGTTGGTCAATACCTTCGGCTCACAGCGGCCAGACAAATAGCCCTTCAGACGCAGCGTAGCAGGGCTGCAGCTCTCATCCAGCTGTGGAAAACAAAGCTTTGCAGCTGATTGTCTCTATCTAATGTTGCCATCAAACTCTCTGACAGCCTGCATGCAACACAAATCCATCACAACAGCAGCCCTGCTGGTGTTGCCTCACTTTAAACTATAATAAACAGGCAGGTAAATTACTACTTCTCATGCTGTATCACAGTTCAGAAAAACTCCTGATCCTGTAATGTGTTGGAAGAGTTTAGGCCTAATGTAGGAGACAAATACCACCTGTACAAGATCCGGAGGGAGATCACTTATACTCCATGTTTTTCCCCCTGAATGTCAATGTAATTTACTCTGCATTTTTCTGTGATGTTGATTTATAGATTTCCTGTAACTGGTGACCTGCAGAGAGAGGAAAATGGAGGAAAAGAGTCGAAATGAAGGAGGAGATAAGTCCAGAAAGGACGAGGGTAGATGTGGAGAGCGAAGTGATTCAACAAGATGACAGATTTAAGAAGCACGTTTGAATGACTAATAATGACAAATGTAACACCAGTAACACTCTCTGTTTACTGTCATTTCTGTGTTTAAGCAAAATTAATCTGAGTTGTATTACAGAAGATGTCAAATGTCTCGACTTGGCATCATTTTTATCCATCAAATTTCAATTGAGTTAGATTGACAAATACTGTCGTAAAAAGAGAGTAGATCATCTAGTAACTGTGTGAATTTGTAGAGTTGATATCAACAGGTAGTATGATGGGAGCAGGATACAACAGAGAAACAAAAAAGCCTCCTAAAAATAAAAGCTAAAAATAAAAGTAAAACCAGTTCCACATTCATTTCTATCAACTCAAAAATGTTTTAACATTTTATCTACATTTTACACTGCTTCCAATTTTACATATGAAATCGTAGTTTTTAGGGATGCACAATATATCGCCACCAACATCGGTGTCGGCTGATGTAAATCTTTTCAAATATTAATACTAATTAATACTAATATCGGTTATCGGCCATAGCTGCAACATTAATATCTTATATCAATATCGGCTCAAATTTTTTGTATCGCTGGATCCCCAATAGATTTTTTAAATGGTTTTCAGAATATCAACAGAAAACCCTAAAAAATGTGGCCATGACAACCTGTCAAAGTATCAAATACAAAATGAGTGCAGTGTAAAAAAAAAACATGCTAACCTTATTAATTAGAATCTTTTCATTCATCAACACCACCGTAAAAATCCAAACCAGTTTTGATATCAAAAGTGGAAACTGCAGACATGTTTTCCTGCATTTCATGATCAGTGCTAATGCTGCTTCCTGCCTGTTAAGTATCTGAACAAACCGAAACAAACTAAATGAATGAACAACGCAACCTAAGAGAACCCGTTATTTGTCTGACGAGTTCCTTAATAAATTAATTTGAGTTCATTCTTGCTCTGTCCTGCTGTTGTTAACTGTTTTCCCCGTCTTACGTTGCTTCTGATTTCTTAAACAAATCATCTGCGGTTTCCACCGGCTTTCCTAATCCTCTTTTCCTCTATCTGGTTCCTCCTCCCCCTCCATCTCCCGGCCCTCTGCGCTGTCTCAGTTCATCGCCCATCTCTTCTGAGAGTTATCGGCCAATTCAGTGGTACAGCCATGGGATGATGAAAGGATGAGGGAGTAAAAGGAAAATGGGGGGTGGAGGGCATGATGAGGAGAGATTGTGATGTGAAATCAAAGATCAAAAGACCTCGAAGCGCTGAAATGTCAGCTAACTGGGGAGTCGTACCCAACAGCAGACAGAAAGAGAGAGAGAAATGTTTAGACATTTAAGAGTTTTGCATGAATTACAGGGTTTGTAATGTTTTAACACTATTTCAACTGCATTTAGTCTCGTCACCGGTGAATTAAAGCATCACGTTTTTGTAAGTCATACACTTTTAAGCATTTTTTCCCTGTTTTCAGAATGTGATATTTAACATTTTTTGATACTTTTAGTCCAGTCAGCTGGAATATCTTCATTAACTCAGTTAATCAGCATCTTTAATAATCCCTCTCCATTAGCTAAAACCTACAAATACTATAAAATGTTAAAAAATGCTTATAAGTGCCTATTTTAATAAGTGAAACACAAAATATACCTTAGTACGCATTAGCATGTACGGTGGAAACACAACCCTGTTGTGGGTGCAGCCAATCAGTGGCAAGGAAAACAAAAGGCACTCCTGGATTGGTTGCTTTGTGTTGACTAGCACTGTGGCAAAGTATTTCAGCATCCAAACTGCATTTTTTCCCCCTGAATATTTTAGATATGCCGTACAAAATAATCTGAGAACCGGGTCTTTATGCTGTCAATCACTTAATGTACACGCTGTTCACACTCCCCTCTTGTTTTCCGCTTCAGCTAGTTCACCTCAACAAAGCCTCACATGAAGGCTCAAGCTAGTTAACATGGCCACCATTGACGACCAATAAATTGTAATAAATTAGCATATTTAGCAGCACATACACGAGAATGATCGACAGCGTTAAGACCTTCTTCCTGTCTCTGACTGGTTGTTTCTGACTGAGAGTGATGCATTTCTTCAGATTTCTATAGTAGCACTGGGATGAGGAGGAGCATGATGTTTCAACAGATTATCAGATTCATACCAAGCTGTTACGACATGATGGCAGTTTTAACAAATGAGCAATAAATCATTATCAATAGCATGATTAATTAAAACAAGCTCAATAATTTCCAGGTTTCTCTCTTTCTACCAAAACCTGGCTGACAAAAAGTCTTTAATCTGGTGCTTTGGCTTCATCCAGCACCTTTTTTTGAAGGACAATTTTGTTTACAGAGACGTCAGTATTCATTTTATTTGTTGTTTTATTTATTTTAATATTAAAAATGTCTTCCACTTCCAGTATTGCATGTTCATTAGAATCTAATGTTTATTGATCTTTGAGAATGTGCTCTTGCATAACCGTTATATTACTTAAAAATGGTCTCAAAACAACATTACCATTTATTTCTATAACTTCTGGGAGAACTTATCATCCAGGAAAATGTGTTATCATCCAGGCCTAAGCCCAGCTGCACTTGATCCTCAGTCCTGTTTTTCTCAAGAACAGTGCAGTCTGTGCTCCTTCACCTGTGAAAATGGGAGATGTCCTTGACTTGCAGGGATAGCAGTACCCTCTCAGAAAAAGAGATAAAAAGAAAGAGAGAGAGAATGAAGGTGGCTGCAGGAGCCATCCAGTACTAAAACACCGAATATAACACCTTTCCCCCATCCGTCAAGCCCCTTACCCTCTATAAGGTCGGTCAATATCAGCCTGACCGTCATTATGAGACATCATTGCCACGTGTTAAAATTGGATTACATACAGCCTTCAGCTAAATGACATTCATAAGACCAATGAGTGAGTCTGAACTCGACATAACAAGCAATTCTATGGAGCTGATGCACAGCCAGGCACCCTGCCTGCAGAGCTGACCATTCATCAACCATCTATTGCCTTCTTTAATCACTAAATCACTAATCTGCCGTCGTAACAGAACAATGAGTCCCACGAAGCTACTTCTCTCTCATCTGAAGCCATTTGAACCGTTGCTCAGTTATTACAGGTTTCCTCCCGAAGGCCTCTTTCTTTCCAGCTAAAACCTGCAACAAATGTGTTACCTTTGATGAGAGCAGAGACGGCATGGCAGCGTTTAAGCATGGATGAAATCCACAACTGTTCCTGAAGTAAGGAGCCACGCGGCGCAATGCGAGGCAAATTTCATGTGATTTCATCAGTCATTAAAATGCCACAAGTGACCTTTAGAGAAGGGGAGATATGCATAGTCAGGTTGAACTAAATATTACAGTAACAGCAGGACAGTGACTAAAAATGAGGTGAACGTTGTAGCAGCCACACATCTAAAAACACCTCTAATAACTACGATTTCTAAATAATTTTTCATTACAGCATTTAATAAGGGGGGTTTCTCTTCCTTTAACATACATTTTATGCTCAGGGGGCTTCCAAATGGAGTCAATTAAAGGAGCGCCCGATTGTAATTACATAGTTTTAGATACACTAGTCCAATGGGACTGCAGTGCTGGTGTGTTTGTCCTTCCTCTCCCTGTCATTTACCCCTCCCACTACTTCACGGTCTCTTCATCTCCACTGGGGGGTGTTTCCAGGGAGGAGCTCATTATATACACAATTCCCCTTTAGTCTCTTGAAGAGGCAAATACAGACATCACTCAACTGGGATAATGTCCAGAAGCCGTGGGGACTGTGTCCAACATACAGGAAATAACTATAATATATTGTTTTCTTTGGGATTTTTTGAAGGTATCCTGGATTAGTTGAACGCGTTGGCCTAAATATGTTGTAATTTTCCTATCAACTAAAAATTGCTGTTTGTGATACACCGAAACTCAAAAAAACTTTTGTTATATTTTTCACCTATTTTTTCACCTGCTGGGTTGATGAAGTGTTTTGGTCCATTCTGTACTGGAGTCTACAGAGTACACACAAGAAGGCTAACTTTACCTGAGCTGATATTTATCATATTGTGTTTGACTGGTGTAATTTTAGATAATGCCATATTTTTGCTGCAATAAAAAATAAAAAAAACCCTTGTGAGGTGAATGTGGAAGAAAAAAAAGAAGAGAGTAGTGGGAGAAACTTAAAACCGAAAACATCTTCCAAAAGATCTACATTTGTGATCTCAACATTTCTCTCCAGAAGACTTTGATTCATTTATATGAGCAAAACTGACAAAGACTCTAACAGGCAATCATCAACCTCTTAAGGCCAGCTAAGCAAGGCTGGTGGAATCAACTCACTCACTCACTCACTCACTCACTCACTCACTCACTCACTCACTCACTCACTCACTCACTCACTCACTCACTCACTCACTCACTCACTCACTCACTCTTTAGTTACCTAGCAACAACCTTGTGAGTAGCAGTTTTAGATTTTGCCACAGTGACTCAGAACTGCTTGAAATAAAAAATGCCAACTTGCAGTGAGGGAAGAAAATGAGTACAACAGCTTAAGAGAAAACTGAGGAAATATTTAAAACAGACATAATTATCAATATCGACTGATATGAAACCCTTAAATCGTGATACGCTTTTCAGTCATATTGCTCAATAAATGATAGATTAACTCTAAAACAATAACCATGAAATAATAATAATCTATAAATTGTTTCTGTGAGGCTTCTTTTAAACAGAGTCATACTCATGTGTTTGCCATCCATTAGATACCTTTCTGATGTTAAGGGTAAACACGGCGTTAATCCCCCAAATTTTATTACAAAGCCAGTTCTTCCTTTTCCAGTCAGAAGCAGCAAGACAGCCACACAAATGAAATATGAATTGATTATTTGCTGTGCCCCGACTCCAAAAATAATTCCCCTCTTAATGAGGTGCAGGAAACAGGCTTTGGGATTTCAAAGTTTTTGGAGCACATTAGCACATTAGAAGGTGGAAAGAGCTAAAATTTCACAAAAGAGATTGAAAGTCGCGAAGGGTGTTTCTCACTGTCCCTGAAACAAGAGCTTAGGGTGTTGTGCTTGGCTTGGTTTTCAGTAAAACGGAGATGAGAAACAGATGAGAGAAAGAACCCTGAGGAACCTCATTTATATTCAGGATGAAAATAACAGGACTGATGAAGCATTTTTTCTTTGAAGCTTTACATGCTGCAGTATCACAGCACCTGGGCCATGTACACATCGGAAAAAATACATTTTCAACAAGCTTAATGAACCAAACACTGGCTGTCGCAGGATCTGTTTAGCATTTCTGAGGCGACCACAGACGGTGGCGAACCAAACTCTTAACACTTATTAGTTTAAAACCATCAAGTCTGATAAAGTCTGATAGAGTTTATAGTTAATTTAAACTTTTTCAAAGATTTTATTGCAACTCTCTGAACTCTGTATGTTTAATTTCTATGATGGGGAAAGCCATTTTTAAACATCTAAACCTGCTTTTCTGAGTAATCACAGCTGTAGTTTTATTCTTCGGGACTTTTTCAGTCACCAAAACCTGGATTTTATGTGTGTGACTGAGACGTGGCTGAGTGTTGGTGAGTCCAGTGCTCTATCAGAGCTTTTACCAGTGGACTGTTCTTATTTTAATTCACCACAGGCTTCAGGGAGAGGGGGAGGCACAGCGACTGTTTACAAACAGGACTATCCATTCCTCAAACAGCCATAACCCCCGTGTTTTATTTAACACCATTGACTCTGTACTTAATATTCCACAGAATGCCTGTTTGGAAGCTTTTCCTGACGTGTGATAATTTTCTGCGTTTCTTTATTGAAAAGGTTGGTAGTACCAGGGCTCTTATCACAGCTCCTGACTCTGACCCCTCTGTTTCGGTCCCTTGCTCTGCTGCTTTCACTCAGTTTGAGCCTGTGACTGTCTCACTTTTAGAGGACGTGGTTGGCCACATTAAGCCATCAGGTTCCCCACGTGATCCTGTCCCTCCACGATTTTTAAAGATATTTTATCTAGCATAGGGCAGCCTGTTCTTGCAATTATAAATAGCAGTCTGTCCTCAGGTGTGGTCCCTGCTAGTTTTAAACATGCAGTAGTGCAGCCACTGCTTAAAAAACCTGGCCTTGATCCTACTGTTCTGGCTAATTATTGGCCTATTTCGAAGCTGCCTTTTCTTTCTAAGGTTTTACAAAAAATTGTGTACTGTCAGCTGACACAGTTTTTAGATGACAACGGCATTCTGGAGGTTTTTCAGTCAGGTTTTAAAACTCTTCATAGCACAGAATCTGCTTTAATAAGAGTTTTTAATTGCATCCTTCTTGCTTGTGATTCTGGTCACCATGTTCTGATTTTACCGGACCTAACTGCTGCCCTTTATACAGTAGTCCATGACATTTTAATATCGCGATTACACCACATCGTAGGTATTGGTGGCACTGTTCTTAAATAGTTCCGGTCCTACCTAGAGGACAGAACATTTTCAGTGAATATTAGTGACTCTGAATCATCTGCTGCTTCAATGCCTTATGGTGTCCCGCAGGGCTCAATTCTGGGCCCTCTGCTTTTGTCTCTGTATTTACTGCCTCAGGGTTCTGTCCTCAGGAAACATGGGATTTCATTTTATTGTTATGCTGATGATTGTCAGATTTATTTGCCCCTGAAGCAGAAGGATGTCCATTCCATCAAACATCTCCTGGCATGTCTAGGTGATATTAAAGCTTGGTTGGCCTTGAACTTTTTTAATTTTAATGAAAACAAAACAGAGGTGATTGTGTTTGGACCCAGTGGCTCCTGTGAATCCTCCACTGTTGACCTGGGACCTTTGGAGGTTCATTTTAAACATGTTATTACGGATCTTGGTTTTAAGCTGAACAGTGATTTAAAATTGGACAGCCAAATCAGAGCCGTGGTTAAGTCCAGCTTTTATCATGTAAGGCGATTGGCGTCAGTGAAATCTTTTCTTTCCAGGCAGCATTTTGAAACAGTGATCCATGCTTTTATTTCGACTCGATTGGATAACTGTAACGCACTTTATCTGGGAGTCAGTCAGTCGCTGCTCTCACGTCTGCAGCTAGTACAGAATGCTGCTGCACGACTTCTGACAGGAACTCGAAAGAGGGAACATGTGACCCCTGTCCTGGCCTCACTTCACTGGCTGCCTGTATATTTTAGGATTCATTTTAAAATTCTTATGTTTGTTTTTAAATCATTGCATAATCTTGCCCCGGCTTACCTCTCTGAGCTTCTTTACCCCGTATTGGTCACTCAGGTCAGCAGATCAGCTGCTCTTGGAGGTACCAAGATCCAGAAGTAAGCTCAGAGGGGACAGGGCTTTCTCTGTCATTGGCCCAAAGTTATGGAACGACTTGCCTTTGCAGGTCAGAGAGGCCCCTTCACTGTCCACTTTTAAAGCTCGTCTTAAAACCCATCTATTTTACTTGGCTTTCAACTCCAGCAGGACCAATTTTAAATTGTATGTTTGTTTTTAAACTGTAGGAGTTTTTTTTTTTTTTTAATTTTATTTTTATTTTTTTATTGTTATATTGTGTTTTAATGTACCGCACTTTGTATCAGCTATGGTTGTTTTAAAGTGCTTTATAAATAAAGTTGGTATGGTATGGTATTAAAATGATATACATTATATACATGTATATCCTTATCCAACTAATTTACATTGATTAGTGTTAGTCTAATGATGTTTGGCACATCTTTCCTCATCTTGCTACCAGACTAACTGACTAATTAACTGAATAATAAACAAATATGAATAAATAATAAATTGAGCAATTGGTATTTTAGTGAACTACTAACCATAAGGTTCATGTGTCTCATAATTTAGTAAATATTCTCATAGCAATATCACATAAAATCAGATCATATCTCTAAACTAATTTAAAAGTAATAGTTTTGAGATAAGGCTATTGATCTGAAATTTGTATTAAACTAACTCAGAATAAGTCCCTGAAGGTCTGAACCTGCATCAGGTGATTCCTCCTGACATAACGCTGAGAGGAGACGGACATTTTCTCAAGATTATTTATCTGGGGAAAACATCAACACATTAGCTGTGAGACCAAGGAAATGGTTCGTATGCGAGTCTTAAACCTGCCAACTGAAGCATGTTGAGTCCGTTTCCCAAATGACCGGGGAACTGTTATGAAAAGATTAAATAATGTCCCTGGGTTTTTGGCATCATATTTGTGGGGCCGCGGCTAGATGTGTACAGCTGGGATATAACTTCATTACATTTCATCAATGTGCCTCTCTTCCTCACACTGACCAACTTCAGTCAACATCAGTAAAGTAGGGCAATTTTATCAAGCAATATAAAAGCAGCGAACACAGAAAGCAAACTCTGACCAGTTGAAGTGAACTCTGACGCAGTTCAAATTCATATATGAACACCAAGCGGACTGGAGACCGCTCCAAAAGCAGGAAGTGAACTACAGGGAAGGGCATTCTGGGTAAATACAACCAAAACAAACATGCAAGCCAAATGCTAGCAGGAGAAGTAGTTCCTGTTATTTTACCAAAGACAAAAGAGAAATCCCCTAATTGCTAAAACCCCACTCCTTTTCTGTTTACATTTTGTGAAGAAATGTAAACAGAAAAACCTTCTTCTGGGGTTTTTGTGACATTTTCTTCAGTGGTTCTTGGTGTAGCGCCATCACAGGCAAGAAAGGAGAACAGGTTTTCCAAATGTTTGACGGTGCAGAGTGAAAGTGAATGCAACAAATTCTGCAACTTTGGTCGAGAGTCAAACCACTATTAGGTGCGAAAACCTCCTAAAACAATTTTTCTTGGTGGAAACAACTGATATCAAGCATTTGTAATGAGTGGATATCGCTCATGTTGGCAAAATTGTTTTAGCTCAGCCAAACTGGACACTTGTAGTTTTTTTTAAGCATGTTTTGTCCATTTGTGGATAATTCAGTTGGATGTGTTTTACTGCAATCCTGAATGATTCTTGAATTTCTTCATATTGGGGAATCGTGTGCTGATTTATCAGGTATTTAAGTCTATTTTGTGTTTTATTTTAATGAATTTCTTTGGATTCAGCTGGTACAGCAGTAATCAGAGATGGTTGAATCTATTGCAACATGCTTGATTAAGGGCAGAAATCTCTTAAACATTATTTTATATCAAATATAACAGTAGTAAATTTTACATATTTTTGAATTTTTTATATTCTACTGTATATAATAGCTTCAAATAATCACTGCTGTCTGATATGTCGATAGATTTTTCCATTGACTGTAAATATTATTTTCACTTAATATTTCTAAAAATATTCATATTTCTGTCCAGATAATAACAGATTTTATACAGCTTCTGCAAAAGTCACCAAATGTGCTGTGAACTGCTAAAATAAAGACTGCTGTAACCCACTTGAATCATAAAAATAATTACTTTACAGAAGAAGATATAGTTTGACTTTTTCTGATAAATTGTCAAAGTTACTCTGATCATAGCTGATTTGTTTGCAGTGACTCAATGCTTGAACTATGACTCTGAGCAGAGCCTCTCAGCTGTTTACATGCAGACATCATTTAGGTTAATAAGACCAAACATGATCAAAATAGCATGTTTAAATACCAAATTACTCCATTGAGTGTGGGCACTACGTTACGCCACAGATAAATATTTTTGCATACTGTTTTACATAAATCTACTCCTACTATTATAATACTTTAGTTAAGTTTTCAAGACTTATATTGTTCTATGGCAGTGTTTCTCAAAATGTGGTCTTTGGACCAGTGGTGGTCCGCAGTCGCCCTCTAGTGGTCCGCCAGGTACTGCACGTAAACAACCGTTTATTTGCCGTGACGTTAGCTTAAAGTGCTACAGCTAGCTTAGCAAAGGACTGTGTTTAAAAAAGTTCCTTACGACCGGGTCATTCAAAAGAAAGTCTGAAGATACCAAAGGAAAGTTTCTCATTTTGGGTTGCTGGACTTAATGTTCACTATTAGGATACATAGCATGCCACAAGCATGTAGAGCTAGCTCTGTGGCTGTGCTAAGTGCGATATAACGGTGAGGACAGGTTGAGCAGCGCTGCAACCCAAGCTGACTAGTTGCATCTTAACACCTAAAATAAATTTATTTAAGTTGGATTATCTACTGCCTGAAAGAAAATGTTTCTTTTTGCCAATGCCACTCAAGTCGATTTTTCTCTTCTTGTGCTTCTGAATTACAAATAGTCCTACAATGTTATTAATGCACATAACCTGTACTGAAGAACATTTATTGATTTCCATGTGTTTTCTATCATTGGTTAAGTTTCAAATCCACGGTTTCAGAATCTGTAAATAATTGATAACGTCTTGAGTCAACATGTTCATGGTTTTATTTTGGCCAGTTGCATTTACAAAACAGCCATCTTTCACATGAGGAGGAACAATGACAATGAGTTAAGAGATTACTTTTCAATATATTAAGATGTGTTACTTCAAGTTAGGTGGTGCATTAGTGTTGTTTTAAATGGGGTAAATGACCCTCAACCTGAAAAAGCTTGAGAGACACTGATTTAAGGTTATGAAGAATAAATGATTCATACTAACAAAGAGGAAATGCATGTGTGGTATTTTACTGGTAAAAATAAACGTTAAATTTATGAAGAAACTTGTTTTTTCAACCAAATATCTCCTGTTTTGGCTTGAATACAGAACCAGATACAAGAAATAAAACCTGTGAGTCATGTCTAGTATTATTGTGCTAAAAATATATTTCATCACAGAGGCGTCAAATATCAGGCATGAGACCAACAGAGGGTCAATAATCCACTGTTTTATTATGTTTAAAGGGTCTCAGCCCAGCAGTAAATGGGTCTTTTAACAGGTCATCTTCTCAACTAATTTGTGAGTTTCCTTTAGGACCACAATCAGACACTAGATAAAATACACAAACGGCAACATTTTAGTAATTTATCACCCTTTCTTCAATGTAACAAATCCATCAAAGTCACTAAAGAAGAATGAAGACAGTGAAGCTTAAGAGAGCACAGGATGAGCTGTCAAGGAGACAATGATGATAAAAAAGACTACAGACGGTGGCAGCTTCATCTGGAACTAAGAGCTGCTCAATTCACAGAACACTTACATTTTTATATCCCCTTCAAAAATCACCTCTGAATAATACAAAACATCAACATTTATTCAGCTTTGCATTTTGCTCTTGTGCAAAATGTGGAGTAGCTCAATGGATAAGATGGAAAATGAAGAGAAGGGATCAAAAATAGAAAACGGTCTCTATGCTACTATTCTACTCTTTGCTCTAAGATTATATATTTTTTTAAATCAGTACCTTTGTTTTAGTGAGATAAATCAACCCAAATAAGAGGAAATGGACCCCTGAGGTGATCATGATAGGTGTTTGTGACCAGAAAGTTTCTGGTTTGACAATGCTTCCTTCTTCTACCATGACCATTAGGCTGCATTCACACCAGCTCTCTTTAGTTCGTTTTAATCGACTAGAGTTTGTTTGCCTAGAAAGTTTGGTTCGTTTGTGCAATCGGACTCTGATGTGGACCAAAACAGTGAACTCTGGTTCATCTAAATGTGAACGCCAAGTGGACTGGATAGCTCTTCAATAACAGGAAGTGGACTATTGTACAGGGAATTCTGGGTAAATGCAGCCAAAACAAATGCGTGAGTCCAAAGCTAGCGGGGGAAATGGCTTATGGTCTTTTACCAACAACAAAAGAGAAATCCTGCAGCCGCTAAAATCTGACGCTACTCCATTTTTGTCTACATTTCTTGAAGAAGGAAGCTGCACTCTTCTTGTTATGCTGAGATTCTTGTGTCTTTTCCTTCAGTGGTTCTTGGTGCAGCGCCACCACAGGCGAGGAGAGGTGCAGCTTTTTCAAAGGGTTTGTGTTGTTTAACACAAAGCAGTGTGAAAGCGAACTGCACCAGCTGAGAATGTAACAAACGTTGCAACTTTTGTCCCCAATAAAACCAGGCCTATGTGATTATCAGGTGTGAAAACATCCACTGATGCCCACAGATAATATCAAACCAATAACGGCTCTTAGCTTAGAATCCTGCTGCATGTTAAGCTGCTTCATCCCTGAGACAGACGACGAACACAGAGTTTGATGACAGTTTCAGTATTTTAACTTCCCTTTAAACAATCCAGCTTGAAGTAGTTTTTTATTAGCCAACAGTGTTTTGACAGCTACTAAAATAAATCCTAGTAACTAGTAATAATATAAGGGAGGAACGTGAACATGCATGTCAGCACTAATAACTGATCAGAACCACAACAGAAATAACAATATTAAGCTGAATATCATCAGGATTTTGGCGTTTTTGATTAGTTTTCATCATTAGCCATATGCCACTGTGGTAAATTACAGGCGAAGCGGATATCCCACATATCGCTTTTATATTCTTGGGTAGGGTGCCGGTTTACTAGGATTCCAATCCACTGCTCTTAAATGGCTCTGATTTCCTCCGCCTCACTGGACAAATCACCATATAAATCATAATTTCATGAACAAAACAAACAAGCTGGAGACTTTATTTATGGGTGAAAATAATACAGTCATATGCACTAACGCAACTTAGATGTTACAAATGTAAAATTTCACTTTCTATCAACTTTCGTTTGAGTTGTCAGCTGACTTCAGCTTTCTACGCTTCTATTTGTACTTTTTCAAATTTGATTGGATTTGTGGAAATCAATACAAGTATCTTAGACCTCAAAACAATTGAAAAAGAAAAGCTATAAAAATGATAAATGCCCTTTAACACATCAGTGTGTCAATCCTTTTCATTGCTTTACTCTACCAATTTCTTCATGTTCATCTCCTTTTCCTCCATCTGCTCTTCTCCCTCGTGTCACTCATTTTTCCTACCCACTCTTCTTCTTTTTTTTCCACTTCTCCCAGAGCGCCTCCCCCACCACACCCACCCACACACGGCCAATCTTTGTCAATTAAGCAAATGGTTTTTATTTTCCCCTCACATTACACTTTCTGTGTCTGCATTCATGATGAAGTCAAAGTCATTACAGTAAGCCGGGTCGCTCTGCTGTGTGCGTGATTCTGCAGAGCCTAAGCTAATTAGGCTGCGCCCATGAAGCTGCCTGCTACGCTCACAGATACAGAAAACGCTGCATAGATAAGGCTGAACATACCGACACATTCACACATGGATTATGTTAATGAGTCCAAACTACCAAACAAACATAATCAAGGTGGTGTGGGTGGAAAGAACGATGTCTACACTCCTTTTTTTACATTATTTAGCAAAATTAGCATGTAATTTTTTTTACTTTTAAATCCCTTAGCAAAAAAACTTTTGTTTTTATCCTTTATATTTAAATCACACTTTTTGCACATCAATTTTAAAGAACAATATTTACTTTCAGCCACGAAAAACTGGAAGATCACCAACTTCTCTGTTTGATACAAACACATTTGAAGGAGACTTCTTTCTGTTTAGATTCTCAACTAATCGCCGAGAAAAACAAAAGAAATGCGTGACAATAAATTACTCGTAGAACTTCCTACACGCAAACAAAACTTACTACTACAGACATGCACAAACTATTACAACCAACCAAAACAAAAAGAGAGAACAAATTATTACAACCAGGACATGTGGGTCTACAACCAAATTTATTCACTCCTGGGTCGTTACTGGTGGAGTTGTGTATTTTATATAAGGGCTGCCAACATTAACGCGTTACAGCAAATGGATAATCTAATAGGTTAAACACGTTAATATTACATAATGCAGATTAATCTCATTACCTCTGTTTTTGGCCTGAAAGCCTTTCTCCTGGTTAGCCAGTTCAACGCAGCGCGTTACTCAGCGCCGTTCAACAGTGCAGAGAAAAGGCGACAATGCATTTTATTCACAATGTACTGGACATCGTGTGATCTCTAATTACTTTTTAAACCTTCATGAATATGAAAACATAGAAAAGCCGAGATGTTTGAGGCAGTAAAACGTTCTTAAACATTTCTTAAAAACATGCATGTTTACAGTTCAAGCTGACAAAGTTAAGAAAAGTGATTACTTACAGTGCTAAAGTGTGATTGATCCAATACACTTTTTTAATCGATTGACAGCACTACTTACAAATAACCTGTCTGTGATAAACTGCCTCTATATATTGGTAATGAATATTACAGCATAATTTTCTCTCTCTTCCTACAGCAATTCCCACAATTAGGCCTTCGTCAAAATGAGAAAATGAAATTTTTCTGAAATTAAAACTTTAAAATCTTTAAAGCAGCAGTATTATGTGCTCTCCAGGAACATACTGCCGTTTTATAACATTATCAAGTAACTAAATTAATTCTAGTTGTAATAAAAATGCTACAGAAATCAAATACGACTTAAAATGAATTTTACTTCCCAATTTAACAAATTAAAATTGGACATCTGTCTTTTTAAAACCTCTTTCTGAAACTCTGCCTTCAGGAAGTGATTACAGCATCACTCCTCTATCAACTCTAACAATGTTTTTACCAGGGTTGTACCGAGAAAAAGTTTATATAGAATAGAAGAGAAAAGACTTTATTGATTGAGGGAAAATTGATTATTCTTTGAGAAGCTACTCCATCTAAGGTGTTGAATATTAATAATACAAATATAGTCATAAGAGGTGAAGTTTATAAACATAAATATGAGTTCAGCAGATGTGCAGTTCCATCAGGTGTTTGCTAATTGCTGCTGGCTAGTCTGTAGGAGCTGAGTGGGGGAGCGTCTTTGAGGAGGAGCTGCGCCTCGAAGGCGGGGCTCGGTCCACACAGACGTTTTGCAGAGCTCAACGGTTGCCATGGAGACTCAAGTATTTCTCAAACATGCATGAAAGAAACGAGGCAAAACTCCAGGCATGTATTTGATGGTGTAGCAACATTATAACATGACATAAAGCTCAAGACAGCCAATCTTACATAACGCCGCCCTTATAATAAGAAATTAGTGCAGTAAAGGAAAGTCCATGTAAACTCAGGGATGTTACTCCGATGCCTGAAGGCTTGCATGCAGGCATCCCCGCCTGAACACAGAACCGTTTGCGGTCGGACGTTAAAATCCGATCCACAGCACATGTGTTCACTCCTGGGAGACGCGGGCTGCCTGGGGGAAGCATTACCATGTGCGTAGGACAGATCTCATCTGTCACAGTATATTACAACATAGCAGTGTGGATGAGCACAAATGCATGCCGCAGCAATCTGTCTGCATGACTTATAGATGCACATCAACTCCAGTGACAAAGCTAAACACAGGCAGATTTCACAGACGGTGGTCAGAGACTGAGATGCTGCACAATCAACGCTGAATGAACAAACTATTCCCTTAAGGATGTGAGAATTATTATTTTTCTGTTCATTTTATATAAACCAGCTATCTGTATGTGTATTCCCTTTGGGTGCATCCAAAGCAGTAATGCTTTTGTAAGTCAGGGTGCATCCATATTTGTTTATGTAAGACTATTAGGACTAGAGAGGAGGTGTTGGTAAAAAGAATGGGCTGTCTTTCCAAAAAACAGGAGCAGCCTCAAACACACACACAGTCACAAAGACGAGCATCATACAGTAACGGCCTATTTTGTTAAGCTTGCTGAGGACTCCAAGTAGATAATACCAAAGTCCTCATTTGTAATGTAAAGAGAAAAAACATGAGAGGAGAAAAAATGGCAGCCAAACAAACAGGCCTGAGTGTGGAGAGGGAAAAAATTATATATAAAAAAAAAGAAGCATGAAAAAAAGACAAAAAGTAGTCCACAGACAGACAGACATGCTGAAATGAAATATCAGGGAATAAATGTAACCACTTCTTTTCAAAGCACAGGTCCGTGCTGTAACAGTGCCCCCTGTTGGCAATCTATGAATTACACAATTTGAATTAGTTTTTCCAAACGCAAACAAAAATATCAGAAGCATAAAAATTGTGTCAGTCAAAATTTCTGCAGCAGTTGAGCTTGAACCACTTTTCACTTAAGCAATTAAACAAAAATATAATTGTGTCACACATCAGGACGCAACTTTGATAAAAGCACAAATACTTTATGTGTAAAATTCAAAATGTATCTGAATTAAACTCTGACACATTCACATGTACCCAATATCAGCAAAATTGAAACTTTATACAACTGTGTAAGAATTTCTATGTCAACAATCTCCATTAAACTTGGTCAGTTACATTTACGTTAGTAATTAAAAAAAACCTTTCACTACACTGTAGTTTTCATTTTTACTTGAGTAATCTTACAATGAAGTGTCACTACTAAATTTCTAAACTTCTGGATCTTTTATACACTGTGAGTAACTTCAACTAGTAAAGAACAGACTTGTTTAAAAAAATAAAAACCACCAGGTTTTTGGTTAAATCTGGTGGTTTGTTAAAGTTTCATATATTGAAATAAATTGATTTGGAACATTTCTCCCTTGCCTAATTTTGTTATTTTGTAATTATGTTATTTATATGGATAATTTTCATCTTGACCTTTAAAATACCAAAATTAAAATTACTCTTATGGATGTAATTTTTAAATATTAAAGTTACTCAGTTCTTTAATAGCCTTTTCACCAAATACTTTCTCACTCAAGTAATTTAGTGGGATAATTTTTTAGGCAACTACTTATATGTATATTTACAGCCCTCGTTGCTCAAAGGTGCCCATTATCATTGCATTTACTACTAAAATCACTAATGAGATATTTATAAATGTAATAACTCAGAGAACAGCTTTAATTTAATAAACTTATGTCTGGGGTCTTATGTGAAATGTACCATTTTATCTCCTCAATAAACATGAATAAACAAGAAAAGAATGTTAAGACAGTAATTCTGCAGAGTATTTTTACTGTCAAAACCCTGGGCTTCGAAATCTCCAAGTGAGTTTCACACATTTAAGGCTCACAGAGGGAACAAATTGCAGACAAGCATCCTGTCACACTGCAGTTTAAAACCTTGTGAAGGTTGTTTGTGTGTTTTGAATGAACAAGACCCGATCTGTTGTGGGAATACACAAACAGAGGAATACGATTACAGAAGCAGAGTGTGGAACAGACAACTGAGGAGTGGAGACTTAAACTAATGAAGGCAGGTTGTGCATTTCTCCACTTGTAGGATGAAACACACACTTCTATGTGTTTTTATCCTATGCTACGGAAAGCAAAATGGGTTTTATATTCATTTCACCAACCTTTGCAATGAGGCTCAGTGGATCCCTGCAGGAAGGCGGCAGGGCTGACGTCACTTCCTGTGTGAGCTCAGAATCTTCTTCCTGTTGCACATACAGTTCCAACATGGACGCCAGCTGAGAAAGCCCTTGTTTCTTCTGCTCAGACATCGAATTCAAGTCTGCAAGAATGTTAAACTTTTATTAGGGCAGGACAATAAATGAGTAACAACGATTATTGTGATAGACACTTGATCAATATCGATCGATAATATGTCTGATAGAATATCCAATAAATTCACTGAAGCATTCTGGGGTATGACTTTAGCTGCTCAACCTTTCATGGCCAGTTAAGTTGGTGGAATCAACTCACTCGCTCACTCTCTGGTTACCTAGCAACAACTAGCTCACTCATTCTTTGGTTACCTAGCAACAACCTGCCGAATAACTGCCGCAGTAGCAGTTTAATGTCTGACCACTGTGCCTCGAAGCTGCTTAAAAATATTTTAAAAAACGACATGGAATGAAAACTGTGGATAAAACAGAAACCTCATGTCACCAGTTTGACAGTAATTCAGATATTTAAAATAAAAAACTAATCAATAATTATTAATCGACTGATATGAAAAACTCATCATCCAACCCCAACTTTTATTTAAACATTTATAAGTTTACATTATGTCTGTCTAATACAACCAATTTTTATCTCACTAAAATGAACTACATAGAATTAGAAGCTCAATCAAAATCTCTCAAATAATAACTATGACCATATTTTGGCTGACAGATAATTTCACCATATTTCCTTAGTGTAAACTATTTTTAGGTTATTAAAAAAATTCCTTCAATTAATCAATTTGTTGTCGGAGAGGTCATAAAGAATTTCCCTGACTCATATGAACTCAATTTTGTACATAAAAAAGTTGAAATGCAAAATGAAATACAAGAAATGGCAAAGGGGGAAATATCACAACAATAGCAAACAAACAATGAAAACAAAGTTTTACATCAGATACTTACGTGATTCATGTTCTTCTAAAGTGTAGAGCTCATTAGTCTTGGGAGGGTTTAACTGAATAGAAGAGGAGCATATAATTAATTAATGTCATTTTTATTTTACACATATTTGTATACTTTTAGTGTTCTACATAATACTCTGTGTAGCTAGATTGCAGTTTTATCATATTTTCAGGAACAGATGGATTTCAAAAACTGAAACTTCAGAACACTACATGGTTAAAATAAATAGAGATAAAATCTTGTTTCCACATATTTTCTGAGTGAGAATAACAAGGATAATTTCTAGAAACTTACCAGAGCAAACATGAGTCTGGCAGCCAGTCGGACTGAGTCAGTAGGGAGTCTGGGGAGGAGACGGCGAAGACACTTACACTCTCTCTTATGGCCACACCATGCTTGTTTCTGCAGAAGAGGGTCATTTAACACACTGATGGGTAAAATGCACACAAAGGCATCTTTCCGTTACATTACACACTTCAGTTTTAACCTTTCACCCACAAAAAAAAGGCTTTTCTCAATGTAAAATGTATTTTCAGGACTTCAGATTTAGTCAGAGCAACCTCTTATTTCCATTGAAGTTTTGTCGGAATGCCTGTGAAGATATGTTTGCAAATTTGACAGAGAATTTCAAAAAGCTTTGAAATAATCCACAGTTGATAGAAACATATTGATTGTTCATGAATGAATTAGTGCAGTCTTTGATTACAGGTTGACAAAACACTTGAATCTCAATTTGAAAATAGTGTTAGGAAAAAAAAACTAAGAAAGTCTTATTAAAGCTATAACTTCGCAATCAAGCACAACGTTTAGTCCTCGAGTCTTTTCTCAAGTCGGAGGAAGGACGGATGAATATTTTCTGATTGTTTGCTTTGCAATCTTGTTCATCCTTTAAGGCAAAACACAGACTGTGAACGTAAATCTAAGAATCCCAGCAGGACCTGGGAAAGAAGTGGAAGAGCAGCCATTTTGGACCCAAGTTAGGCGTTTTTCTGGTTCTGGTGTGGAAAGCCGACGCTTTGAACCACTTCTCAGGCTTCGAATTTGTCGTCCTTTTTCAGTTTTCCCTTTAAACCAAAGTAGGTACAACAACTCAAAACAACGGAGGGATTATTTGCTTGTAAACAACGCGGATGCAGAAAGAGCTGGGCGGTCTTTAAATGTTCACTGGTTGCCATGGTTACTCACATTTATCTTGCCGTTTTAACATCAGCTAGCATGTTGTCAGCGTGCTACAAATGTTCATCATAGCGTGAGAAAATAAATTATTCTACCAAACTGACGTCGACTGATAATCCCTCTATAAGAAATCCTTTAGACGTATAAAAGACAGACCAACTTTTTATTAACCTCGTATTTTAATCAGTCATTTAATTTGAGTTTTTAACATTCATACCTTCATCATAAAATCTCCACCCTTTTGTAAGTAATTTGTAGATTAATTAGTTCTGTCCATCCTTGGTTGTTTTATGTGTTTTTTCTCTCTTAAATACTCATTAGTTAGTCATGTTTTGTTGTTTCCTGGAATAATCTTTGGTTCATCAGTAAAAGTTTGTATAATTCAAAATAAATCCTGATTATTCTTCATTCTTTTATGTGTGGCAAAGGTCACTGAATGGGAAACGAACAAGATTGATTCAGGATTAGAGATTACATCCAACAAATAAAACACTTTAATAAAGAAATGTGGAGTTAATGAGATGTTAAAGATCTGATTTTAGGTTTTTATTTTCAAAAGGTACTTTTAATAGGGCAAACAAACCTCATAGGGACGTATATTTAAATTTTTGGACATAACCGTGTGTTCCTAACATCAGGAATGATTCCAATGAACAAACACAAAGACTCTCCTACCTGGCAAGCTTCATTGCAGTAACGAGCCATCTTGCACTGCGAACATCTCAACAAGGTCTCTCGTCTAGACAGGAGAGAGAGAAAAAAAGTAATGCCTCACAGACACTTTCAGGAAAAAAAACGCTTCACATAACGCTTTTCTGAAAGAGATTAATTTACAAAATGTCCATTTACTTGCAACCAAAATCGTTTAGGCCAGGGCAAGAATAATTTTAAGAATAATTTTTCAGAGTTAATGACTCAACTGACCTGCAGTGGGACCGGATTATTATTCCTGTCAGGTTTTCATTACATTTAGTGTTAAATGTGCACTGGTAACTTAACCATCTATGCACTAATTTTTCCCAAGTAAAGTTCAATCACTGTCTTGACTTTTTTCAAGTAACATGCTAATCTTGTCCTTCTACATTTGTTGCACTAATCTGACTAATCAGTCACTATCAGATAACTCTATCTACTATTAAAATCTCTACAATGGTGCATTCAGGTTCCCTCTCCTCATGGTTAATGTCTGAACGTCTCGCACAGTGATGTTGTGTGACAGCTGCGCCTCCACTGGTGGTGTTTATGTGCAATTTTGGGCAAATGTAATGTCTGCTGCTTCTGTCTGGGTGAGACTGCTGTCCTTCCCAGTTTGGCTTCAGTCTGATAACAAGCTGGAGCCGAATCCGTCTGCTCCCTGCAGCCAATTACAGACAGTGGACTCCACTGCTTAAACACACACACACACGCGCACACACACCCACACGCGCACACACACACAGACAGATATGTGAATCACAGGAACCCCTCTCAGAGCGTATCATTGTGTCTGTGCATAGGTTAATATGAGCCCAGAAAATAATCTACACAGTTAGAGTGGCTCCAGTATCTAATTTTACTGAATGACTGTTTGGTAGAAAGGACAGAATGACTGATTGAGAGTTTGAGATCCATAAAATTACTGTTTCAGTCCAGTTTCCCTGCTCACAGTGTTGCTTTTAAACACAAGAGTACACCAACAATTGAGTTGCCAACACAGTAGCTGCCTTTCCAGTTGCCTTAAGACTGACGGCAATTTTAAGGGGAAAAAAAAAGTTTTTGTGCTAGCATGAAGTTTTTTTTAATAACTGTATCAACATTTGAGTATTTTGCAAAACTGCAATGGAAACGCTTTTCTCACATCATGTGAGTTTATAAAACAGCAGCATTGCTCAGTTCATTTTGTCGTTCGAAGGAGTTGAATCTGTAGTGAAATCGACAATTTCCTCAAAACCCAGCATATCCACTCCCATTTTCTTTTTAAAAATACAGAATTATAGATAAAGAAACATTTTTACAAATGAAGAAATAAGTTTAAATAATCATAAATATATTTGTGCATGTATAAAGGCAGCAGAATGTAAACAAACATCTCGGATAAGCAAAATGAACAACCAAGGAGGCAGTAAGTTTTCTCTACAGAAGAAAAACATAAACTAATGGATTCAAAAAGAAATCACATCAGAACATGTATTTATGGATGGAGGCAAAATGTAATTGTAAGGTTTATTTACAACTACAATAGTAAAAACAAAAATGTTAATTTTACACATGTTTGGATCAGAAAACAATACAATAGTTAAATACAAAAAGCCAAATGAAGATGTGTTTTATTATGAGAGGAAAGCTTTATAAACCATAAGCCTTTATGGAAAACGAATCTCTCCCTAATGCTAACAGTTTGCGCCACACTTGGCAGCAGCAGCAGCCATCAAGTGTTTTGTGGTAGCTGGTGATGAGGCTCTTACATCGCAGTGGAGGAGAATTTCACCAGCTGTTCTTTGCACAAGTGTTTTAATTCAGCTACATTAGAGGCTTTTTGAGCTGAAAGCCTTTTTAAAGAGGAGATATTATTTGTCCAGGAGTAAAGTGCCATTTTACAGCACAATCGAGTAGCTATGTTAAGGTCAAAATGCTGCATATATCAAACATAACTCAAAAGAAGTTTGACTTTGTAATTTAATGCCTTGAAATTGGGTCTGTGTCCCTTTAAGAAGCTACTCTTTCCAACGCACATTATCCCAGGCACCTGAAGCCGCAAAGTGTGTTTATCTGATTACAGCCAATATGATGTATTTGTCTGAAATGTTATTTTAACACCAGATGTAGCAGGACGAACATAGAATATTTCACCAACAGATTACAATGTTTTCTTTTTAATACGATTTAATCCTGCAGACAGTTTCAGTGTCGTTTTAAAAAGTTCAACTACTCCAAACCTACCACATCAAAAGATCCCAAATTTCATACATCAATGCAAGATGTCACTTTAAAAGAATTAAAAAGATAAATAAAAAAAAGATATCCACACCTGAAAGGTACTTCTGTTGATAAATATCCTATTTGGTTGCTTAAAATTTAATTTTTAAGCACCTAAAAGGTCCAGTGAGCTTTCAATTTTATTAGATTTGTGCATACAGTGTGTGGCAGAAAAAAAAACATAAAAGCCTCACATCTTTATGGTTTATTACATCCGGGTAAAATGGAAGAAAATTATGGAATACCAGTAATTAGATCTGACAATGGATGTTAATATGAGGGTACAAACGCAAGACGAAGTAATGGAGAACATGTTATGATGGGTGTTAATACATTAGCCCGCGGCTTATCGGACAAAGTATGGCACTTTTTATTAGAGTGGGCGCCGCTATAAAAGCTGCAGAGGACATTATTAGATCCCTGAAGCAAAATGAAGGGATTTAATATGAGTGTGTGCACACACACGGTTCAGCTGTAACCGAAGGCTGTTGCCTCCAACAACAGGAGTTAAGTGTGCCTCTATCAGCGTGGGACCAGACTGGACTGTTGTGTTTGGCCGGAGGTGGCAGCCGCCGTGCGCAAGTTTCCAAAACACTCTTCTCTCCTTTTCACTATTCTGCATTTAACCCGTTTCTTCACCATCTGTCTCTTAGTTTTCCTCCACTACGTCGCTGCCGCTGGGCCTGATTTGCAGCAACCTTCTCCAGCTTGGATCCTGATCCTGGCAAATTTATTGTGTCACCCTTCATGAAAACAGAGCTATTCATGTCACGTTGAGATTGAACAGAAACAGGGAAGCCACCCACAGTTTAAGAAACACATGCCTGTAGTTTGATGCGGAGCCATAACAACGGATCACAGAAAGTCAGACCCAGACACGGATAGATCAATTGTCATGCATTTCATAAACCCGGAGCTGTAAGCCACAAGAACCGCACACAACAAACAAGAAATCCATTTTCAGCTCCACACATATTTCTAAGACTAAACTTTATCAGTGTTGTTCCTTTGGAGGTCATTTTATAGTACCAGAGCTACAGTGCATGTAATGAAAAATTCATATTTCGCATGTTTTAATAGTTCCATTCGGATCTCAACTGCTCCTAAAAACAGCCCACGCACTCAAAAATAAATAAAAAATACAGCCAGCCATTTTTGACAACAAGTTAATGTTTTTTGCGTCTTAAAACGACATTAAAACCTTATATTTAAAGGTCACACTCAACTGGCACTACCCTGTTACCTAGCAACCACAGGAAGGCCCAGCCCCGTTACCTAGCAACCTAAGCAGAGTTCCAGCACCTTCGGTCAGCAATATGAGATCTCCAGAAAATAGTATGAAAATAAATTAGATGATGAGGTAATTTTATTTATATAGCGCATGTAAAGTTCAAAGTGCTTTACATGAATTAGAATACAAACAAAATCAAAAGAAAGACAAAAAAGTAAAAAGTATAAAACTACATATTGGTTCCCCATGTTTAATAAGAATATGAAGAAGTAGTCCATAATTTATGAATTATGAGTTTCTCTGGATTCTTGTTCTGTTAAAACTAGATGTTGGTTTTCCATGTTTGGTTCTATTAGTATATCCACAAAACTAAATGTTGGTTCCTGTTGTTCTAGGTTGACTTCTAGAGTTGTACAATGTAAAGCCAAGTGTTGGTTCTTGTTCTGGGTTGTTAAGTAGTTGGTACTTTCTAAGTTTGTTCTAAATTTGTAAACTAACAGGAGTTTCTCTACGTCTTGCTTCAATATTAATACTATAAAGCTAAATGTTGGTCTAAAGCAATGAGTACATCACAGTTTTAAAAGTAGCTAAATGTTGGTCTAAGGTACTGAGTACTCCATAATTTCTAAAAATAATAAACTAAACAAAAATGTTACATTTTTATGTTTAAAGCCAATTCCATAATTTATCAAAAATACTTAAGCAAGATAATTAAGCTGACATGGTTAAAGTACATGGATACAAAATGGAAATAGGAGACAAAATGCCAACATATGGTTACCAGATACAGATAAAAAAATTATCATGATCCCAAAATGTATGTTTTCCAGCAGTCCTAAAGGATTGTATCTTATATAGAATTTTACAATTCCTCTCTCTGAAGAAATTCATGGCACTAAAAGACATTTGGCTCTCCATACACCATGTGAGAATGAAACAGCAGGAAAATCTATCCTGAATCTGATTTCAAAACCGTCTGAAATATTTTACTGTCACAACCTCAATAATAAAAACCTTGTTTTTATCCTCTGGCTCAGCAGTCCAGCCAAGAGTCTTTCGCTTGAATGTTTAATCTGGTTCAGGCAGAATCGCACACGTTCTAGACTTTCTATTTCGTGACTCAAACACACAGCGATGGCCCGACTTTGTCTTGCGGGCAGCACACAACTAGAGTCCGGCAGCGTGTGCAGCTTTATGCAGTGCGCCATGTTTATGAACACTGATTTAACCATCCAAATATAGATGTCCACAATAACAAGAGGGACAAATCCAACAAAACAAGCAGAAAAAGCAATATTCAGGATATGAGAAACGGACTTTCCAAGCCTCAGTTTGTTGGTATTCTGCAACACAACTCTATTTGTTTCTTAAAAAATTGCTTATTTTCACGCTGAGCTGTCAATTCTACACCTGCCTGGTCCTCAGCCAGGTTTTTTGAATGAACTCTTCCTCCTTCTTCATCATTTCTTTAGCTGTTCTTCTCAGTCAGATGTTGTGCGAAGGGATGGCAGGTCCATGCTTGGATTGTAGGCACAGCAGGAAAACTCATGAATAACATTAGAAAGGTTTCATTAGCAGCATACAGAACACTGAATTAATGCTTCCCTCTCTTCCTCCCAATGTCAAATTGTTTTCCTCTTTTGCTGCTTTCCCTCTGTACTCATTAGGTTGCTCATTTCCTGATATTCCACAGCTTTTATTTATATATTTTAAATCAGTGATCACATCCCTGACAGCCAACATCTGTATAATCTGTTGGTTAAGCAGAGGCATTTGTCATCTCAAAGGCATCTCAAGAGCAACGTTTTGTTGCTCTGGTTAGCATAAATTTAAATAAATTTGTTTTTGTGTCTCTTGGTTGGACTATACATATTCATCAGTATTCTATAAAAATGTGGGAGAAACTCCACTAATGTGTAATTGTAAGGAAGAAAGTAGAGTAAAAAAAGGCCTGTTTGGAAATAGTTGAAATCCACAGTTTTGCATATTAAAAGTATCTCTTTTGTTGAAATAAAACTGATTTACATTATTTTTCCATTTTGTGTTAAGCATGAAAAATACTTTCTCTTGCTTTCACTTGGTTTATTTCCTCTCATCAACAAGTAAACAATAAAAACTAATCTTTGGTAGCTGAAAACTAGTTGGGGCGACTCATTAACCAGGCAACACCTGCAAAACGTTTTATATTTTTTGACGGCTTTCATGGAAAACGTTATTTAAAAAAACAAATTGTAATTTAAATTTGCCATAAAGATAAACTAGACAAATCTAGCCAAATCAGAAAATGGGATAATATGAGCCTAAAGGTAGATTTGTCTAGTTTATCCTTATGACAAATTTAAATGACGATTTTTTTTCTTCCTAATAATTTTTTTTTTTAACCGACACCGTGAAACACGGCACCCTCACTTAGTTAAATCCACTGAAATCATTTCTTTAACACAAAGAGCTCTGACAATTGTTATATTTTGAACTCTACATTATGAGTTTTAGAAAATAAAATTAGCAGTAAAATAGTGTTGACTATTTGATAAACGGGTCAGATTTGTATTGAACTTGAGTCTGTAAGTCCATTTGAAATGCAGGCTGCATTTTCTTTTGAATATAATAAAAATTTTGCATTTTTTTCTGCAAATAATTTGGAGCAACATTTGACAGAAAAATCCAAAATCAGGTGAATCATTGAAGACTGAAACATTGCACAACTATTAGGTTTTAAATCCAAACCAGCAGATTCTGGTCAAAATAAGGAGTAAATGGATGTTTTGGGAGTTTTTCCCATTAATTCAATGGACTGCTCATTATAAGAAGGTATAATGCTTGGTATGATGAAGTAAATCATGAAGACATCAACCATTTTTAATTGTTTATTTAGCACAAACCTTATGCGATTGCAATATTAGCAACACATTTTCTGTACATCATGCAGTTCTACTTAGAGCTAATGAGAAGCCAAAACTCCTTTGTTTTTACTCCTTTTGCAAAAAAAGAAAAACAAGCCCAAGAAAGATGTTTTTATTTTACGATCAAAGCCTAAAGAAGAAAGCAGAAGTTAATTTGTACGGAAGGTCCAGAAAAAATGTGGGCCAGGAAAACATAAAGATAGAAACAGAAGAACTAGAAGAACATGATAAATATAAATAGAAGCTGTCACTCATCAGAACTGGAGGTACTGGGAGACGCTGGTTGCTCCATTAATATGCAAGTCAACAGATCTGTGTTCTTACATGTGTGTGTGTGTGTGTGTGTGTGTGTGTGTGTGTGTGTGTGTGTGTGTGTGTGTGTGTGTGTGTGTGTGTGTGTGCGCGTGTGTGCGGTCAGTTTTGTTAAGTCTTTGCTGTGAGACATCTAATTAGGCCTACCTCAGCATATCCCTGTTGGTGTGTGCAGCATGGTAATTGATTCCCCATGAGTAAAAGCTGCAGGAGATTCTGTTCCAGCTACAACTTGGTGCATCTCAACAGTCACAGAGTGAACTCTTTCCACCACAGCACAGAAAATTTCACTCCAAAATGGTACAAATATATGATAAATTTTCCTTCTTGATTGTTTTTGACCACATATTTGATTGCTGCTGGGCTGCTTGGCTCAACTCTTCAGTTCCCTGCAGCAGGAAATATTCAAACCAGAAGAAGCAAGTCCGAATAATATTCAGTTTACAAGATAAAGAGATTCCTCAATATCGTCCAGACTACTGGGATGTATAAATTTTAAGAAATAATAATTGGTAGCGATCGTTCCAAAAGAGTCACCACTGCCACCTACTGTTGGCCACAGACCATGGCTTATGGAGACAAATCAAGACGTGGATTTATTTTAAACTGGAAAGTGTAGAGAACCACTTTCGCAATAATTAACAACAAAAGGAGGGTGGAAAGTCAGGACTTTTCCCCAGTCCTCAAGCATTTGGTGTGAGTTATACTGAGCTCTACTTAGAGCAGTGGTGTCCAAAGTCGGTCATGAAGGGCCGGCATCCTGCATGTTTCAGTTCTCTCCTTGGTGGTATAACAACATCCTCAGCATGTCAATGTTCTTCTCAGGCCTTCTAATGAGCCTTCATTTCCATGAGGTACTGCATGTAAACATCCGTTTATTTGATGTGACATTAGCTAAAAGTGTGACGCTACAGTTAGCTTACCAAAACATTGTATTTAAAAATATTCATGGATAAACAGCTTAAAATCAGTTCACTAAAAAGAAAGCCTGAAGACAAGGAGGAAAGTTTCTCAGGGTGAGTTGGAGAACAAAAGATGGTGACGAGACGGTGACCAGCACTGCGCCCTGCGCTGACAGTCTGCATCTTAACGCCTAAAATAAAATGATTTATCTTGGCTATCTACCAGCTGAAAGAAAATGTTTGACTCAAGTCTATTTTTTTTTCTAATACATGCTTTCAGAATCAGTAAATAACTCAAAACATCCCTAGTTGATGTGTTCATGGTTTCAATGTGGCCAGTCACAAACAGCGCCACCCTTCATATCAGGAGGAACAAAGATAAAGAGCTAAGAGAACAATATTTTTATTACAGGCTGCATAAGTTAAAATATGTTAAAATATTGTGTTATTGTGGAGGAAATTTCAAGTTAGGTGGTTAGTTTGTTAAATGTGGTAAGTATGAGGAACACTGACTTGGGATAAGGGTTGGGCTGTAGATATTAATGAAAAATGAATGGAGGTCAATTAAAAGTCCTTGTGAAGACAGAAAGACATGCGAAGTGCGAGTGTACTTCTATATACTGTAACTGGACGGCGAGCTTCAGGGTATTTATCAGAAAACTTCACTTCTTTGAATTTCTACTAGTTAGATTTAGAGGTATGGTGTGACTTAAGTTTTGGTTAAGGTTAGAAATAGGCTATAAATGGTTATTGTTGAGACATGTGGGCATACACGCAGTTCCTAAAATGAATAGAAATCAATACTAAGTCCTCAGTTTGCATTGAAGTAAAAGGCTGTGTGCGTGTGTGTGTGTGTGTGTGTGTGTGTGTGTGTGTGTGTGTGTGTGTGTGTGTGTGACAGACAGACAGAAAGAAAGCAGCTGCATCCTGAGTCATCTGCAACCTGAGGGGAATCATATGGAACGAGTCTCCTCATGGTTTCATTGGTAAAGCGAGACACACAGCTTGGGGTCTGAAGCAATAAGCTGGAGCTGGGCCTGGCACGATAACAAATATTGTTTATCATAATTGGTAAATTGCAATAAATGGTATAATAACTCAAGTATACCCTCTCAAAGATCAACAATCTTTCATTTAAACATTTAACTCTGGAAAGGGAAGGCATCTTAAATATCCAAAACAACAAATAAAATGGATACTAAAGTCGCTGTTAACAAAAACAAGATGTAAGCCACTCAATTAGTATTTTTCCATTTCTGTTTTTAAGTTTCATACCATCAGCATATCGTGATGCAACACTCTGCATTGAACCCCATTGAAAAAACCCTGGTTTTTCCACTAAATACTGATTTCTGAACTCTTCCTGAGTTAAAACTTTAGTTTTGTTGTTTCTAAATGAACATGTTTTCTTTGCATTATTTGAGGTCTGATTTGCAGATTTTGACCACTTCTCATTTTCTGCTAAGTTTTTGCTTGGAATCTCAAAGACATGTTGTCAGCAGTTAATAGAACAAAAGAACCTTTTACTCAATCATTTACCGATTAAGAGTAAAATCAGAGAAACTGATCATCTTAAGTGGTCTCTCAATGTTTTTCTAGAATTGTATAATGCATCACACTAGATACCGGGATATGAATTTTATCCCATATCTCACATCCCTCCTATGCATAATTTAAATATTCCAGACAGATGAGTTGTACAACTCTATACTGCAGTTTATTGAAGGTCATCACAAGAAATTTAAAAGCTACTGTGAAGCATGAGAAGAGCCAGGATAAAGGGAGTAACCAGGAGAAGTACGAGCAGATGTGGTTTGATCTCAGTGAAATGCCTGGCAGCTGAATTTCCAGGGACCAGAATGAAGCCTAATGAAAGAAGTATGGCTGTGTGATATTCTCACTGAAATGCAAACAAGAAGTCACAAAAGATCCTGAGCTCTGAAGTGCGGGTACAGCAGGGCTGACGAAGGAGCCAGTGAGCATCAAGACACACACACAGCCAGTAACCATCAGTGTGTAGCTGCGGGATGAACCCAGACCGGTCAACAAGACGAGAACTGAAACCTTTAAGAGAATAAATTCATAACAACTAGAACTGAAACCATAAACTTAGTGTTAGTGTTTAGTCTAGAACAGTGTTTAAGAAACAGTGTTTCTCAACCTTTTTTGGGCCAGCACCCCCCCAGCCTTTATCCAGATCCCTCACCGCCCCCCACCAAAGAATTTGCAGGCTACTTTGCACTGAATATTATTTTATTATTAATATTGTTATCACTATTGTAGATGTTTTGATTTTTATGCTTGTTTCTGTATTTATCATCAAAAATAATTTCCCAGAGAACATAAAAGTCATGGGAATAGAAATTATTTTCACAGGTGTCTACGAAAAATTTTATGAACATTCAAGTTAAAATTTGTAGGCCTAACAGCAGCCAGTCAGAGTGGAAAAAATATTCTTATTTTGTGCCATTTTCTAATTGTTAAATATTCCACAAAATGACCAGATAAAAGATGTACAACATGCCAGCTTAAACTGTGAACTATTTGCAAAACGACTGAGCTCTGCAACATTAAAACATGGATAGAACTGTAACTACATTAATCATAACTCTTCTCTTCGGATCAGCTCTGTGCTGCCTTCAGGAGAATGGGACATCAGAGTATCATCCATAAAATTTCACCCACATGGCATTTATTGTGCAAACCAGAGCTTTCAGTGGAAAAACAAAAGTTCCAGATCCTTTTAATGCAATACAAATATGAGACAGAAACATGGATTATATCTTTATATAGATCTGTCTATTGATTTATAGATTAATAGTTTTACTGGACAGAAATTACAAAGAACAAATCTGGTTCTTAACCAAATCCTAATGAGTAAATTGAAAGTGTCATGGAGTCATCAGCCTCATTACAATAACACTGACATGAAAAATAATATTGAAGAAATAAATATATCAAATCTAATTAAAAACATAAATAAGTGATCAGTTATTTACTGTTCTGTAAGATACATTTATTCTCAGTACTAGATGTGGTCTCAACAAATCCATGACACTTCAAACTTATTATTTTACCTTTTATCTGGAAATAGTGTCTGCTTATTCTTGCCATACAGTCCTCTGTATTAATTATTGCTCGAAAGGTCTTGCCATACCAGTTTATTCCTCTGTATTTACTTTAGTTTCTTAGTTTATTCTTGCATTTTTTTCTTCATTCATTTCCATTTAGTTTCCTTTGATTAGTATTATCCTCTCTTGGTTTATTGCTATGACCACTTTAGTTTCTTTCCTGTTGCTAGATTTATTTTATCCTTTATTGACCATCAGTAATCTTCACTCATCACCTGCTGCGCCGCTTAATCGTCATGTGTTTCATATCATGTGTTGATTTTTCACTGTTCAGCGTCGGATTCTCTGTTTTTCTGCCATAATTCACATCTAGTTCGTCGCTCTGTTTTATTTCCCGCTACTCCTGTTTCAGAGTTTTGCGTAATGTGCGAGTCGTTTGTTATCTTAACCCCTTCAGGTGCGCAGCGGTCGGGAAACATATCGATGGGGAAAAGGCGAACTGACATACATTTTTTAAAACAACGGAAACAATTTTGGTCTTCTGATTATTGAAATTTAAAAGTGCTGTGTTGTTCTATCACCCCCGTTTCATATCGGGCCACTTACAGCTCCGGTGTTAACGCTATAAAATGAACGCTCTCCATCGTGGTATCACCCATGGAGGGATTTTTTTATTTAAATGGATTAATTTTTCAGAGGGATACAAAGTGAGGGTATTGTGATTTTAGTAATTACATGTTTATAAGAGCGATTTTCTGTTGTCCTTCCATGGTAGCGGGCAGCTTTCAAACGGAAATAAAACACTTTTTAATATAAGTTGCTGCTTTGACATGATCACAGAACTGCTAAAACATATGTACAAAAATACCAGACAAAGTGAATCACAGCAACGTCAACAGCTGGTGTAACGGTGAACTGTTGCGGTGAAGCTACTAGCAGAAGCGGAGCTGCACCAAGAAGCTACAAACACTGAAGAGAAGAAGAGCTGCCATCCATACAGTTGCAGCCAGGCATGATTTAATGTTACACAATACAGTTTTGCCAAGTTGCTCAAAGTCTAAACTGGTATTGTTGTGCATATAAGGTGTAAAGTTTACTTTCGACCAAACGCCCCCCAAAGGAATCCCAGCGCCCCCCTTTTGTAAAAATTTCTGCCAGCGCCCCCTGCCGTGCTCTGAATGCCCCCTGGGGGGCGGTACCGCCCACGTTGAGAACCGCTAGTCTAGAACCTAGAGGGCCACATAATAAGCTATGGTGGGCCAGATTTGGCCCACAGGCCTCAAGTTTGACACACATGGATTAGACAATCTAATCCTCATCGGTCTTGAATTATAGCTATTCTACATGATCCAAACAAATAACAGATGCTCTAGATGTGCTACACTAATAATAAATCCTCACTGAACTCTTTTCTTTTTCTTGACTCCACTCCTCTAAAGGGGGAAAAGAAAGAACAGATTTTTATTAACTGTGCTACACGAGGCCGAAGCTCGGCAGACAACTTTTATGTTCACCCTCCTGAGGACCCAGATTTAATTTCTGCCAACAGATGTGCGTTTTAGATGATTACTAACACACACATGTGGAGGTGGATTCCCTGCGTACAGCAGATAACTCGGTTTACAAATGATACAGCTGTCTGCAATTTTTTTCCAGGCACCTGGGTGTGAAGCAGCAGGAGATAAAGAAAACAACACAGTTTGGGAGGAGCGGGATAGATGTTGGTAGGATACAGAAAAACAATCTGTGTGAGGAGGAAGGAAGCAAAAGCAAGGAGAGACAGAAACACATTTGAACAATGAGAAACAAGACAGTGGAAGAGAAGGTGAGAGGAATTAGATGGAAGGTAGAAAGACAGATGTTGGAAGAAGCAGATGGGGAAATAAATTGAGCGGAGGAGGCCTGCTCTCATCCGCTCCTCTTGGTTTGTCATCTGAAGCAGTCATCTGTATGCCGCCTATATAACCAGATCCACACACTTTCTTATCAGTCTGTCTGCGGGGATGAAAATGCAACGGAGGTTTGGAAACGTGTCGGATTCAGGGCGTTGCTTTTACACATTATGCAGAAAAGCTGCATGTAAGACTGCATGTGTGTGTGTGGGGGTGCGTGTGTGTGTGCGTGCGTGTGTTTGTGTTAGTCAAATGTGAAACCGAGAAGGTTTTCACCCTGGGAGAACAAAGTGAGGAAAATGTCACCCTGCGCCCATGTGAGGCTGAGGAGGTAATCTCCACCACATGTGAACCTTTTTCCTGCAGTTTCCTCCCCTGCTCACCTTTACCTGTCAACAATCATCTCAAACTGGGCCTAATGTCTTGTTTCCACTGATCGGCGTGGCACGAGTCGGGACGCCTTTTTTGTCTGTTTCCACTGTGAAAGCGGCTCATATCGCACCACACCTGGTACGATTAGGGCGGAGTTACTGGCGTCACAATAAGCTATAGATCAATTAATCAAATGATAAATTTTAATTTGCAAATTTTTCTCTTTTCTCTCTTTCTACCAAAAACTGAATGTCAAAAGTTTTCAGTGTGTTGAATTGGTCTCAACTAGACCCTTCTTTGAAGGTCAGTTTTGCTTACAGAGACTTCATAATTCATTTTGTTTGATGTTTCTGTTGTTTTGTTTATCTATTTTGCATATTTAAAAAGTTTTCCAGTTCCAGTGTTAAATGTCTCTTAGAAATTAAAGTTTACTGATCTTTGAGAATGTGAACTTGCATTATTACACCATTTGTTGCGGCTGTCTAATAAAAATGCCAAGAAAAGCCGTGGGTGGCAACATGTTTGGCTCTTCCACTTCCAACGATTGTTTTAAATAAAAAAAAACATACTTTATAGGCAAAACAATAACTACAATTTTCTTACAACTTAGTTGAAAATAAAAGTTAACTTAGTCTGACATTTCAAGTACAAAAAGTGGTAAAAAAAACATAATTTTACAGAATGCACAATCGAACTCCGATGCCGATCAGAAAAGCGACCTCTGTTCCCTCTAAAAACCAGGAAGTGAACTCTAGCGTGGTACAAATGCATATGTGAATGCAAGCAGACTGGAAACCGCTCCAAAAGCAGGAAGCGAACTATAACGCAGGGCATTCTGGGTAAAAACAATCAAAACAAACCTCCCAGTCTAGCACTAGCTGGAGAAACGGCTTGTTGTCTTTTATCAAAGACAGATGAGGAATGCTATAAAACCTTCCAGTTTCTGGTCAGAAAGTGGAGGTGGTGTTATGATCTGGGCTTTGGGTTCGTGTTACGCAATCATTTTCCCCAACAGTTACAGAACCTAAAGAGAACTCCCACGTTTTAACGTCTCACATCTCTGATTGGCGCCGTCATAGTTTGCTGATAACACTCGCCTACTGTGAATGTTTCTCTTCTTTGTTCTTCAGCCTCCAGCTAAAAGGCATCAGCACACGGCTGAAATTAGAACAAGCATCTCAAGTTAGACTGCCTGTCAATATTTCTCTCTGTGTTCTTTAAAAATAACAAAGACCCATGGAAACTGGTGTCATCTAGCTTTCAATCAAATGCTTTGCTCTATAAATAAGACAAGAGCTTTTAGATGTTTGTTTTTTTTAATCTGCGGTGTGTGTTTGCACACGGTCCAAAGAGACGCCGAGTGAGAGATTGGTGTCAAATATAAAGACTTGATGGAAGACGTGTTGCCCCCACCCCATGCACACACACCCCGACACACACAGGCTGAAAAGCATTAAATATCTGGGCTATAATCTGTCTGTGGCTCCTCCACCACTTCCATCCATTTCTAAAACTTCTTTCATCAGTTTCAAGGCAGGCAAAACAAAAAGTGTCAAACCGCGGTTGCACCGCCGCTCAGCAGCTGTCTTTAGAGGATTCGGACGAGACGAACGGCCCTCTGGTTTTTTTAGCTTTGCTAAAGGAGCAGTTAAGGCTCTGCATGTTCCATTTTAAATTGCAAATGGCACTGCAGATAAAAACTGCCTGGATATATCAGTGAAGACTATCAAACATTTTGCAATATATAATCCCTGTACGTTTATATTCAACCATACATACATATGCTTAAAAAAATGAATGTACCTTCAGAGTTGGGTTTTAAATTAAAATTTTTGTCAGAAACTGGAATTCTGTGGATGTTTAAGGATGTGCTCCCCACAGAGAGCTTTTAAATCACCTGGTAGAGTGTCGGTTTGCTACGTGTGCAAGCCGCAGCTCACTTCTTCAGACTTCTTCACGTGACCATTTATTCTTATAGATAAAATGCCTTAAAATCTTTTTTTTTTTTTTACTTTTTAACTCAAATCTGAGCTGTAAGCTCCTTTTGCCTTTTGAAATTTTAGATCTTCTCTGTTTGCTTTTTTTCCCCCATTATGATTTTACTTTCTTGAACAAAAATCTAATTTTAGGTGATATAAAAGAATATGATTATTCTTTTAAGCGTGAAATTGGTGGTCAAATAACATGAAGGTAAATATATAAAATGTAAATGTTTACTGATAAGAGACATGTTTTAGCCAACCCTGTCACAATAAGCAATTAATCATTTAGTAAAATGAACCAGATTATAAATTTTTAATTTTGAGACTTTATAATCCATTTTAATTATGGTTTCTCTTGTGTTTGGGTTTTATTTATTGTTTTGGTTCTCATGTTTTATTTTGGATTTTAAATATCTTCCAATGTTGAGTTTTTTTTAATTAAAGTTTAAAGGTATTTGCGTTATTATTCCATCATCAATACATTACTTCAAAATGGTCTCACAACAACAATATTATAATTTATTATAATTTATCGCAGTATCTTCATTTGCCAGCAAACTTTTTATCGCGACAGGCCGGGATCTATCTTAGACGAGTTTTTTAGACTTTTTAGATGTTTAAATATTAATAAAATATCCAGAATTATGCATCACTTTGAACATGTTTCCTTTTTTTCTAGCAAAGAATAAAAATCCTGACTTCTTCATGTTGTTAGCATTTTTCTCCTGACCTTCATGACCTTTGTTGTGAGTGTGAGAACATAAAAGCTGGTTTTTTTGTTGTTGATCCTGTTAAGTTTTGTGCGTCGGAGTTTATTCCCTCAGCTTTTATCACTCATTTTGGACCTGCAAGCCTTCAAGGCCTGTAATTAACTCCAGCTTTGATGCTCATTTCCTGGACACACAAACACAGAAACAGGCTCCGTTCTCCCAGTGATATGGCCAAACAATCGTGTTTCTTTAACACTCTGTCATGCTGTGAAGCTAATTGTTTCAGTAAAACTAGAAAAATGCACGCCACACGTGTGAGGCCACACGCTGCGTTCATGTGCGCGCCACCGCGTGTGTGACATCAAGACAACTTGCAGGTCTTCAGAAAACAAATCAATAAAGCTTTCTGAACCTCGGCTCTGATGAATGTCTGCTGCAGCAAAATGTAGCCATAACATTTATTCAATACCTCAAAAATATAATTATAGCTTTGACCTTTGACCTTCACCAAACCCCACACCGCAACACACACATAAAACTGCTGATTGCCCAAAGCGTGGAAACAATAAGTGGTGTAATTTTTTCTTTTATTGATTCCTTTTGCTGTAATTCCATCTTATATGCTGCATATTTTTTAGATATTGAATACATGTCAGGTTACGGTGGAGCTTCTGGCTGTAACTGGTTCTGCTCCAGTCAGCCGACTGGCTGACTCGTCTCCATTAGCAGTTCCTCTTCCTTGTTTTTAATAACCACTGCAGGAGTAACAAAAGCTACATTGTCTCTCTGCATTAGTGTAGCTTTTTCAAATGTCTACATAGCTTAATATCAAGTTAACATTGCATTTAAAAAAATAACATCTAGCGATATCTATAAATTATGCTCTCTACCAAAAAAATTCAAAAGGAGAATTTTTAAAAAATCACTTAATGTCCTTAAAGTGGAACCATTATGTAAAAATCACATTTTGAATGTTTTTATGCTTCCAATTGAGTTGTGCTATTTGTAAAAGCAGTACAACTATTAAAAAAAGGTTTTTGGTGTCACTACCCCTCACCTAGCAACCTCAGGCCTTTTACCTAGCAACAAAAGCAGAGTTCCACCCATCACCTAGCAACCCAGGGTGAGCACCAGCATGTTTGGTCAGCTGGTTCATTCTTGTTGGTTGTGCAGAAGACTCTACTTCTGCTTTTCAAAGATGTACGGTTGTATAGTCTCCATGTCTTTCCAGACCTTTTCATGTGCGAATGTACATGAAAAGGGGTGTGACCAGGCCTGTTACCTAGCAACCTCAGATTTAAGGTGACAAGACGTCCTAAAGCATCTCATTCTGAAAGGACCTTAAAATAGACATGAGAGTTACCTTTTGATTGCTACTATGACTGTATTATATGTGCATTAAAGCCTCAGTAATTTATCCACTTGTTCATGTGACGCTCAAAGGAAGAAATAAGAAAAGGAACAGTCTTTCTGTCCTTGATAAACAACTTTCCCTCAGTGATGAAGTGGGTTGGAAGGGGTTGAAAAGGAGTAATTAAGAATCCAGATGGACAAATTTCATCTGGATGAAGCAGAAGGAAAAAATACCAAGGAGGCAGATGACGCATCCTCGGTACATGTCTCATGAAGTTTAATCACTTCTCATTTCCTATTACGCAATTTACTCTAAAAATGTGAAAATACAAGGATATGAATAAAAATAGTAATGAAAGCCTTTAACAGGTTTACTTTGCTAAACTGACTGACTGGACTGAAATATGACAGCATATTAGGGACATTACAGATAAAGATTTTCTGCCAAAAACTCACACATTTTCAAAACAAAATAAAAAGCAAGGAAAAGTTAGAAAATAAAAAAATGCTAGACAATTTTTGACTTTTCAAACTCCCTGTTTTTTCTAGAAATTTTCTGACATTAATCTGAGTTTTTTTTTTTTTCCAAGAACATTTTCAACTTTTCCAACTCAGAAATGTTCTTGGTTCTTCTAGAACGTTTCTGAGACAAATCTCAAATTTTATTTTTTTTTCTAGCAGCTTTTTGACTAAACTCCTTCAGTAACTCAGTTTTCTCTTCTGTTATTGTGTTGTGTTCAGGCGTAGGCGTAGGTCCATGGCAGATAGAAAAAAAAGAGAGAAAGTTTCCACCAAAAAACTCTGGAATTTTTGAGATCTCAGAAATGTTTAAGATAAAACAAGAAAGTTTAACAATTTCCACATTTGGCTCAACATCATGTAGTTCTTTAGTAATTACTAATCTATCGCAGGTAACAAAACATCCTGGTCGTTTATTCAATAACATTTTGAGAGCATTAATCATTCATGAAACACAAAAACACAGAGACTTAAGTAATTCCAGCTTTACAAAAATCCTTCATTGCAGACTCGCTGCTTTACAACAAACGAGTCGACAATGTTAAATTTCACCAAAGAGCAAGAGCGCCACCTGGTGACTCACTGAAAAACTACACTAGGTTTTAATCTGAGTAAAATAATTCAACACCCGTTTTAAATGAAAGCATTAATTGTGCAACATGCAGAGGAAGCAGTGCAGCTTTTTAAAAGCAGGTGTGTTGGAGCACACGCGCACACACACACACACACACACACACACACACACACACACACACACACACACACACACACACCTAAGATCCAGTTTACGACAAAATAAACAAAAATACACTTTTATGAAACACAAAAATCTGGCGGTGCTTACAGCTTCTGTTAGCTAAAATACCGAACAGAGTAACTCGCATTGTGAGATTGGACCCTCACAGTTCGGACTCGAGCCGGGTCTTACCGGGTGAAGCAGTAGTGGCAGACTTCCCTGGCCCGTTTGCCGGACACGCAGGACGCCAGCGGCTCGGCGGAGGTCACCAGCTGTCCCCGGCGGATCCCAGCTATGGCCCGGAGACCGTTCCCCTTTCCCGGACAGACAAACCGCTCCACAGTCGGCAGCATCCCTGCTTTTTGCTCCATGTGCGACGAGCTCTGTTTACATCCGTAATGAGAGCGACGTCATTACGTCACGTGTGCGTACACAGAAACGATACGTAAAAAAAAAAAAAAAAACGTTATTTATTTAGTGCTTTTTTTCTTATTTTTTCTGGATTTATTTATTTTATATTAATGTATCTCGTTTATTTGGAATATGTATCTTTACTTGCTTAAACTTATCTTGATTGTCTTTTATATTGTCATTACATTTGATGTGTTGCTCTTTATATATAATTTATAAATAAATTATGTATATATAACATATGTAATCAGTTGTCTAATATAATTTTTTTAAATATGTTTATAAATATATATTTGTATTTACACATTTATAATTATATAACTATAATTCATGTTTATTATATATAATAAATTATACTAAAAATATAAAATACATATCTAAAAATATAATTTAGATATTTTATATTTATATTATATAAATATAATGCATATTTATTTTAGATATTCTGTTCAATAACATTAAAAATACATTAAAAATAAAAATATTCATACAGATTTTATTTTAATAAAAAATAAATAAAATGCAGTTGTATATTCTTTTTATTAAACAAAATGGTACATTTAGGTGCATATTTTTATTAATTTTAATCACTATTGCTTTAATAGAAAAGCCCATTTCCGCCACGCTCATGTAAAAATAAACATTTCTCATAATTATGACTTAGCAATCTCATAATTATAATCTCATAATTATGAACTACACTTTTTAAAATTCTCCTATATTTAAATTTTTTTTTTTCATATAATGCCCTTAAACACACCTAAAGGAAGAATCAGGAAGCACATCAATGAAGAATACAAATTAAATCCCTTTGAGTAAATTATGATAAATATTCTGTCTCAGATCACTGCAACTCCTGTTATGTTTTGTGAACAGCATATTATTATTTCTGGACGGAATCTAAGTTGCTCTTAATTGCTGCACAATAAACATTTTTAGAAAAAAATGCAACACATGCTCCCAAAGAAAACAGATTTTAATGAGACATGATAAAGAAAACTTGTTTTATAAAACCAAATTTACAACTCAGAAAAAAAGTCAGAGTTCATAAAATTATGCAAGAAAATTGTTTGTCAGAGCAGTGATACACTTAAAAAAAAAGAAATAAAAACAGGTACAATACTTTCAGATGAAGCAAAAACACTTGAATAATTTAACAATTTCCATGCAGAAGATGATAAAGACAGCATTGGCAGAAACTCGCAGGGTTTAAATCATATGTATGCAAGGAAAAACAGGACAGAAGAAACAAATCAGCCAAAAACAACAAAAATATAAAACAAACTACACCAGACGTCTGAAGAGAACAAACCAAAACCACAGGATGGATCTGCCTTTTTAAAACCATTTAAAACTATTTCCCTTGTATCATAAATAATTACAAATCATCTGAAAGGTTAAATAAAAGTTGTGTTTTTGTGATTGTCACCTGAACCAGCAGCTGACATGTGCAAATGAAAACATCAATGCATCAACAACTCGTTAAATCCAGGAAAGTCCTCCAACAAATGGTCAGGCTTTACGGAGACAAACATAATACTGTTTTATCCTTAAAGGGAAAATATCGTCAGAGTTTAGAGACTGAAAATATATTTTAAAAATATAAATTCAATTTGGCCTTTCCACGGTTTTTCAAAGAGGGTAAATAAATTTAAAACCGTTTTTATGAAAGAACCTAAAACAGGAAGAAATGACGTAACGTCACTAACAAATAGTTTGGTAGAAACTTTAGGAAAAAATACTTTTAAGAGTAGTTTTACTCTGCTGTACTTTTTACTTTTACTTGAGTAATTTCAGTATGAAGTATTTCTACTCTTACTTGAGTAAAATTTCTGAATAAACTTCACTGAATAAAGACCAAGTTTGTTGTAACCAAACCAGAGACAGATCTGTAGTTTTTATTGAAGTTTAATCTGTTTTATAACGAAAGAAATTAATTTGGAAAACATTTTTATTTTTTCTCATTTTGTAGCTAAGTTATTTATATGAATTAATTTCACATTGGCCCATAACTTTGGCCAAAGTTTTCACTTTATAATATATACATTTATATTTTGATGCATCTAATGACGTAAATTTTAAATATTATATTATTGATGCTTTGATGCGTTTCTCAGTACTCAGTAGACTTTTTAACCAAATACTTTTTTACTCTTGAATGTCTACATTTACTTGTGCATGGTTAAAAATATGCTGAAGTCGCGCCACTATTTTAATACATCCTTTAAACGAACAGCGCCACCCTTCAAAGAATTGCATCTTTAAATTTCCGCTGCTTTGCTGTTGAATGGACAGAAAAAAAAGACATTTATTTGGACTCCTGAACATAAATTAGACTTATTTTTAGTTTTTCTTGTTATTCAGATTTTTGGATGTGGCATTATCTTTGTTTTTTTAAAAGAATAATAATTACTTAATGGTTTTGTTTATAATAACTTCTGGATAAATTGTTGCCACTTCTTTTTTAGATTTTTTTGATATATTGTTAATTTCCTTTTAGCGCTTCTTCCAGTTTATTTTAAAGTCTGTTTGGCTGTGAACACAACAGTTTGACCTCAGTCACATGAAATAAGTCTAGATTTTGCTACAATTGTTTTTTCCTTGGGATATTTTTAACCAGACTCTGTTTTTGCCAGGTTAGAAACATGCTGAAATCGTGCAATTGAAGAGAAAAGTTAAAGAAAATCACTGGTGCTAAAGCTAAGTAAGTATTGTCTTGGCTTTTGGTATTTTTTCCAATTTTATAATTGCTTTATTATTTTTACTAAACTGAAACGTTATTTTCTACATCATCATTTAGATACTTGTGATGTTGTGTTTGTTGTGAAGCATTTGCTCAGCTGAGGTCGCTGTAAATGATAATATAAACAAACTTTGAGTAAAATATTTGGTACTCTGCCCATTAAAGCAAACTTTAACAAGGTTTATGTCCAATTTATGTGCAGCTTTTGCTTTTTCTCTTTCATATTTTGGAAATTTCAATCATGGAAAATGACCCTGAAAACAAAAGTTAAATAATAGCCGATATGAGCCCTTTAAGTAAAGATTAGAGAAACATTCATAGTCCCTCTTTTACAGACGTTTGTCCACTTTTCTGTGAGATGTGAGGATTTTCATGGGTATTTATTAATTTATCCTCCACAAAACCAAAGAAAGCAATGAAATTCATTGCAAAAACAAATTGACGCCTTAGAATCGAATCAAAAGAGGTTATGGGGCTACATAATCACCTCAATGAGACAAAACTAAGGTTTACAAAGACAATAAATAAAGAACAAACTCTGTGTTATATATGGAAGACCAAGTGGTGGAAAGTCATTCTGATTTCCTAAAATTATTTTTGGGAAAATCTACCAGAACAAACTGGATGTTTTAGCGGATTAATTCCCAGAATTCCCTGAAAGAACAAACACACAGGCAGATTGAGCTTCATGTGGTCCTGCATCCATTATCTACACCAAGTAAATAACGTTAACAATATATTTTTTTGTTTCTCATCAATAAAACATTTCATATTTTGACACAAACACTTAAGTAGTTAATGAGTTTTCTGCTGAAGTGGTCTGTGCAAACGAACGGCTATCTGACGATGTCAACTCCTAACAGAAAAAAATGCCTGTAGAAATATTGCAAAATCTCCAAAAATATTTTCTTAAAAAGTACCGGTCTCATGTGCAACATGATAAACAATCATTTGACAGCATGTGCAGATGTGCACTGTTTTCTCTGCGTTTTGAATATGCTACACAAAACCAGATCCTGCTCAGTGAAACCCAGAGAGAGTTAAAACATGGCGCCGAGTCGGATCAGACAACAGAGAGCTGCTCATTGCAAACGCAACGAAAAGGTTAAAATAAGTTATTTCACAACGTCTGTTATTCTTCTTTTCACCAACGTAGAACAAAGAACATGATTGTACACCATTAGCAATTCACGGATGGTAAATAATAAAATTTCACAATGATTTGTAAAGATGCCTCAAAGCAAAGTTCATAATTAAGCTCCAAACATTTGTTTATATTTTTAAGATACACTTAGGACAAAGTGATTTCATTCAAAGTAGCAGACAGATGCAAAGTTTTATCTCTCAAGTTACATTTTCTGTCTTTAAAAAAAAATCTACAAGTAAAAGCAACACCTTTGGTTGCACCAATTACAAAACACTTAATGAGATTAAATCAGACATTATTTTACGCATCAGTTAATAAATTTGTTTGAAGCTGAAGTATTAAACTTCTCTGCAACATTTGTGTACATAAGACTTTCTTTAATTTTGACTGACAAAGTAAGAAAGCTGACAGATTTTCTGTCGTACAAAAATTAAGACATCACAAGTTAAGTATCTTAGTTTTACTTCAGATTTCTCCGTGAACAGGCATCTGAAACATGTTTTTTAAAAGTGCACTGGAACTGTATTTGCAGAGCGTCGACATTGCAGGTTTGAAAACAGCAAATGCATCCAAAGGAGCCGACTAGCCACTGGATAAATGGCAGTAAGCTCTTCACGAGGAACGTTACCTCAACACCTGTCACAGGATTTCTGCTACAACCCGGAGGAATACCAGTGCTGCAGCCGGGTTATCCCCCGACGGATCTGACCGAAGTAAAAGTCTGCGTTTCTGGAGAAGTCCTGGCAGACGGAGGACTGGGCGTCCCCCAGAGCGCAGTAGAGGGCGGTGCCGCCGACACTGATGACGACGGTAACCAGACAGAGGAGGAAGAGCAGCAGGCAGGAGTCTCCACCGCCAACATCTACGCAGAAAAACAATAAAATAAAATCACACGCAGATAGAGGTGAGTTGTTGACCATCACTCTGCAGCTGGGGGGTCAAACTATCATATATCAGAAGTAATTGATGAAACCTAATCAATAAATCAATTAACTGCATGATCAATTAAAACAAACTAAGTGATTTTTCTGTTTTCTCTCTTTCTACCAAAAGCTGGTAGATAAAACTCTTCAGTCTGGTGTTTCTTTTTTTTTTTTTTGGTTAACAGAAACTTCATAATTCATTTTATTTGTTGTTTCTGTTTAGTTTCTCCATTTTGGATATTTAAAATGTCTTCCTGTAACAGTGATGAATGTTGATCAGAATTTAAAGTTTATTGTTGTTTAAGAATGTATCACCTGAAAATAGCATCAAAACAACAATATTATCGTTTATCGCAGAAACTTCTGGAACAATTTATCATCCAGTAAAACAGATCTAATAAAACCAGGTAAACTGTTCAAATATCGATAAATAGCTGTCTCTGATTTCAGTAAGTTATTTGTAAAATTAAATAATATGCAACATCTTTTCACATTGATCAGTTCCTCAGAATGTTGAGATTGTTTTTGTGATTTTTGGCAATGAAAATTACAGATTTTGTTGTGCTAATTTAGAAATATCTACTATGTAAGTTGTTAAAAGTGACTTTTTATTACTCTCCACATCGATCATGGACTTTAACTTGACTTCAAGTGAGGCAGAGGCAGCAGTGGAGAAAAGGAAGAAATACTGCCACCTGCAGGTGGGAGTTAGTCACTTAAACCCAACATTTTTTAACATTTTTACGGCAAAACATTTAGCGCATAAAAGGAGGGGACTTGTTGATTTTGCATAATAGGAAAGTAACATTTGCTTCCACTTAATGATAATTCACAAAGTTGTTTTCCTTTATTGGTGACTTTAAAGAAATAAATCGAGTACCATGGTCATAGGTATCATCGGGAACTTTGAAGCGGACACGTCTCTTGGCGGTGGGTTTCGCCGGTGTGGGTTCTGGGTCAGCAGACGTACTCAGGCTGTCCACATACACACTTTGCTTCTTCAAGATGGAGACAAGTCCAGAGGCGGGGGACATCTGAGACGCACCGCAAGAGACAAAAAGATGAGACGTTTTACAGCAGAGACACAAACAGACAAAAACAAAAGAAACTGTGAAACAAGTTATGGTTCAAAGTGGACTTTGACGACAGATGAACTTTGACCTGATCACACCAGAGCATTTATGACTCAAATTATGCAATAATGACATCAGTCAGCAATTTAAAACCATTTTCAACTCATTTAGAGCAGTGAGAACCTGAGACATCAAACCTTAAACTAAAACAGCAAAAAAAAAGACAAAAAAATGTTTTAAAAAGACACATTTTAGTACTGCACTTTAAGAGTGGTCTCTTTAAATGAAGCAACTACCTGAAAACATTAATCTTACTGCTTTACATCTAAAACACGTATTCAAGGATTATTAGATTGTTAGATTAGAGTCAGAAAATAGGGAATAATTTAAATAGGATTCATTACGTTTCCTTGAAAAGGTTAGTTTAGGTCTATGGGCAATAAAAAAACATGTTCATTAGATTTTTTGCGCAAAAATCATTGTTGGGTAATGAGACACTAGTCTCTACAACCAAACATCTTTGAAAAGCAGAAGTGGAGCCGTCTGCACAACCAACAAGAATTCAGTAAGTGGTTTCTGAATGGTAAGTCAACCACAAAACATGTTTATTTTAGCAGTCATTGCAGCATTGAAACCAGCTGACCAACAGGCTGGAGCTCTGCTGGGGTTGCTAGGTGATGGGCGGAACTCTGCTGGGGTTGCTAGGTAACAGGTTGGACTTCGCTAGTGCCTGCTGATTTGTGACGTTACATTCAGAAGGTTTTTGAAAAATCTAATTTTCCAGACACCAAAAAAAACATAAACCTTTTGCCAAAACCAGCTGGATGGGTTTTTTCTTCAGCACGTCGGCTGTTTTCAGAAGCACTTGAGATCCAAACAGAATGACAAAAATGTGCAAAATGTGAATTTTTGCACGTTTAACAGGTCCCCTCTAAAGAAGACGTGTCTTTTACAGGAGGAGGGACAGATCTAGGAAGAACCTTTAAAACATAATAAACGGATCATTTTCACCTCAATCTTCTGCTGTGTTTTGAGAGTATCATACTAAATAAAAATAATTAAAAATGACAGAGAAACAGTCACCTCCTCCACCGTGATTAGCTTTGCCATTTCGTCCAGGGAAGGAGCTCTCCTGATGAAGTCGTAGTCCTCCTCTTCCTCCCTCTCCTCTGGATATTGTTCTTGCTGCTCCAAATCGGCCTCCTGGGAAGGCAGCGCCTCCTCGCTCAGGCAGCTCTCAGAGTCCTCCTGCAGTCAGCATGGAAACTTAGAGAGTTTCTATTTTGCACCATTTTATTCAGACATTTTTTAACTACCTGCTTATTAGGGCTGAAACGATTAATCGAATTAATCGTGATGAGTCGATTATTGAAATAATCGTCAACTAGTTCTTGATTAACCATTAAATGGAGTATTCAGACTCAAAAAAAGTTAATTTGGTAAAAGAGCAACATAGTCAGAGCAGTAATAATTGAGCCAAAACTGTACAAAAACATACATTTTGCATTTGCAATAAAAAAAAGGTAAATCTGTTCTACACAGTTTAAATTCTGCAATAAAAGAAAATCTCCTAGTAAACACATTTTGTTAATCTAATTATTAATCGATTAATCAACAGATCAGCTCTACACACCGATGATGTGAGGTTTATCAGGAAGAGCTGAGCTGGTCACATGTTGATGATACAAGTGTTTTTAGCTGCAGATGTTTGTCAACCGTTCACTAAAGAAATGCTGTGCTGCTGCATTCTAGTCAATAAAACGTTTATTTTGTTATTGTAATGTATCTTTTAATATATTTCTAATATAAAAAGGCTTAAATTAAGGCAATTGAGGTAATAACACTACATTGCAAAGAGTTCCACAAACATATTGAAAATATATTTAATGTAAACATTCAAATGTGAAACTTAGTATTTACAGTTTGACAAATTAAATAAAGACAAAAACCTGCTGTCTATGCGATCGGCAGCCATTAAGGAAAAGATTAAAACCAGAACCACCTACTATTGTCTATCAGATTTTTGTTATGGAAAACATTTATTTTTCCCTCCAAGTTGAAAATAAAAACTAAAGCTGCAATTTAGGGCTGAAACGATTCCTCGAACGATTCAAGTTTCTCGATTATTAAAATTCCTTGAGGAAAATCATCTGCCTCGAAGCTTCGTTAAATTACTTTTTATTATTTAGCACACTGTGTGATTATTTGTGTTGCGCAACGCTCTCACTCCCGCCTCTGAGTTGTTGATGAAAGCTAAGTGTTGGCAGCATAAAGTTTTGCAAATGTCTTTGTGAGCCTGGCTCTTTATGATTAAACTGAATATAATTTCAGATTTTTGCATAATTTTTCTCCAGGTTAACTTAAAAAGTGAGCCGTTATTGTTACTGGTTAGTTTTCTAAACTACAGAAAAGAAATTGTTAGGGATGCTCAAATGTAAAAACTGAGGAAGATGTTGATATCCGATAGTAATACTAGTTATGGTAGAATGAATTGATTTTATTTGATCTATTTCTTATTTGATTACTTGTTGTTAACTTATTTGATTAACTGTAAGAATAATCGATAAAATACTCTAGTACTAAAATAATCATTTTCAACAGCCCTACTGTGATTAATGAATGTGATGGAAATCTGTCGAAATAAAAACATAATTTGTAAATAAAAAAAGGTTTAAATGTAAAATCTGAATGTGTCATTTCCAAAAGATCAACCATCAGAATAATTGATAACTGAAATAATTGTTAGTTGCAGGGCTATTGCTTAGTTGTTTTAACAGTGAAAATATATTATTATTGACATTATTACAGTGTTTTACTAACAGGTTTCTAAAACAGTAATTAGTCTGTGAAATGCTGTAACGTCAATAAAAACGTCTCAGTGATTCTTCTTGTTTCAGGAGAAATGGCTGCTAGCAGCAGCATAAATCATTTAGGTTGTGCATAAAATACAGGCACTACGAACACAGCTGGGATGCCCACCCTAATCGCATACTAAATTGAAATTAACTTTAGTTTGTTTCATGACCGTATATGGAAGAATAAATGATGTACCTGAGTGTCCTGGTAAAGGTGCAGCTTCTCGCTGTGCAGCTGCAGCTCTGCCCCACTGACCAGAGTCTCCACTGCGGGAACTTCCTGACTCAGATGAGCGTTTGGCTCGCTCCGCTTCTCCTCGTCGTCGTCCTCCGTTTCCTCGTCTTCCATCTCCAGAGCCTCGGCTGCCTCCTCCACCTCACTCTCCTCCTCCTCTTCCTCCTCCTCCTCCTTCCCCTGTGCTTCCCGAGCCGGACCTAAATCCTCCTCCTGCTGCTCTGCGGGGCTGGAGCGATCCATTTCCCCAGCTGCAGAGGGGTGCAGCCCGTTTCCCCGAGCTGAAGCGGCACGCTCTCCCCCTCCCTCCGCCTCTCTGCCGCCAGCTTGCCTTCGAGTCTGATCGGAACCATAAGACGTCCTCTGTGAGCTTCCATTCGGGGGTTTCCGGTCCGTTTCAGGTGAACTGAGCCTTTTAATCGAATTGTCGGAAATCGCAGGAGGACAGGATGAATCCTCGTCTCTCCGCTCCATCCCTCCTTTAACCAGATGGGCTGCAGGAAAAAACAGGAAAGGAAGTTATTTATGTATAAACATCCAAACTGCAAGCAAATAATACTGTACTTAAGATAATTTAAATTCAGATGTTTATATTTCAACAAAAAATGCTGTGTGTAAATATTTGTAAACATATTGTTCACCTCTAAAGTTTATTTATTTATATTGAATGTCTGTAAACCTGTGAAACAGAGGTAAATTATGCAATTTTCTGAACAACATGAAGAAAATGTGTTTCATCTGTTCACAAAGAGTAAAACAATCTTTTACAATCTATTTTCAGTTCGTTACATTAATCCTGTTTAAATATCCGTTTGGTTTTTTTTCTCTTAGTAAAAAGTGGGAAAAAAGAAGAAATAAAAAACATATTGAAACAACTCTTCAATACAGTAAAACAAATTATTTAAACGGAACAGAGTAAGACTCCTATTTGTTACGGAAACCTCGTGGTCTTGGAATAGGCCACTGGCCTGTAGACTAAAAAACAAAGTTTTAAAGAGGCAGTATTATGTATTTTACAGGCATATTGTATCAGAATTAAGTATCTACGTTACATTCAATTGTTGTAAAATTTATATATACATATATATCAAATATAACTAGAAAGAAATTTGACTTTACATTTGAAATTGGGTCGCTGTCTCTTTAAAAGTTCCTGCTCTTTCTGAAGCTCCGCCTTCAGGAAGTCGTCACAACAGGCTCCTCTGTTAACCCTTTAGCAACATTTCCCTGAGAAGCAGCTCCTATAATGAGCTCAGCTTATACACAGTTAAATATTGTCAGTGCACTGTAAAACATTTGAAGGTCGTTTAACTTGAAAATGAAAGTCCATGCAACTTAAATCAACAAGAAAACTGTTTTGGTTTTGACTCAGAAATTAAAGTTCATAAAGTTGATTTAACAACAAGAGACAAGTTGTCTAAAAAAATGTTTTTTACGTTCATTAATTTTGAATTGTGAGTTTTAACTTAATGCTGCAATTTAAACCAAATAATTATTTCACAAAAAAACTGCCCTCACCTGGTTAAAGAGCCACATTTCTCTATTATTTTACTCACAATATCAAGTTAATAATAATTGAAATTCTTGTTTAAAATTTCTGTTCAAAAACATTTAGTGTGAATAGGACATTATCCTCAAGCTTTGCAAACTTAAAATAAACATTTGTCTTAATAAAACACAAGGGTCAGATCAACATAACACACTTCCATCTCAGGATACAAAAACAGCCGCTAAGCATTCTAGGAAATAGTTCCCACTCCTCTTTTTCTTCCAGTTTTTTAAGCGCTAACCTAAAAACTCTAGTTTATTCAACTCTTAATATAAAAGTTAACAACTCACTACTGTAAGTTTATCTTTCAAACTCAAACATTTAGGTTCAAAAAATAAAACTCGCTAAATTTCCATCCATCCATTTTCTTCCACTTATCCGGGGTCGGGTCGCGGGGGCAGCAGCTTCTTTGCATGATTTTGTAAATTATGATAATTTAATGCAAAGTTGGCATTTTTAATGGACATTTAATCCAACTTTAAGAGCAACTTTGCATTAAAAGTGCCGTTATTTACTGAATGACACTTCATGACATCTGTCATAAACATTCATAAAGACTTCTTTATGTTCATGGCAGTTGTAATGTCATGTTTATGACAGTGTCATGTCAGTCTTATGCACACCCATTCAAATAAAGTGTTACTGACAAAAACTACAAAGAATTAAGCATACAAGTGACACGATTCTTAAAATGTCTGCACTTACTTGAGATGCATGAAGGGCGGGAAACCCCTCCGCCAAACTGAAGGCTCAAATTGTCCAAAAGAGCAACCTGAACACATATCACATATTTGTGACGTTATATTAAATACATTTAACTTTAGAGTTGCCGACAAAACAAGGAAAAGCAGTGGTAAAATTAATAACTATTAGTAACTTGTGAGGTGGTCAAAAGAGATGTGTAACTTTGTGAAACACATAAAAAGACGGAAACGATGCAAACTGAAAATGTCTTACCTCAGCATCTCGTGTCGTCGGTCTGAAAACAGGAGAGAGAGAATCAGAGGCTGAGCGGACAGAAGGTCTGGCCTGGTTTAGTGAAAGAAGATGTGTGACCCGTCTCTGCTCTCCCAATCTAATATTAGCCTGCACACATTTCCCTGGCTAATAAAACCTGTGTGTGTGTGTGTGTGTGTGTGTGTGTGTGTGTGTGTGTGTGTGTGTGTGCGTGTGTTTCTAAAATGTGATGGGAGGTCTGGGGGCTCACAGTAACATCATGGGGTAAAAAGAGTTTATTTAAACTTCTGAAAACAGTTTAAATAAACCACATGTAACTAGATAGAGGCATAAACCGGAGGGACAGTTTGGATCAAAGTGTCTAGAAAAGAGTGGAAGTTAAGGGAATGTCCTCTGAAGGCAAGGAAACACGACTCGGTCTGTGTGTGTGCGTGCGTGCGTGCGTGCGTGCGTGCGTGCGTAACCGTAGCAGTTCAGTGGCTCAAATGTCTGAAAGTGCAGAGGTAGCAGCAGAGGCCAGGGGACATATGGTTTACCCATCACTTCATTACTCATCACATTTTTGTGTTTCTGTCACTCAAACAGACTCGCATCACATCACAGAGTTTACACAACACACAGCTGTGATTCGCAAAGGACCCAAAAAATTAACTTAGCTAAGAGTAAAACTACTTTAACATATTTCTACCCAAGTAAAAGTAAAAAGCAGCCATCCAGGAAATTACTCAAGTAACAGTAAAACAGTATTTGGTAAAAAGTACTGAGTAACTGATCAAAGTATCAATCATTTAATATTTAAAAATTACATCATCTGACAGACCAAAATATGTAGTTAAATTGAAATTTTGGTATTTTAAGGACAAAAATAAATAAATCAGGCAAAAGAAAATTTTTCCAAATCGTTTTCTTTCAATAAAAAATCATGTGAAACTTTAAAGCAATCAGTAGGTGTGTGTCTTTGTCAATGATGTTAAACAATCATGTTTTAACATGATTGGTTAACAAATAATCATGTTAGAACATTTATTTATTTATTTATTTATGTGAATCATTAAAAATAAAAATCAATCAACTGCTTTTGCTGGCAGGCCGAATTTCTTGCACTTTGGAGAGCCTGACTCAACGTTTCATATAATGACTCCCTAATAACATGCAGGCTTACCTGGAGTGTGTCTGGCAGATGTGTTTGAGAGAGTCCAGGTGTGTGGCTGCCAGCTCAGGAGAAGCTCCTCCACAGTGAGTCACTGAGAGGGAAAGAGTTTTAAATCAAAATGTGACATTCTAGATTTAACATTTGAGCACATGGTGAGTGATTTGTTTTAAATCAACACTGAACATGTTAATAATGTACTTTGAAAATGATCCTGGGTTACAGTGGGGCCAAAAAGTACTTATTTTCCACCATATAGTGCCAATAAATTCTTTAAAAATCAGAAAATGTGATTTTCTGGATTTTTTTTTTTCCTCCTTTTGTCTCTCATAGTTGAGGTACATCTATGATGAAAATTACAGGCCTCTCTCATCTTTTTAAGTGGGAGAACTTGCACAATTGGTGGCTGACTAAATACTTTTTTGCCCCACTGTGTATATATATATAGAGGTGTACTGTGTGTTACCCCACTGCTGTTGAAGTGCATTCAGGTTTTCCAACACTCTCTGGTGGTAAAGTTGCTCTAGCTGGATAAACAACAACGCTCGCTGGTCTGAGAAGCTAAAGTCAAGACTTAAACACATGAACCAAAACAGAATGACCTACTACATCGTTCCATAATAAAAACCTGACATAGATCTTGAATTAATAGTAATTCTTTGTATTTTGCTAGTAATAATCCAGACTTTATTGTGCTTTTTTTTTTTTTTAATTGTTATATTTTTTCCATGTAGCTGGTACCCTGCTACCTGTAGAGGAACACAACACTCCTAAACACCAAAAAAACGAACAAGATAACCTTCAGAGGCGCCTAATTCAGGACAAACTAGAGCTGCACGATGTTAAAAAAGTCACACTGGGACTATTGGCCTTTAGCACGTGACGTCACGCTCTCCGGACGTCAAAACAACCTACGCACTCCTGTAAAGCCTGTCAAAAAACGGACATACATACATGGATGGATGGATGGATGGATGGATGGATGGATGGATGGATGGATGGATGGATGGATGGATGGATGGATGGATGGATGGATGGATGGATGGATGGATGGATGGATGGATGGATGGATGGATGGATGGATGGATGGATGGATGGATGGATGGATGGATGGATGGATGGATGTGGTCACAATGTGCTGCGATGTCGGCTACACAAACAGACAAGGATAGAAATCAAACTTGTCATTTTATTGCAATGAGGAAATATGGCGGCGACGGATAATAGCTGTCAATCAATGACTGTCAGCTCAATTGTTAACCGCGGATTTACAGCTTTTTACAAGGTAAGAAGATTAACGTTCATAAACCTTATAAGTAAGTATGATTATAAAGATATGAAATATCGCATTACGGAGAAGGTACGCATCTAACCGCTGGTAACCATGGAAACAGTGCCCCATCGTCAAGTAGCCGAACATGTATGGATTAAACTGGTTAGCATCTCGTTTTTTTTGTACGTTTTTAAAGTTTCTTCTGTGTAAAGGGAAACACCGTTTATAACTTCATGATATAAATCATGTGGTGCGAAATCGGGTAAAGTCGGTAATTTGATCACCACATCAGCAGGGAGAAGGTACGGGTCGGTTTCTAAGCTAGCCGTTTCCAACTTTTGTAAATACCGTCAAGATACAACAAAATGAGAGGCTGCAGAGTAGTTTTAGGTCGTACAGCGGGGTGACCGGGTGAGAGGAAGAAGAAACACAAAGGCAGGAGAACAGATACATCGGAGGGCGGGGGCCTGAAGTCTCATGTTTATGGATATGAGCAGCCAAAACACAAGCCTTCTTTGACTCAGCTCAATGCTTTCTCTCACCAACTTTCGCTCTACAGATTCATTGCAGCTAAGCTTGCTTTCCCTCTCATGCATTCATGTGTTCACACCCACTGGCTTTCCCTCTGATTACGGTAAGCGCTGCGATTTCACTTGTCCTTCCATCATTCTTTCCCGTCATTAAATGTTATTCTTTGTTAGCCTGCGAACATCATGTAGAATTAAAATTTATAGAGCCACACGATAAATTGTCCCAGAAATTATTGCAATAAGCAATACTATTGCCATTTTGAGACCATTTTCAACTAATAATAATAATAATGGCTTATTAATGCAAATATGGCCAGTCAAAGGTGAAAAAAAACATTTTAAACAATATTTAACACTAGAACTGGAAAACCTTTACATATCCAAAATAAACAAAGACATCAAATCAAAAATAATCAAAACTTACCATGAAGTCTCAGTAACCAAAACTGTGTCTTAAAAACAATAATCATTGAGCTTAGAGAGGGAAAGTAGGTAAAAGTGGCAGGTAGTGCAAACTGGCAGCATACATGTTAAATGTTTGCAGTGTTTCTCAAAATGGCAGTTTTTCAACAATATTAAAAGGAAGCATCTCTTTAAAGACTGTCCTCCTTATCATGCGATTAATTGATTTATTGTTTATCGTGACAGGTTTACCCATAACTTCAAATAAATAGCAACAAAATTATTATTCGGCTCATTTTCTGTCTGCTATAATAATACTAAAATACTTAAATGAATACAGTTAAAACAAAACCATAACAAGGATACAGTCTTTCTGAAGGACGAAAGTCTCGGCGATCTGAAGGGAAAGAGGACAGAGTTTAAAAATGCTTTTATCTGATCAGCCGTCACAGAGACCAGAACACATTTTCACAAAAGATCATCGACGTGGAACAAGACGATACGTCAATAAGTAAAGACAGAGATAAAGAAAAGGCAGTGATATATAAGATAAGAGCACTACAGGAAACTGAGCTGAGGAATAAAAATCATGATGAAGCAGGAACAGCGTTATTTTGTTTTCCAGAGAATTAATTGTAAATAAGACGGATGAATAATTACAGAGGAAAACGGGAGACCGTGTAATACCCTGTACCTCTTTTCAGCGAGCGTGGCGTTCATGTCGCCCAGCTGATCTCAGAACAAGAGCAGCGTGTGTGAGAGCGAGGAAGAGGAGGAGGAGGAAGCATAAGGCTCTTGCATGTCAAATGAAGTGAGGGCGGTGACGACTGCTTGGCTTTCTAGGTAGCTTGCTGGGATCAGAAACTGCTTCAGGCTGCTTTCTGTTCTGCCTGGTAGGTTTTTTAAAGCATGTAAATTTAGTTCATACCACATTAATAAACTGCTGCTTCTAAATCCCACAGTTTGAATTTTATGACAGCAGTAAAATCAGAAATGTTTATAGTTTATGGGATGATGCATACATGCAACTCCAGTAAAAAGGGAGAATCTTTACAGCCAGTTTAGTTTAAAGTTTCAATTATTGTGTGTTTGTTGTTATATCATGAAACCTGACTGAATGATAAGTGTTTAAGTTGGTTAAGAATAATACAAACATGTGTCAACTGATTAGTTGCATATATAAAATAAAATAACAGCATGCACAAATAATAACATTAATTTGAGTAGAATTTTACATTCTTCAGAAACAAAAAGCATTAATTAAACCTTTTTTTTTTTTTTATTCTCGGTGACCAAATGTTGCAGCCAGGATGTGACAACAAGCTCAACGTGCTGCCTTCTTGTCAGGCGTCTTCCTCCATTGCTCCGACGCTCTTATTTAATCTAGAAGCCAGCGCGGGTCAGGTGTTCGCTGTCAATCTGACAAACATTAACCTGCCTCAGAACGTACGAGTTCAGTCACGCAGCTCCGCAAGCCAGAGTGAAACTAACACAGGGAACCTGAGGGTGAGCACCGAGTGCAAGTTTTCATGAAGTGTGCATCTGGCTCCTGAACATGCCAGCAGAAACACCCCGGCCCCAGGGTGCAAAGTGCCACTCTGAGGTCGACTGGATGAGTAGCAGCCCTTTAAATGCTCGTGTGAAAGCAACGGTTTGAATAGACGAGGCTGGCAGAAAGCCAGCATAACAGGCTGGAAAGATGCCTTTAAATGGGAAATGCCCGCCAGGCTTGGTGGAAATGCCCAGTTCAAAGTGTCTAAAGGTCACCTAATACACTTCTTTCAACAAGCTACTGGAGATCCATGGGCTTTGCAAAACATGTTCATTACATTTTTTGCACAAAATCATTCTTAGGTAATGAGATTTCAGTCTGCTCAGTTCTGCCTCTGTCCTTTTAGGGCCTCTGTCACTTTAAATCCCAATGAGCAGCTGCTGGCCACGCCCCAAACTCAATGTTTATACTCACACAAAAAAATAGCTGCAAACAGATGCGCATTTATACAACCGTACATCTTTGAAAAACAGAAGTGAAGCCTCCTGCTCAACCAAAAAGAATGCAGAAAGTGGTTTCTGGATGGGAAGTTCACAACAAAACATTTGTCTTTTCCAGTAACCATTGTACAGGGCATGCAGCGGTAAAAACGACTGACCAAACATGCTGGAGCTCAGCTTGTGTCGCTAGGCAACGGGGCTGGGCTACGTAATGGCGCAGTGCCCATCGAATGTGACTTGCCAATCTGAAGGTTTTTCCAGACACCAAAAAACATCAACATATTGACAATAAATGTCTGGGTGTTTTTTTTTAAATGTTTGGGCTGTTTCTCAGACGCAGCTGAGGCGCAAATGGAGGCACCAAAAAATGTGCAACATATGAATTTTGCAAAATGGGTCCCATTTAACATAGAGGAGGCGAAAGACAAAAGATTACCTGGTGAAGGTACTGAGGAAGGTGGGCATCATCATCTCTTTCTGCCATCTGCTCCAGAGACGCCAGGAGAGTTGGGCTTAACGCAGACCATGTTGACGAGGCCGAGACTGAAAAATATTCAGCGACTGGACTGGAGGTAAACTGTTCCTGATTTGAGGATGTGGCTGTGGTCTGACTCCCTGTAGCGAAGGCAGAGGGTTCTCTGTTGGTGACCGGTCCAGTACTTAAGCTGCTGGTCACTCCAGTCAAAGCAGTCCCACAGTTGGAGACGGGATCCTTGGTAGAGGTAAGCTGTTCTGGACAGGAGTCTTTTAATGTTGCATCAGAGGCGAGTGTGTTACATCTGGTCCCAGAAGATCCGTGAAGTTGAGTGTCTGAGGTTAAACCCACGGACTCCGTGTTAAATGTAGCCGCTTGACTGCAGATGGAAAACCCAGAGCTGGTGGAACTGGAAATTACTTCCTCTCCACTGTGACTCAGTTCCTCTGAATTAATGGGATGAAAAGTTTCCGGACTGATGACTGGGATGACAGGGGATGCAGGTACTGGACTGGTCCCGGGGCTGAAGGGAAATGGAGTTTCCAACAAACTGCCTGCAGAGGAAAACACAGGTAGACGTCACACAGAAGAGACAGAGATACAAGGAACTAGAGAGTGACATGGTTGAAGCAGGAAGTAGAGGAAACAACAACTAAACTTAACAAAAACATTACACAGGCAACAAATATTGAATCTTTAAAGTGGAATGGTTAACAAATATGTTGTTAGTGCCTGTACTTTAACCAGGCTCTCATTTGGTGTGTAGAGCCCAGAACCATAGTAAAGGTGTTGTCAATGTTCAATGTTATGATTATAATGAGATCAGTGCTGATTTACATACAATTGTGCTTAAGAGTGTTGGCAAAGAAAGCTTAATTTTAAGAGACAGGCACTTTTGTTTTAATTAATTGCATAAATCAAAAATAAGCTTGATAAATTAAATGTTCTTGTCTCACTTTCTACAAATACTGGATGACAAAATCCAGTGGAATTTTGTCATCCAAAATGACAAAATTTTGGATGACACCAACAATCAGGTGATTTCACCTGAAACAATGAAATCATTTCATTTCATTGTTCATTGTAATGAACAATGAAATCATTTCATTGTTCATTATAATGAACAATGAAATGGTTGTTTCAGGTGTTTTGTTATTTATTTTCCAGAATTAAACACTCGTTAGAACTTAAAGTTTATTGATCTTTGACAGGGTGTACTTGCATTATTATCCCGTTTCCATTATGTCACTTGAAAACGTTCTCAAAACAACAATATTTTCAATAACTTCTGGGTCAATGTATCGTCCAGCAAAATGTGTTAGGCCTTATTGTGTTTCCATTGCTGCACAGTGGCGCAGTTGGTAGAGCTGTTGCCTTGCAGCAAGAAGGTTCTGGGTTCGATTCCCGACCCCGGTCTTTCTGCATGGAGTTTGCATGTTCTCCCTATGCATGCATGGGTTTTCTCCTGGTACTCCGGCTTCCTCCCACAGTCCAAAAACATGACTGTCAGGTTAATTGGCCTCTCCAAATTGCCCGTAGGTGTGAGTGTGTGCGTGCATGGTTGTGTGTCTCTGTGTTGCCCTGCGGCAGACTGGCGACCTGTCCAGGGTGACCCCGCCTCTCGCCTGGAACGTTAGCTGGAGATGGGCACCAGCAACCCTCCCGATCCCACTGAGGGACAAGGGTGTAAAGAAAATGGATGGATGGATGGATGGATGGATGGATGGATGGATGGATGGATGGATGGATGGATGGAACTTCTGGGTCAATTTATCGTCCAGCAAAATGTGTTATAGGCCTTATTGTGTTTCCGTTACAGTCAGAAGACATACATTTCCTCTAACTTCACATACCCAATGTTAAAATTAACCCATAAAAAGCCAAAGTTTCCTTATTGACTTCAGTAAACAGGAACTATCTTCAAAAACCTGCTGATTCCTATTCTTGTCTTCTGCCCTCTGTTGGAGGATGTCAGTACTACAGGTTTCATACATTTTCTGTACTATTTGTAGAGTTTAAACTCAACTAACTTTAATTATAGCCCTGAGCCAGAAGTAAATCTGACATGTTTAAACAAGTTTTTCTCTCTCTCTCTCTCTCCCCTTGACATAATAAGCTGCCAACTCTATTTAGACAATAATAAGTAGATTAACAGAACTTCATATTGTGCATTCTCGTTTGGTTTCTCTGTGTTGTATGTATTGTAGATTATTAAACACGCCACATAACATGCAAAAAGAACATAGGTTGAGATTTGAACCCTGAACCTGCTTCCTGCAAGGCATCAGTGTCCAGGTTGCACCTTCAAAAAGCAGATTTTATGAAGTACTGAATGGTGACAGATATTTTAATATAGTGTTATAGAAAAACTGCTGAGTTTTTGTTAATAAATGTTGATGTTTTAGGTGTACAAGTACATTTTATCAGTTGCTTTTTCTATAGATTTTCTGATTTAATGTACTTCAAATGCCAAAATAAAAGTTGCAATGCATTCAGCATAATTTAGATGTGAATAATTATTTCAGTTGTTGAACATATTTAATCAATTATTCAATATAACAATGAAAAATATTAATATTAAGATATTTTGTCAAAAGTTAATGAAGCTCACCCTAATTTACTCCTAAATCACTGCTTTATCCAAATGTGACTGACGCCCAGGTGAAGCCAACTCTGGTGAGCCATTTAGTGTCAGATTTTAAAGTTCTGACTCCTTACATGACTCCTCCTGCAGTTCTTTAATGTAATAAAAACTCACTCGGTTAGGACGGCTTTGCTCTGGTGAGTGTTTGCGACCGCGTCCCAGAATGTGTAAACGTGCAGAGCTCGCCACAGCAGCAGATATGTGGGAGTGTGAGATAACATGAGGGAATGCAGAAGGAATCCTGCATGTTCGGAGCTGAAGTCATGTTTCAGGTTTTATTTTTCTTCACATCATTTCAAAGTTATTTCTGCAAAATCTTTTTCTTACACTTTCAACCTGCTGCTTCCCATTTTATGATATATTAGCCATAACTCAGTGCTGGTTTGTGTTTTCTACTTGAATGAATAATTGCTTGTCTGTAAAGATGACACTGGGTTACAAAAAATATTTTTGGAAGTTGTATATGTCTTTTTTCCATCTGAATCCAAAAAGGACATTCATTTTTCTCATTCTGGTCAGGTTTTATTCTAATTTGATTCATAGAAATCCGATCTTCTGACTAAATTGATTACAATTTTGTGACATTATCAGTTAATTTCTCTTAATGTTTATCATCCAAAAAAGGTTTTAGAAGAAAAAAATTTGTTTTCTAACAGAGTGCTGGGTTTCCCCCAGAAAACTTGCTGACCCTGATGCTCGGGGCGTTAGGGAAGTCATCCAGCCGGCCGCCATGTTTGAGTTTAACAATGTTTAAAGTTAACAGGAACTTTGATATTATCACTTGATAGTTGTGCGCTATTGGTAGATTAACACCTAAACACCAACTATAAAAAAAGGTAATACTTAAAAAAAACTAAAATCAATGCTAAGCCTGGTCGGGACACAAGAAAAGCATGGTTGCCTGCCAGGCTTATAATACACTGCGGGAAAACCTGGAGTGTGTAAAATAAATGTTACAAACTTGGATTTCTGTAAATTGAAAAACCCCAGACAATTTTTTTGGCTGTTGACCATTGTTATTTAAAAAACTAAAAAGATTTTTAGTTTTTTAAATAACAAAAACTAAAAAATGGAGAGATTCAAAACGACGATCAGCATGGATGTTTGAGCAGTACCTGTCTCCGAATAAGAGGAATCAGTCATCAGATTGTCTGGTGATTGGCAGCATATCAAAGAACTCGACGCCTCAGATTCCTCCTCCTCTTCTTCCTCCTTCATCACTTCATCCACATCTTCCTCCTCATCCACATCTCTGCTTCCTATTGAGTATCCCTCTATCCCCGTTTCCTCCTCCTTCTCATTGTTGTCCAGAGAGGGTTTCTGGCCGGGGCTGCGCGTTCCTCCCTCATCGTTTTGGGGAAGAGGGAGAGCGAGCGTCTCATTGAGGTTTTGCGTTTGGGCGGTGATGGCCTCAGAGTTTGACAAGTTGTCACAGAGATCAAAGCCGTCAACGTGAACTTGTGACATTGAGTTGCCCTCCATCTCAAACAGACCTGAGGATAAAAAGATTGAATCAGCTGGGTACAAAAAAGAATAGAAATACCTTTAAACACGAAAGACAGGGCCTCATTTTCCTTTGTGCATTATTTAAAGACTGTCTGTTGCAACTTGAGACAACAGCAACCACAGCATCGCTAAAATGCTGCCAAAACAACCTTCCCTGTTCTCAGCAGCTATTTTCTCTCTAAATCACATATAATTACTACTCTACAATGGCTCTGTGCTTTTATTCAACCATAGAAACGTGAAAAGTAACCACCATGATCCATTGGCTTCTGCAGTGAGGACCAGCGGCTGCAGTCAGGGAAGCCTCTCTTCAGGCCTGCAGAGACGACAAAAACGAGACTAAACAACCCGACTTCAGACAAAGCTTAAACATGGCCGACAGGGTTTGAGTCTATTTAGACAGAAAACAAACATGTGAAACAAGTGTTGCATCATTCCCAAGCTGTCAAATGAACCTTCGAGCCAGAAGAGTTTATCAGCATAAAGTTACAGTCCAACTCTTTTCTTTTCTTAAATCTGCGTGACTACAGCTTTCTTCCAGCTGATTATAACTTTTAACTGGTAAAGATCTGTTTTTACTGTCAAACATTCACTCTGCAGCATAAGAAAACAATTACATGCTCAGATGAATCACAAAAACACAAAATCTTACTAAGGATTTTTGTCTAATTTCCAGTGCAAATATCTTAGTACATTTTAAATAAGACAAATTTCTAAGAGCTTATTTTAAGTAAATAATTCCCTAATATTTATGAAAAAGTGCTGGCTGTAAGTGAAATAACCTGGCAGTGACGCTAGCACCTTTTCATCAATATTAAGGAATTATTTACTTAAAACAAACTCATATTTCTTGCTGAAAACCTGTAAGTTAGTTTTGTCTTATTTCAAGTGTGGTAAGATTACTTTATTTTTATTTTTTGCAGTGTAATCGAGTTTAAGGTCCTGGGTTTAACCACTTTTGTTTTTAAGACAGGGAAATAAAAGCATAAATATTTTTCTGTTCTAAACTCCATATTTTGCCAAACTGATTGCTAAAATTTTCAGGCAGTTTTTAAATTTTCTGGACATTAAATTATGACTGATTTTTCTCAAATTCAATTCAATTCAGAAGTGTGGAAAATGCTTAAATCACATGTTCTTTAGTTGAAAATCTGGAATAGATAAATAAATAAGCCTAGATTACACAAAATCAAGAAAATAATGAACAACCCCGATCATCTACTTCATGAGAGAAAAACAGTGTCTTCAGTCAGAGGCTTCTTCAAATTTGCTGTAACACAGACTGCTACAGGAGTTATGTGCTGCTGACAGTCATCATCATCATCATCAACAATAACTCTGAAGAATTTGAATTAATATGAACAACAACATTTAATTTCCCTTTGTGATCAATGACGGATTTTTAATTGAACTGAATTGGAACAAAAGCAGGCAGGTGAATGAACAGGTAAATCAACGTAAAGCGCAAATCAGTATTATGCAACAGCACAGTTTTTTCTTCACTCTTACTGCCTTGTTTCTGTTTACAGTTGACTCAGCAGCAGTCAAGACTGACACAACCAGATTAACCACTTTAAGCTTTCGCTAACCCCTAGACCTGCCCTTCAACAACTGGTCCGAACCCAGACTTCAAACTGGAACTGGTTAGGCCATCTCTTAAAAATCAACTTTTAGTGCTGGAAGTACTGGAAGTTCCCTTAATAATGTAAAAGGAGATAAAGACATAAATTAAAATCAAGTTTAGGAGAAGGCTCAATACGAAAACAATCCAAAATCTCCCCCAACACGCAGATCCAGGTTAATTACAGCCAATCTCAGAGGAACAGAGCTGTCCCAGTTTTCTGCAGCTTATTCCATCTACAGGGAGGTGAGCGCACATAACGCTCTGTGACCACCTATGTTTCATAAGCAGATTATATTTTAACAAGAGACGACACCCTCTGAATGAAACGACTGTTTGCTTTTCCTCACTTTTTAAGAGAAACGGACAAACTTAGCATGGCTCCAGCCTGTGACTGATCCAACAAGCACACCGGGACAAACATCTCTGACATTTACGTTTTACGCTCCAGCAACCTCAAGATCACAATCACAGACGCTACTCTGACCCGTTTTAGGAGTTTCTCTGTTATGCAGGATCTGGTCGTTAAACGATCCTCTCCCACAGAGACATCCGTCTCCACACAGCCATCCTCTCTTCTTTATAATCAGTGTCCTCACCCCATAGGGGGCCATGAATAATACACGACACAAGAGAACTCAAGCAGGACAAACACGGAGGATAAATATCCAGATCTGTTTGTTAAAACTCACCCAAAAGAAACTAAAGTAACATTGACTTGGTGGAGTGGGTTTACCACCAAGAGAAATAGAAAAATATGAAATTAAGAGAGCAAAAGACAAAATTACATTTAAATATTCTTAAAATGAGGTAAGTTAGCTAAACTTTCAAAACATATTCATGTCAAACGTTTCGTCATTTGCAAGAGCTTAACTCACATTTTAAAATGATACAGTGCTTATAAGTTAAAGACTAAGAGAGGGAGAGTTTTTAAAAAAAATATGGACACATTACCAGAAGCTACAAAATAAGCATGTGGTAACATCAGTTTAGCAGATTTTTAGCATAGAGACACTCAGTACCAAGAGCTGCACAATATATCATCATCGCATTGTCACTAGTTCCGTTTCCATTGACAATAATCGTGCAAATTGGAATTACGAAAATAAATTTTCTTAACAGAAAAACAGCAATTAAAAAAACAACAAAAAAACGTTTTTTTAATGAAAAAAAGTTTTTGCGCTACGATGAAGTGGTAAATCAAAATTAGCATAATTTGCAAAACTGCAATGGAAACATTTTTTTAATCATGTTACTACTGGCAGAAATGACAAAGATGACGCAGCATGTTTTTGATGACTTATTGCATTAACAAACATAAGCCAAATACAAACATATTTTAATTGTATCTCTTATTTAATGGAAACACCACAAGTGCGAAATTGGGTTTTGTTGACATGAGTGGAATATAAACAAAGTTTTGCGCGCATTCGTAATGAAAATACAACCATGGGTAACATTGCAAAGAACTGCCTGGACTGTAATAAGTATTGGCTAATTTTTCAGGTGCCATGCATTAAAGCCCTGTGTGCCATTAATATATTTGTTAGCACTTGTTTAATGCAGAATAAAAATGTTTTACAAGCGAAAGAGGCAGCAAATTGATCAATTTATAAAAAAAAAAAATACAATTAAGCCCAAAAATCTTTGACATAAGACCTTATTGAGTTGGAAATAATGGATAAACTTGTGTTCTAGTAGCTGGATAAACTACTCACAATCAACCAAAAGCAGAAATGTATAAAAAATGTATTTATTTATTGCAAGTCATATTGTCATAGTAACTCTCACCAATATTATTGGATGTTGCATATTTTCCTAATACTGTACTGCCCTATTATTAACATGACTAATAAAACTTTTGTTAAGTCTGTTGGTTTTGGTGTCCCACCAACATCTGGCGCCCTTTACAAACCCTCTGGGTGCGCCCCTGGCATTTTGCCTACACTCAATGAAATCTTGTAGGTTGCTATAAAAGCCCTGAACTCTGCAGTTGAACTATCCCAATCAGTTGGGTGGAGCGCTGATGTTGGCTACAGTTCAGATCTTCTTACCCACAGTAATGAATAACAGAACAGCTCAGACCTCATGTCCATATTTTACATTCAACGTAAATCGAAAAACACAGCATGCAGACAACATAAGATGCCAGGTCTCCAGAATGAGATTTATTATTTAGTAAATAAAACCGCATAGCTGTCCGCAGGCAGTTTAGAAAGCCAGGCGTGACTGACAGCTGAGCTTTCAATTAACATGTTGTATTTGTGATCTGTCAGTTGCGAACGTTGCTTTTGAAACACGAAGCAGAAACAATAAACGAGGTTTGTGCTGCTTCACTAAAAAGAAGGTAAACCTCTGGGAGGAACTAGAAACTAATACTTCATTTTAACCCATTTGATGTCGAATCGCTACGTCTGTCTTGACGTTAGTGGATGTTGCTACTAAGCTAGCATTAGCTAGCGCCCAGCCAAACAGCAGACACATCTGGCCACCTTTAGGAACCCGCACCGTCATTTTCTTTACGCTTCCACGCGCTAGCTGAAGTGCCACTGCTACAACGGAATAAACATTACGACGCGGCGCGGTCAGGACGTACTTACGACTGAAGAGAGAGGCTGAAGGGCGCAGAGCTCAGCATCAGACACCTTGCCGAGGATGTTGTTGTACGGAGTGTAATGCAAGCGCTACCTGCAGTCAGACAGCCAGCCAGGGGTCGTTGCTGCCGCTCTCCTCGGGCCCGGGATGAGTGTGTCAGCTACACCGACCACGAGCTCTAGCGCCATCTATCGTCCCTCTACCGTTCATGTTTCACTTTGTGTTTAGCGTGACACACAAACAGAAAGCAGCACAAAAATGTGAAGGGTGCGACGGTGTGTTGGGGTCATTGTATACAGAAAAAAATTGTGAATTTCCTCCCAAAGAACTCAGAAATATTATAGAAAAACCGAGTTATTTTTTTAGTTTCAAAAGTTACAATTTTACTAAAAAAAAAAAAGAAAGAAAAAAAGCCTCAGACATTTTGAGATTAATCTCAGAAATTTTCTACAGAAAACAAGGAAGTTTTTAGTCTAAAAATTTGCCAGAAAAAACCGCAAGATTTTCAGATTAATCTCAGAAATTTTCAAGAAAAAAGTTTTGAAAAGTCAAAAAATCTGTTAGAACCTCAGAAATGTTGAATTTAACCTCAGGCAGTTTCTAGAACAAACAAGGAATGTTTTGAGTTTCAATTAAAAGTTAAAATTTTGCTAGAAAATAACTCAGACATTCAGATTAATTTCAGTAATTTTTCTTTTAGAAAAACGAGGAATTTTCTGAGTTTGAAAAGTCGAAAATTGCTGGAAAAAAATCAAGAAATTTCTTAGAAAAAAAATATTTTCTGAGTTTGAAAATTTTCTTTCAAATTTAACCTAAACCACCTTGGGCCACATACTACACAGTGTGGAAAAAATAACTTATAAAAGCACATTTTTGTCCAGAGGAAGGAGGACTGGTATTGAGACTTATGTTTCTACCAGGTTTGTGCACTGAGACAGAGAATTTTCCAAACAGGTCATTCAGATTTGAGCATCCTGAACATCAGTTTATATATCTTGTCACAAATTATAAAGTAAATTTATGCCTAGACTTAAACTAGGTCATCCTAACATACACTTTGAGTTGAACCATTTAAGATCTGGCTCTATCTTCCCATGACCAGTTAGCAGTTTATTTCCCACTGCACTGCCTCCAGTAACTCTGGCCATTTTGAAGAAAAGCATCCCCATAGCATCATGCTGCCACCACCACGTTTACTCAAGGATATAGTCATTTTTCTTCATTTTGTTGACTTTAAACATTCTTCCATGAAAGCCAGATTTGTGGAGAGCACAGGGTTGTTCTGAAAACAGATTATCTACCTGATCCGTGGGTTTCTGCAGAAACAATTAGACAAAAATGTGGGGGGAAAAAATGATACAAAACAACTTCAAATCATCACATTTTCTTTGTCAATGACCAAGAAAGCAAATAATAGCTTTATTAATCAATCTGATTTATGACCAAATGACAGAGCACCAATAAACCCTGGGCTAGACATAAAAAAGTATGATATATTTTGTTTTTAAATTAATATATCTAACTCACATATTTCATAAAGAATGAGATTTCACATGCACAAACAATCATTAACTCACAAATATAAAAATACAAACAGCTGCTGTTATATAATGAAACAACAGTGCATTGCTTTTTTCCTTGGTTTGCTTCACATAAAGACGTATGCAGGTCGTTACACTGCAGTAAACTGACTAGATAAAGCAGCAGCTGTATTACCAAGTGAAGCACACTAGGATGTTGGATGTATGGGATCACTTGCATAGCCCGAAGCTTCAGTGATGGATGAAGAGCCGCTGTTTGTGTAAATTTATGTCCAAACTATGAAGTCACTGTAATACAAATAAGAATATTTATATTTATAGCATTTATATTTTAAGCTATTTCAGTAACAGAACTGATGGATAGTTTGTTATTCTCCTATGGCTATTTATCTGTCCTGTTTCATCATATTACAGTAGATTACTGAACACATGTTTAGTTGTGTTGTTATTTTAGCCCCAGCCCTCCCGCTGTGTGTTCTCCAGGATCTCCTCATAAAGCCAGCTCTGTGTGAACTCCTGACTCTTGTCCATCAGCTGGAAAAGTCGAAGGTACTCGTCTGGATAAACGTTTCCAGTCAGGATGTCCTCCGGCAAGCCCAACTCTGATAACAGTTTGCTCCCACTGTCAGGTGACCACACACTAAAAAAAAATCAAACAAATAAGAGGCATCATGATGAAAGAAAACCACACATGCTCTGACAAGATCAACAAAATTATTAAAAAACATGCTTCTAATACTTCCATTTGGATCTTAACTGCTTCTAAACACAGTGTAAGCACTTACATCCAACTGTTTTTTGACAGTAAGTTCATGTTTTTTGGTGTCTTGAAAATTTGCTATTTCAAAAACTTCACAATCAAAGGTCACTGCACCGTTACCTAGCAACCCTAACCCGTCACCTAGCAACCCTAACTGGAACTTCAGCACATCTGAATTTCTTGTAAAGTGCCTTGAGATGACATTTGTTATGAAATGGTTCCATCCATCCATCCATTTTCTTTACACCCTTGTCCCTCAGTGGGGTCGGGAGGGTTGCTGGTGCCCATCTCCAGCTAACGTTCCGGGCGAGAGGCGGGGTCACCCTGGACAGGTTGCCAGCCTGTCGCAGGGCAACACAGAGACACACAGGACAAACAACCATGCTATGAAATGGTTCCCTATAAGTAAATTGAATTGAATTGGTCTGTATGGACTGTACAATGGGTTACATGAATTAGAAGAATCATAAACAAAAAAGTTATATATAAAACTACATGTTGGTTCCCCATGTTTAATAAGAATAAGCAGTCCATAATTTATAAACTAGTAGGGGTTTCTCTGGACCTTAAGTTTGTTCTGGATTAGTCAGGTATAAAACTAAATGTTGGTTCTCCATATCTTATTCTTGTTCTGGGTTGCTAAGTAATAAACTAACAAGAGTTTCACTTCGTCTTCCTCCGATATTAAATGTATAAAGCTAAATGTTAGTCTAAAATAATACAAGGTTTCCCCCAGAAACCCTGCTAAGGTTGGTGGTTGGGCGCTCGGGCAGTCATTCATCCAGCGGCCCGTCATGTTTTTGACTTAAAAAATGTTTAAAGTTGACAGAAAATTTCAAAATATCAGTTGATAATTATCTGTTATTGAAAGATTGGAAGATTAACACCAACTATAAAATCTTAAAAAATGCAAACATTAAAAAAAACTTAAATAAATAAGCAATAAGCCTGGTGGGGGCAGAAATAAACCCTGGTGGCCCGCCAGGCTTGTAATACACTGGGGAAAACCCTGACTAAACTAAAATGCATAAAGCCAAATGTTGGTTGGTTCTCCATGTTTGATTCTTGTTCAGGGAGAAAGTATAAAAAACTAAGTGTCAGTTCCAGTTCTTCTGGGTCGCTAAGTAGATGGTACTTTCTAAGGTTGCTCTAGATTTGTAAAGTAAAAAGCTAAATGTTGGTTCTTCATGTTTGATCCTTGTTCTGGGTTGCTTAGTAATAAACTAACAGGAGTTTCTCTTGCTCCAATATTAAGCTAAATGTTGGTCTAAAGTAATAAGTATTCCACAGTATACAAGCATAATAAACTAAAAAGCATAAAGACTAAAATCTCATTATCTAAGAGTGATTTTGTGCAAAAAAATAAATAAAACCAATAAATATGCTCATGGATCAATTCTAACCTCTTCAGGGAAGCATAACATGTTTAATAAATCAGCAAGCATTCCTCAAAGTGTGAGGATTTGACGCTTCGTGTGTGACGTGAGCGCTAGCTTCGCCTGATGCCGTCTGCTTACTTGAGCCTGTCGATGAGCTTGACCTTCCGTTTCGCCAAACACTGTTTGACCATCATCAGGAGAGTTGAGGCGTTGGAGGGCGTGAGGCCTGAGGAGAACAGGTCGCCCCGGGGACGCAGGCGAACCAGGCACAGGTGATCGTTTGGAAGCTACAGGGAGAGAAAAAGGCCAAATGTTGCATTAAACACTTTAAATGTTTACATCACTGCTGCTAATGGACTGGCTCTGTTACCTTGCTCTTGGAGTTACGCGCACTCTGCCTTGAAGACACAGCAAACGACTCCCAGGGCTCCTGAACACACAGATAGGGAGGTGGAGGAATGAAATGTCAACAGACGTTTCCTCTCTGATCTCATGATGCGTTGCAGACATGGATCAGTTACCAGCATGAAGGTACAGAAAGGTTTTAAAAAGTTACAGCTTCACAACTCAAACTAGTTTTCCACCCCGTTATTCCTGGTTTTAAACTTTAATTTCCAAAGAACATTTAATACTAGAGCCAGACAACATTTTAATCCAAAATAGCTAAACAGAAGTACCAGAATTATAAATACAATAAATTATGAAGTGTAAAAAATAAAAAAAAATTGCTTTTAAAAACATTAATAATGAGGTTCATACAGGGAAAAAATGACTTGTAAAAAAAAACCCAAAAACAATCTACTTTATGTCAAATGTTTTAAACAATATTAAAGCACAACATCACTTTAAAACTTAAAATACAGAAACAAATTGATCTCACTCGTTTTATCATACAATCAATTATTTGGACAGGCTTGCCTTAAGTGAATGAATAAATCTACCTACATATTCATATGTCAGCAAATTGCATAAAACAGCCAAAAATGTTCTTTTTTCCAAGAAAGCCAGTTGTTTTTATGCATCCTCCTATGTCAGCTGCTTTTATTACATTTTCAAATCATTTTTATAGGTTATTACTAAAATGTTATACCGTTTAAAAAAAACATTATTGGCACATCATTGTTATTAGCAAAAATGTTGATGGTCCTGACAGGTTAATTACATGGCTGCACACTGTTAGTCAGGTGGCTGAAAATAGGCAACAAAAAGACTGGAAACTTAAAGAACGTCACTATTTTAAGGCGCAAGAGGCAGATCTGATAAGTCAGTCGAAGCAGCAAGGCAGAGTAACTCAGAAACTAACATTAACTTATTATACTTACGTTACCAGACACATATGCTACAGATAATATTTTACTGTAATAATCTTAATAATCATATTTATTGGGCAGCAGTAGAGGTATTTATTTCTTTTTGGATTAAATAAGATCATGTTACAATTATTTTTGAATATATTTTAGCGTTAATGCAGATATTACAGTATTACAATAGAGCCACAGTATTTCTATTGAAGGTTTTCATACAGTGAGAATCTCATGTCATGGCTGATTATTGACCCTTTGCAACTACGTCGCTTAATCATTCGAGGCGCCATGATGGAAGTCAGAAATGAGAATTGGGAATGTTGAACAGAGCGACTGAAACTGTTTTCCAAAGTATTTCTACTTGTTCGAGTCGAGCTAATTTGTCTGTGAACGTAACACACCTGGTTGGGGCTCACAGACGGCAGGATTTACAAAACAGCTAGCTTAGAAACCGACCCGTATGTCCTCCCTCCTGAGGTATTGATCAAATTACCGATTTTGCCTGAATTCACACCACATGATTTATGTCACTACGTCATGTGCAAAGGGCCAATAGGAACACAAAAGATAAAAACCACAGGCACTAACTTAAAGGAGAAGCGTACCTTGTGCAGAAGTTGGATATCACACGCCATCTGCCAGAGGACGCCAAAGGCTCTGTAGAAGATCATTTCACCGGGACGCGACATCAGTTTCTGATGGATTAACAAACAGGTTTTACACAAACATTAGATCAGTTTATAACCAAACCTCACGCCAATAACAAAGTGTAGAAATGCCTGTTTAAAATCTGCATCAAACGTTATAAAGAGAAACACATTTATTATTATTATTATTATTATTTACCGTGTATTCCCTCTCGTTGATGAAGAGGTTCAGCTCTATTCTTCCGTATCTGTAGACAGACAATCGCTCAAACAGAGCGTAAACCATCTTCAGCAGCGTGCCACGCCCGTTATGCTCTGGCAGGAACCCCACCACCTTCACAGGGACGTCTGCACAGACCCACAAATACACACAATAACAAATGCCTTTCAGCTTTTTGAAAACGGACACACACAAACACTCACATCTGCGAGTTATTTTGACGGAATGGCTGATGTCCGATATTACATTTTACAGCTACTATCGGCCGATACCGACACCATGTCCATAATAAGGAAAAGAAGCATTTGGAAGTTGTTCAACCTATGCAGGAGTCTTCAGTAAAATCTGCATCTTTTTCTCCTCACCATCAGTCCAGGCAGCCTCTGATATTCCCAGGTCGGTGAACAGTTTATCAGTAAACATGGTGGGAGGTTTCACGTTGCCGTTGCCGATGGGGTCCAGCCTGAAGTAGTCGCAGTGAACCACCTCCAGCTGACCATCAAGACGCGACTCCAGCTCCTGAAACATAAACCTGTCATCAATATCTTACCTTAAAAAATACATCCTATCAAAAATGCATTTGTCAATTCATCTTTTAAGTATGTTTAAAAGAGGTGACAAAGAATGTGATCCTGAGAGGAAGTGAATTTACCTGGAGGTCAGGTAAGAAGGTCCGGTCTCGCTCCAGAGCAACGACTCTCTGAGCTCCAGCATTCAGCAGAGCTTTGGTCAAAACACCAGGACCTGCAAACGAGACATTCACAACAAACCGAACTGTAAATCTTCTACAAAGCAGCACTACAGCTAATAAGTATTTTAGTAAACAATTATTCAGATGATTAATCCGATAAAAAAAATGGGCATATCTGAAGATTTTTAATTTAACTACTTGAGCCATTTTTATCAGAAATACAATATCAGAAATATAGTGAAAGATGCAACAATTGCCTAAAACGCAATAACACAGTATTCCTGTAGTAGCAACATAGTAGTAGATCACTTGTAGCAAAATATGCATCTGTGGTTAAATAATATACTTCTAGCATCAACGTGTGAAAAATCCTTTCACACGTTGTGTCAAGAATTTGCTTGTTTACAGAATTTGAACCAAGTGAATCAAATCTATGCCACTTGAAAAGTTCTGGGTTAAACATATTTATAGACAAAGAAGGTTTATTTAATCTTAAATTAAACATCTTTAATGATTTTGTACAGTTTTGGCTTAATTGCTGCTCTGAGTATGTTGTTATTTCAGCAAATAGCCTTTCTCTGAATTAAGTTACTTTAATTAACAATTAATCAGTTACTAGATTAGTTGACTATTATTCCAATAATTGATTCATCACGATTATTCTGATGTCAGCCCTAATACAAAGCTTGCTGAAGGCTACATCACAGATCTGCTGCTTCTCACCTGGATTACATTCGAAGATGATGGTCTTAGCGTCCTGCAGGTCGGGCACCAAATGCTGTGCGACCACATTGGCCAGATCTGGATTAACTATAAAGTGTCTGGTGTTTTTAGAAGCCTGTGCACGGCGTAGGTTTTCCTCCACCTCCCCGAGATCCAGGTAGTCGTAGCGGCACAAAGGACGAAACTGGCCCTACGAAAAAGATATGCACTGTGACTAACTAAACAAATGTCAACGAAGAGTGAAAAACTTTTAATAATTAACTTCATAACTGTCATATCGCTCAGAATATATTTTTTTTACCCATTTATAAAACACATGAAAACTAAACTTGCATTATTTTCAGTCTTTAAACACATCAAGTTTATTAATATTCACTACACTGAAAAATGACTGTATACTTTACATATTTTATGCTTAATGTGTGAAAAAGACGCATTTCTAAATTAAACCTGTGGGTTAAGAATGGCGTCACTTAAAAAGAAAAAGATGTAAGGAAATAAAAGCCTAGAGTCTAATAAAACAAATCACCAACCTGTACAGCTGCTGCAGACAGGTTCCTGTGTGCCAGCGTTGACGAGGGGGATGTTCTCTCTGAACGGGGCTGATGTGAACTAAGGCCCATCGAGGGTCGACCGGGACCAAAAGAGTCAAGGCTGTAGGCCCTTTTAGGAAGATTAGATCCCCCAGGGACAGAGGTTGTTGGGGCCAGCACTGCCTTTCGAAGACATGATCTACTTCTAACGGTGTGGCAGCAAGAGGAGCGCACCATCAGCTCCAGCACTCTACAAATCTGAGTGGCCATGGTGGATCAGCAGACATAAAACACGATTGAAGGTAGGGAAGAGACCTTTGTGAAATGTCGCAGCCTAAAAAGAAAAGCAAGATACAAGAGAAAACTTGGATTGAAGGGAACGTGTAACACTTAACTGGAAGCACATGTTACATCCATTTCTCAATCTGCATTATGTCTTTACCCAGTTTAAGCATCAGCTTATTATGTGGCTAAGCATAATATTTACAAGTAAATGGGTAAATAAGGGTAAATGAGTTAAAGCTAAGACAATTACAGCTACTAAAACTCTAGAAGTGCCAAATTCAGTACATTCTGTTCAGTTAGCAAGCTGCTATTGCTAACAGAACTTCTCAGAAACAAACTGACTTCGAAAATGAGCACAGCCAAGTTCCCTATTGTTATTATTAACTTTAAGAAAAGACAGACAAACTGCGTATTAACGTTAACAAACTGCTATTTAAGTTAGCTAGCCTGGCTAGCCGTGCTTTTGCATCCCTAGAGTGCTACAGGAAATACCTATGTTATCACAAAAACGTTAACACTAACCTCCCGCTAATCTCTTCGTAGATGGTCCAGTATTTGTGTTCCGGACGGGATCAGTGTGTCAAAACGTCCCTCCGTCTCTGATATCGGCAGTAAAGCGGAGTGACATTGAGCTGCATCCTGACCCTGTGCGCAAGATGTTTTTGCAACACTCGTGGTGCCGCAGGCGCATGGGATTTACGTCACGTTCCAGTGACAGGTTACCTGCCTCAGCGTGACACCCATATTTTGAGTGGCAGAGAATGTCCGTTGCCCAAAACATACAATAAAATACGCTCAATGGATTTATATTTTTTTAAATGCACAGTGTGCTAACATTGTACTTGACTTGACCTTATTCTATCTGTGGCAAGACATCAATTCTCTTAGTTACGTATAGACGTAAATAATAAAAAATAACATTATTTTAATGTAATCATTTTACTTCCTAGCATCATCTCGTTCAATTACATATACTTAGTCACATGAGAAATAAGTTAAATGAATTTGAAGTCTGCATGTATTATTCAGGGAGGCATGCCATGAAAGAATTTACATTATTTTTATGTTTCTTCAATGTTCACTCAAATAGTTTAATCTGCACAGAAAATACAATAAACCTATTAAACCTGGTAGAACAGTTTCTCTCCGACGCCATTCAGTCAAATACTCTACATTTTATAGTGAATGAAAATAAGTTACATTAATAAGTTGGTAAATAAGTTCATACAGTTCGAAAATTGTATCACTGTATGCATGCTAAGAATGGAAAAAATGTGATAATGTGTTACAAACGATCTTTGTCATTTTGTAGCGTGAGCACTCTGAGTGGCAGACTATCTTTGACGTATTTCTCCGGTAACCTTGTCAACAAGAATTGAAGATAAAGTAAACAGGTCATGGATACAATGAATGCACTGTGTACGTTTTATCGGCAAAACTCCATTTGTAAGTATTTATATGTTTGCAAGACAATTTATATGTTTGCTTGATAAAATACAGAGCAATACACAGAATTTTTTAGCGTTGCATTAAGATATGTGTGTCAACTGTTAATGTACTTTTCTTTCCGTTGTATTTCAGTTATTTTTAAAAAAAAATCATTTGAACATGCAAACTCCATGCAGAAAAAGTCAAACACAGAACTTTTTGCTGCATGACAGAGCTACCATCTGCGCCACTGTGCAGCCCTAAATTCAATATATTCCCTGGTAATACTATCAATGGCATATTTAAATATTCATAAATAAATGCAATCTTAAAGTATTTACGGAACATAAAGCAAATCGGAGAAGAACTGTATTTTTTTCCTGAGCAACATGCCACTTACAACATGGCGGAAAGGTTGACGGACGATCCTGACGCTGACACACATGTTTACAAGCACCAATCCGAAGCCTGAGGAAGTCGTTCTGCTAACATAATATCAATGTTGGAAAATGTTAAGAAAGCAAGACGAGTTTCGATCAAATTTACGATTCATTAGAAAAATAAGCGTGATGAATAATGCAAAAATATGACACGTTTTCTTTATATGAAACCTCTTTGTCATGCGCGTGGCTGTTGCAACTTTCTGTTAGCATACTAGCATAGTTTGGCTACGGAAGTAGAGAAAGCAGCGCTGTGAAAAGCGCAGCGGGCAGCTCAGCCCCTTCATTGTGACAGTCAGAGTGTAAAGGTGTCGCAGTAAGCTTCTTCTGTTTGTCTGAGTTTCTGCTGGTACCATGGCGCGGGTAGAGACAACCTCCAGCAGGCCGTACCATCTGGTCATCTTCGGAGCTTCTGGCTTCACGGGGCAGTTTGTGGTGGAGGAGGTAGCCCGGACGGCGTCCGAGGGACCCAAAGGGAGCCTGAAGTGGGCCGTGGCTGGCAGGAGCAAGCAGAAGCTGGAAAAAGTTCTGGAGCAGGCCGCTGGAGTCCTCAGTATGTATCCGATCAATCACATTAGTTGTGCAGGTTTTTTTAATGCAGTGACTATGACTATTAGTTCAGTTTGTTCATTTTTAGACAAAGAGAAAGAAAGTATTCTAGTCGGTGTGGAAGGCTTGATTCAGATATGTTGCTTAACTCAAGGTGATGAAGCAATTCATGCAGACTGAACAGTTGGACATGACTTTGACCCTGTTATAAACTGCATTAAAATGGACGCATGAAATAAATGTGGTAATAGTGTATTTGTTGCACATGTGAGATAAAGCAAAACAAAGCAGCATTATTCTCATACAAAATAACTTTATGTCTCTGATTACAATCGCCTTTTAAAAAAAAAGATCTGATGGTTTATTTTAAATTGGCTGCAGTGTTAATTTCTAAACTGATGGTACCTACTTTTTATTCTGTTCATTGGATAATAATTTTTTTATGTATATGCTGCACTTTTTCCTGATCGCAAATTGTTCCAAAAATATCTGACTGACTTCACAAAAATGTAGAGTCTTTACACACAGGTTGATGTTTTAAAACCTTTATTTCTATTATTATAACAATAACCTACAGATAATTAATATTTACTTTTCAGAAGATAGACTATTGCATTAGAAGAATATTTATCTACCAAATGCATTCCTTTAGCTTTTCAATTGCTAATCAGTTGAAAATCATAACAACTCATAATTTCAGTAAGAAATCAGTTACTAAGTTGTTTTATTTTTCATCTTCAACAAAAACAGGAATTACATTCCCAGTAATTCCCATCCATCCATCCATTTTCTTGCACCCTTTTTCCCTCAGTGGGGTCGGGAGGGGTGCTGGTGCCCATCTCCAGCCAACGTTTCGGGCGAGAGGCGGGGTACATTACATTTAATGAAATTATGACATGGAGTAATGCCAACCAGACTGATGGAAAATCCAGTCCATCTGCAAATCTGGAACAGGAGCCATTAATTTGTCATCCTGGTAACAAAAGTTTCCAGAGGATTAGAGGGTAATTCACTGGCCTCCTCCTCTTCGACAGCTGAGGGGACATACCAGCTCCTGATGCGCCAGCCTGTCCCACCGCAGTTATCTGGAGCTGAAGTTATCTGGTTGGAAGAAAAATGCGTCCTTTGCCTGCAGACACCTCAGACTGCTACAGAAGCATATTTGTAATAACTGGCATAGCTGTTACTATGGTAACTCCTCCAAGGCTTCGTCCAGAACATTAGATCCGACCCATTAATCATCTGTGCCGTTTCTCTTTCATTTACATTGTATTTATTTTCAAACAGAAACAGAACCGACTGAAAAGCAGCTTCTATGATTCATGTTTTTGTTGTTTTGTTCTCACTAAGTTTAAGTAATCCGACAGTCAAGCCTTCACCAAACATTCCTGTAATTCAGTCATTTGCATTTCGCCTCACGTCTTTTTAGGCTTACCTGCTTTAGGTTTGTGTTTAAATGTAAATTTTTATTGGACCAGGTGAATCGATCTCTGAATGTGGTTGATGCCCAACATCTTTATGAGTCCTTTGCTTATTTTCTGAGCTGGTAAAATAAGCCTTAATTTGAATTTATTGTAGCGGTATGAAAACTTACATTATAGGGTGTCATAATCTACGCATGGAAGTTGCTTTTCCATTCATTCTTTCATTTGTCAAAATTTACAAGATTTGTTAATTGTAATTTGTAAGTTAATTTACAAATTAGTTTTGCTTACTTTCAGCATGAAGTTAGATATATATTTTTTTATATTTTGCATAATTTTTGAGCAATGTTTTGAAAACCTACATATCTTTTTTTAAGAGCCATCTTCACAGGAAAGATTTGCCTTAATTCAGGATACTAAAAATATATAATTAATCCACTGCGCTTCTCTCACCTGGAAGAAAATCAAAAATGTTAAGCGCATGAACAGATTATTTACAAACATTGTTATGTGTTTTAACTGTTTTCTAATTAATTTAATTAATTTCCGTGATTAATTCCTGAAATCCAAAATTCACTTCTTCACATTATTTGAATGTTTTAAAAAAGAAATGCAGGTTTGTTGTAAAATATGTTAATGTTCTGAAAAGTATGATGTTTATAAGATGCCATTCCTAACATAAACTTTGATTTATGTTCATTTTAAATGTTCTTATAAAGTCGGGTTTTCATTCGTTTCAATCCACAGAGAAATACTCGATGTTTCAGATGAGTAGCTCACTCTTCCTTGGCAGTGAGCCGATCATTTTAAACATAACTATATTAGATTAAAAGCCCTTCACTTCCTATTTTCCTCCACTTTCTTCAACTGACAGCAGGGCAATATGCTCTTGTACTTTCACAAATTGAACTGAAAATATGTAAAATATCAGCTCAAAATCAAAAAGCATTGGAGAAACCTACAGAAAGAAAATCTTAAAAGTATGACTTAAGAAGATTAAAAGGTGGCAAAGCATCACTGGAGAAAAGTTTTTAAAGAGTTGTTTGAGTATTTTTCACATTAGGTTTTAATTTGTCTTCTTCAATCTTGTTCTTTTACTTTTTTATTTTGAATTCCTGTCCAGAAATGTCATCTTGGACAAAACATTTGTATTTTATTTACCAAAATCAAGAAAGAGCAAGAAGAAGAATCCTGACGTAGTCGAATGACGGGGACTTGAAGTTTTATCACAGTATTTTATAAGAATGCTGTGATAACGATGAGAAGTATTTATTACTTCTTCTCTAGGTGACTGAATGTGCATCTTTACTCCAGTCACATAAAGAAGTGTGAATCACTGAACTGCTCACAGGAAATGTATTTAATTGTATTAATTCAATTAAATGTATTTAATTGATATTTATTGAAATGAAAGGGTAATGTAGCAAAATTAACAATCCCAACAATGATTTTAAGTGTCATTAATTTAAATATATATAAATCAAACTTTTTCACGTTAAATAAACTTTTTCACACACAATAAATACTCATCCTTAGTTCATCATAAACAATGTTTATCTGTCGACACATATTGAGGGTGTTGTGTTTTTTTTTTTCACCCTTTTTTCTTACAGCTTTTGTCCAAACAGCCAGATAAATGCTGATGTTTGGTTTTTAATCTGAATCCAAGTGTTGCTCCGTGGTTCAGGTGTGTTTCTGTTCACAGGTAAGCCTGAGCTCCGGACTGAGGTGGACGTGATCGTGGCAGACGTAGGCGAGCCCGACTCCCTGGCAGCCATGTGCAAGCAGGCTGTGATTGTTCTGAACTGCGTCGGCCCGGTAAGCGTTCGGCTCCACAGAAATGTTTGTGTTTGTTTGTTTCAGAGAATTTAATTCGTCATTTCACTTTGTCGCTCCGCTCTGACACGTTGGCATCTCCTCTTGGCGTAAGCGCAGCGCTTCATCTTGCGCGCCTGCTTTCTGTTTTCCTCTGTGGCTGTGGCGTCGCATGCACAGAGGAAACACAGAGCAGCCTTCACTGGCAGGGAGAGACGCTGACTGCAGCACACAAGCTTCATTGTAAAACAGCCAGGGTCATTTTTACAGTAGCAGTTTTGTGTTTTGCACCAAGATGACTCAGACTCCGGCAAAAAGATGGAATCAAAAACAGCTCATCTTCTGCAATGAGCCTAAATTTTATCACATTTTTATTCCCGAGAGGGAAAAAAAGTCACATTTTAATTTAAAAAAAAAATTTTTTTTGAGATTGTGGTTTCCGAAGAACTAGGAGTGTTTGTTAGTAGCACTGAAACTTGTTATTCAAGTTAATCAGTCCAGCTGGATTTAAACCAGATGTTTATCACTTCAGAAGGCTCCAAGCATCCCATAATAATCTTATTATTAATCTGTCACTCTGACTACAACACTGTTCAGAAACAGTTAATGTGTTGTGTTTACTTTAATTTAAAACAATTTTTATTGTTAAAACGTTTAAAATAGAAAAAAATCTTGTGAACACTCTTAGCATTTAGTGACATGTTAGATTATCTTTGTTACTATAACTGGAGCCATTTGTCAGTTTTATAATTCAATTAGGGCTGACATGATTAATCGATTTATTTAAAAAACTATCAACTAATTTAGTCAGCGATTAATCGCTAACTCAAAAAAGACAATAGTCAGAGCAGTAATTAAAATGAAACTATACAAAAATGCGTACGTTTTGCATTTTAGATGTAAAAAAGATATTGTCTATAAATATGTTTAACCCAGAACTCCTCCAGTTTTAGCTTCACCTGCTTCAAGTTCAGTTAAAAATATTCTGTTAAACACTTTTTGCCATCTAAAATGTTTATTTCCTTATCTAAAATTTAATCGAATTATTTATTTGCATCTTTTAATGTATTTCTAATATTGTATTTAATAAAGACCTAAATGCATAAATTAAAAATGGGTAGAAAAATGCCAATTAATTGTCCAATAGTTGATAGATTAACTGATTATTAGAATAATTGTTAGTTTCAGCCCTAAATTCTAATATAAACATTTAAAGTATCTCCATGATTCAGTTTTAAATGACAGTCAGCAGTTTATGATGAGCATCAGCTGTAAATCCTTAGTTGAAATGTTTGCATTTTGGTATTTAAATAAAATGTATCAACCATTAGGGAGATTTCTAACAGCTTTAAATAGTCACTGAACAAACCCGGCCAATGACTCCAAGTTTTATTACATCTGCTGATGGTTCTGATGGCTGCTGGTGCTAAAGTCCATTGTCTACAGTTGGCGCATGTAAAACAATAAGTTAAATGAATGAATGATTTATTTAATTAAATTTATTTTTATTATGATAATCTACAAAAAAGTTATCTCAAGGCACTTAGAGAATCAATTTATGAACAAGTCAATCCAGTTGTGTAGTCAAGGCAGGTTAAGAAAATGACAAAACTAAAGAGAATCATGAATAAATTCATGAATTTATTCATGAATAAAGAAATATTAGAATAAAAACTTAATATTGAATTTTAACTGGGGGTGGTAGTCAACACCAATAGTTTCTTACCTAATAGGAAAGGCTTTTATTTCTAGATTAGCCCAGTTGTACCGGGTGGAGACGGACTGAAGTGTTGTTGGATTCTGAGAAGGGTGTGGATGAGGTTCTGTCCGTCTTTGTGTTCACAGTACCGGTTCTTTGGCGAGCCCGTGGTCAAAGCCTGCGTGGAGAACGGAGCGCACCACATCGACATCTCTGGAGAGCCGCAGGTTAGCGCAATGCCCCCCTGGTGGTGTTTTCTTTAATCTCATCTGCACATAGATCAGGGTTGTCCAAAGTGTGGCGCATGGGCCATTTGTGGCCCTTGGAATATTTTTGTGTGGCCCCTGACTGTGGAGGAGGAAAGGGGGAAATTTGGACCGTTTTGTAATTGTTTTAGGATGAGATTTCTGTGGTGAGTTTATATGTTTTTAAACTGAATTTTGTCTTTATTAGCATTGTTTTCCCAAGGCATGATGGATGACTTTTTACCCATCCATCATGTCCAGCTGAGCACAGCTGGACATTAAAATTAAATGCTCCTTTTACAGACCAACAAAATTTTAAAAAATGGCCCAAAGAATTTAAATACCTGTAAATATTAAGGCAAACGTCATACTAATGTTAGTTTCATTGAAATATTACTTGATCAATTTATTGTTTTGCAAGTAAACAATACATGATTCACAACAATATTAGTTTTGTTTTTGACTGGAGAGAAAAAGCAAAGTTTGGCCTCTGAAGATTTTCAGTTTATGGGATGTTTTTAGAAAGTTTGGTGCAGATATTAGCTACTGATTGTACAAACATCTTTTCACAAGGTTTTCAAAAAATTATTGGACATGAATATTTTTAAAATCAGATTAAGTGAGACCTTCGTGCTGGAAACATGTGCTGCCCTGACATTCATCTTTGAAGCTGTTTGTTTGGATTAAATTGGAGACACGCTGATTCTCATGCTGCAGCCGGTTAGGATGAAATTATTTCTAACTCGGCCACATGACAGCAGCTGCTCTCTGCCTGTTGGACGGGGTTCAACACGTCCTGCTGACACGCAAGCTAATTTAAGGTTTCTCTCTTTTGGTTTTTCTCCATTACATTAAGATGAGATCGATTAAAACTAAATTTGTGTTTAACTTTTTGTTTTTTAAATGGGACCTGCTATGCAAATTTCACATTTTGCGCATTTTTTAAAATTTAAAATTGGGTCTCAGCTCTTTCTAAAAATAGTGCAAGCACTTAAAAAAACATCCAGCAGTTTTTATAGTAATAAGTTAATGTTTGGAAAAGAAGCCATTTCAGAAACCTTCCAAATATCAAGTCACAACCGATGTGCACTGCGCTGTTACCTAGCAACAGAAGCATGGCCCGTCACCTAGCACCTAGCTATTTGGTGTCTGGAAAATGAGACGTTTTAAAAACCTCTAGATTGGTCAATCACTTTCTACACCAGTCAAGCCCAGCCCCTTAACCTAGCAACCCAAGTGGAGCTCCAGCATGTTTGGTCAGCTGGTTTTACCGCTGTATTCGCTGTACAATGGCTGTTGGAAGAGACAAGTGTTTTTGACTTAACATCCAAAAACCACTCGTTGCATTCTTGCTGGTTGTGCAGGAGGCTCCACTTCTGCTTTTCAAAGATGTACGGTTCTATAATTGTGCATCTGTTTGCATCTATTTTTATCTGAGTGTACACTGCTGCTTATTAAATTCAAATAAGCAGCAGCTTATTAGGATTTAAAGTGACAGGATGCCCTAAACAAGTTCATTCTGACAGGAGCTGAAAACAGACAGAACTAAGCAGATGGGAATCTCATTATATCAGAATAATTTTGTACAAAAATTGTTATAAATGTAATAGGTTTTTATACCTGTTACCCGTTCAAGGAAGTGTAATAGGTCACCTGTAATGTTCATTGTGTTTGAAAATATGTTAAATTAAATGCAGTATATGAGAATCACTGGAGTGTTTTTTTGTGTTTTTCTTCTGGGCGTTTTTGTCGGACAGTTTTTGGAGGGCATGCAGCTGAACTACAGCAGCCAGGCGGCAGAGAAAGGCGTCTTCGTCATTGGAAGCTGTGGCTTTGACTCCATTCCGGCAGACATGGGAGTCATCTACACACGAGATCAGTTCAGGGGTAAGACTGGATATACTGATCTGAACAGATTCAGTAAATTCATATTTAATCCAGCCATTACCCTCTTGACTTTAAACAAGCTCCTTTATCTTCCAGAAATGTTACTTGTGAGTTAGTTTTGTTTTGTATCACGTGTACGGAGATATTTGCACTAGAAGCTGTTTTTGCAGTGCTCACCATTAGCATCATGCTAACCTGTCTGTGTGAACAGGCACCTTGACTGCTGTGGAGAGTTTTCTGACTGTCGGCATGGGACCTGAGGTACGTCAGATACTACATTACCCATAAGTCTGTGTCCTGAGGCAGCTTGGTGATTCAGTCTTTTTCTAAACTTAGTTGTTGCTCTTGTTAGTGATATGTCTGCCTTGCACTTCATCAGGATTTGTGTCTGTCTGTGTTCATCCGTCAGGGTGGGTGTATCCATGACGGGACGTGGCAGTCGGCCATCTACGGCTTCGCCGACAGCCAGAAACTCCAGAGTCTAAGAAGGAAGTTTAACCACAAACCTCTGCCCACCGTCGGCTCCAAGCTGCGGCGCAGGTAGTCGCTCCTATTTTATTCTCACCTAAACGTTATCCTCAGAATACAAGGCAATGGTGGGAGAAAATATGTTAAAGATTGAAATAGAGTTGAGACTGGGGCAGGAAAATGAACCTGATCGTACAACTAGAGCTACAATGTTTTGGATCAAAGCATATTAATCTGCCAAAATGGGCCAGTCTAAGAAAACCTGTGCCAAATAATTAACATTTGTGTCCACAGATGCTCCCTATCTGAGCTGACTGAGTGTATCCAAGTGTAGAAAATTAAACAGGGAAATTATTGTTTATTTGTGCAAAGCTGGTAGAAACTTTGACTGTTGTATACAATCAATATGAGAATTAAAAAACCTTAAAGAAACTCACGTAATATTTTTACTACATTGAACTAGACATTTCTTTAGGTTAAATCTTTATTATTGTCAGTAGTAACAGTGTTATTAACATGCTCCTTTCAGTAGCTGGACATGTAGAAGTACAAAAATTAGTCTGATAATCATAAAATGGCATTTTTCCACAACTGAAGTGATTCCCAGTTAGTTTTGAGTCTAAAACTTGATATTTATCGAAATTGCAGGCATTCTGTGGACGAGCAGGAAATCTGAAAAAAGCTATTTAATAATCAATAATATTGTTACTATTTAATAATCCTTCTCAGTAAGTGTTCATAAAATGTGACCTTTCTGCATGTTTGCAGGGGAGCTCTGTTCTACAGTAATGAGATCCAGCAGTACGCTCTTCCCTTCATGGGTTCTGATCCGTCCGTGGTGAAAAGATCCCAGCGCTTCCTGGCAGAGGAACATCAAGCCACGCCGGTCAGTGCCACAACGCAGCATTTTAATGAGAAAACTGGAAAATATCAGCCAATAAAACATATTTTTATTATTGATTCAGTTCTTAACAGTAACAGTTATGTAAGATCATCTCTCCTCCACACTGCAAAGGAATTTCAAAACTAGTTAAACTTACTTGAATCAAGAATTTTAAACTTGATTTAGGATCTTGTTTTACGATATTCCACCTTTAACTTTTAATTTAAAGTAGATCTGATGGCTGGAAAATGTATCTCCATATAAGCTTGTTTTTTAAACATTATAGATAATTATTGATTAGTATTGCATTTTAAATATCTAATGCAGATATTTAAAACGCAATACTGGTGGAGTGACCTTTTGTGTTTTATCCACAGTTTTTACTCCATGTCGTCGTTTAAACAACTATTAGTCACAGTGGTGAAACCTTAAGCTGCTGCTGAGGCGGCAGTTACTCCTACAAGCTGTTGCTAGGTAACCAAAGAGTTACCTAGCAACTCTTTGCTAGGTAACTAGCAAAGAGTTGCTAGTTACTCTTTGCTAGGTAACCAAAGAGTGAGTGAGTCGATTCCACTCACTTTGCTTATCAGGCCATGAGAGGTTAAAAGTCGTTCCTCTACACCCGCCAGAATGCCGTGCGGTTCTGGATCGGAGTCCAGTGAATATTTCATATGTAGAACATTTAATTTTTCATCAGACGTATTATCTGTTGATATTGATCATGTATCTGTCGCAATATGTTTTTGACTTATTCTTCAACCCTAAGAACTGAAAATAAAACAAGCCACTCTTCATCTTAGAAGTATTTTACTTGTTTTTAAAGCTTTTACTTCAATCCCGGTTTCTTAAGTTGGCTTAGAAGGTCAAATATTTTCTTTATTATAGACTGTTAAATGCCATATGGGGTTGGATTTTGCTGAAATGACTGCATCTTTCATGTTAAACTCAAATGTTTAAAGTAATCAATTGTATTGGATAGTTTATACTAAATATTTGCACCGTGTGAATGTCTTCCTCCTGCTATGAATCCCAGGTCCAGTACGGAGCGTATGCTGGAGTTGGAGGTATTGGCAGCATCATCAGGCTGATGTTTGCCGGCATGATGTTCTTGTTGTTGGTCAAGTTCGGTTGGGGTCGCAACCTGCTCATAAAGGTAAACGAGGAAGATTAATTAAACACTGTCTATGCAGTGTAACTCTGGTTTTAAATCTAATTTGTTAATTTCTCTGTTCAGTATCCAGAGTTTTTCTCCTTTGGGATGTTCTCGAAAGCCGGACCAACCAGAAAGCAGGTAAAATAGCGAAAGATGTCAGGATTAAACTCCCATTTGCTTAAATAAGCAAAACAAGACTCATTGAAATTTATACATTTCTGTTAGATGGAGGGATCATCCTTCCAGTTCTCCTTCTACGGCGAGGGTTACACAGACGGTCAGGACCCCACGCAGGGAAAACCTAACGCCAAGATCCGCACTCTAGTTCAGGGACCAGGTAACCACTGTAGAGAAAATCAAAGTTCAGAAACGGATATTAACTTGTATTTAGTGAGTGAAGCTCATCTAAATTAATTTTTTATTACTCAGAGGCCGGATACGTGGCCACGCCCATCGCCATGGTGCAAGCTGCTCTCACGATGCTCAACGAACCGGCAGCTTTGCCCAAGACGTGAGTTCCCACTCTAACACCAAACACACCACCGACTTTTAAATTCAGTTTGTCACTTGTACTTTCCATATAAACCTAATTATAACTAACACGATTTGCACATTTAGAGTACTATATTTAGCATTTTTAAGGGACAAAGACCTGGATCAGCACCAAAACTGCGGCATATTTCTCACCTAAAGTCAACAAATTTGCAGGATTTTGAGAAAATGTGGCTGCATTATATTACAACTAAATAAAACAAAATATGAGTGATTCTGTAAAAGAGCAGAACGGTTTTAATCAACCAGGACTTCACCTTTAAAAATAGCTTTATTTTTCTTCCAAGCATCATTTCAGAACTTTAAATCTGTTTCTCAGTGAGACATGTTCTTGTTTTTCCAGGGGAGGAGTTTATTCTCCAGGAGCTGCTTTCGCTAACACCACCCTCATCGACCGCCTCAACAAACATGGCATCCAGTTCTCTGTCATCTAACCCTGACATTTCTGTGAGCATTTAACAACATGCAAAACTATAACTGGGAAACTTTTAGCTTAAAAATATACTTTTTTTTTTTTTTATTATTAAAATACTCTTGAAGCTTCAAATTTTGTTTTTGGTGGTGGTCCACTTTTAATCCTTTGCTGCAACCAGAACCTCTTCAGATTTCCCTTCAGTACTTAGAAGATTTTACTTGGAAACTGAGCACAACTGTTGCTGTGTTTCCTCGTCAAGGACAGTTAAAGAAATGTTAACAAGTTTTGCATGGTTTTCCACTGACATGATTACTGATAATAGAAGTATTCAGGACAATTTTGTTCAGTTCATGCCTCTGGACACGGATAATAAAGAGAAAACTAATATTTTATGTATACTATTACACAAATGATAAAAAGCATTTAACACATTGTCAAAGGATGAACAGGTTTTCTGAATATTACACAGCTGTTTTTGACCAAAGCCTATCAATTCTTTTAAAGCTCCTCCACCTTCCAGTTTCTGATCTAGAGGTACAGATAGAGGACTAATGAGGTAGCAGTAGGTGATAAGTTGCATTACAGTTTAAAAGATTAAAATGGTGAATGCTTTTCTTTCCGATTTCTTTAGTTTACAGCCATTAGTTGAGGGCAGAAGCTGCAACATTTACATTTATCCGTGTGAGGTTTCTTTAACATCTTGGGTGGCCTGTCTAAACTGTTATCGCTCCAGCAAACAGCATGATGCTCGATGAAACTAAACTTTCTACGGTGTTTAGTTTGATAAATGTTGCTCTGTACATGCAAATTAGGATCAGAGCAGTTCAGCTGAGACCTCTGAGCATTTTATGTATTGTTCAGGCTTTATTTTGTATCACTTCGTTTGCTTCATAAATAAAGATGTCTGCAGCAAAAATAAGAAGTCCCGTCTTTAATGCACACCATTATGTAAAAACACCAGTAAGGTCCGTTTCACTGATTACGGTGATTATCCAGGTGCAACATTCCCACAGGAAATGTTTAACAAATGCTCATTTTAGTTGTTTTTCCATATAAGTTCTTATGCAAAATTTGCTTTTAATATCTACAACAGGCTTTTTAAAGCAACAAGCGTCAAACCATGCAACTTTTCATATAAAATAAACTGACCTTGTTCTACAATTTTTCCTGCTGTACTAGTTTTGTTCTAAAATCTGAAAATAGACAAAGGCTTTTAATTTTGTTAGCTTTCATAAAAAACATTTTATGAATTTTATTTAGAAAATAGTTTTTAGATTGTCAAGGTGAGTTTTGTTTCATAGAATTGGGTGTAAAATAGGCTCTTTTGGAAATGGTTGCTGATCCTAATTTGGACTCATTTAAGTGATAGAATTGTGTTAATTCTATCAGTCACATCGGTTTTTAATTCTATAGAGCCAAATTACATCAACTTGAAAGGATGTTCAATATTATTTAAGGTATAATATAAAAAGTTAATTGGGCTGCCACCTTATCGTGGTGGAGGGGTTTGAGTGTCCCAATGATCCTAGGAGCTCTGCTGTCTGGGGCTTTATGCCCCTGGTAGGGTCACCCAAGGCAGACAGGTCCTAGGTGAGGAACCAGATGAAGCGCAGCCCGAAGACCCCTTATGATGGAGACGAACATTGGACTTGGTTTTCCCTCGCCCGGACGCGGGTCACCGAGGCCCCACTCTGGAGCCAGGCCTGGAGGTGGGGCACGATGGCGAGCGCCTGGTGGCCGAGCTTTTACCCATGGAGCCCAGCCGGGCTTAGCCCGAAGAGGAGACGTGGGTCCCCCTTCCAATGGGCTCACCACCTGTCGGAGGGGCCAAAGGCGTCAGGGTGCATTGTGTTACGAGCGGCAGCAAAAGCATTCATAATCTTGACCTGACCCAAAATGAAAATGAGTTCGACACCCGATATATAAATTTTTAAATAAACTGAAAGACAAAATTGAGAAACAAAATTTCAACATTTATTCGTAAAAATATAACAATTTGTACTAGACATCAAAAATATCTTGACAGAAATCATAATTTGTTGTACAGCTGCATGTGTTTTACTTGTCATTAGTTTAACTTGAGTCTATTATTTCATCCAGTTCATTCTCTGTCCTGATTCAGTAGCTGATGAGAGTAGACGACGTCCTCGTAGTGGTATTTCCCGGTTAGAGCCAAGATTGAGTCATAGCATCTCAACCTACTGAGAACCTTCAGCTCTTCGACCACAGCAGACCTGCAGCAGACAGAGTTTGAAGAAGTTGATACAATCATCAGCCAGGAAGGATCTCCATCATCCTACGGAGGGATTATTAGTTTGTAAATACAGCGGGTGCGTCCGCAACTCAACTGCAGCAAGCGCCGTGCCCTTCTAATATTTGCAGATGCTGCATATGGGAATTGCGTCAGGCGGAGGGGAAGTGGTTTACGCTGGCTGCCAGATGTAAATTATTTTATTAGTCTCATTGTAAATTGTTAAAATAACGTATTCTCGACAGCGTTCTGAAGGCGACATGAACAGTAGAGCGGCTGCTGAAGCAACTCGACGTCGACTGATGATCTCTACATAAAAACAGGTGCTGCATTACCTGCTGCTTGGATCTTCAGACGGCTGCTGTTTGCAGAGGCTGTGAACTTTCTGAACAATGTTGTTCCTGAAATTCTGTAGCTGAGGCAAACAGACGCTTTCTCCTTCAAACCAAGAGTCAGGCAGACATTCTGCAATCTGGAGCCAAAGAAAAGGTTACAAACAGATCCCAGGGTAAACTCTGCGTTTAGATATATTTAAATACCTTTCTGTGTGCAGAAACAACTCTGCTTGACAGCGTCTCACTAGACAAGGTGATCATCAGGTATCGGTTCAGCAGTTTGTCCAGCATTAGTTCTTTCAAAATGGACTCAGGAAGCAGCAGATCCCATTTCCCCATGTTCCCCAGCAGCTAATAAAGGCATAATATAATCCTGATTAGCTTAAAAAAAACTCAGCCTGGAATCATTTAAAGGCAACAACATTTAAAATCTAAGAGATATTTTAGTTACTTTTACAGCCATCCAGAACTGTTCGTCTCTGAAGCGGCGCTGAGGGGACAATCTGTCTTCCAGGAGCCTGGAAGGAAAAACAAATGAACCATTAGTGTGACTGAGATGATGATGCACAAAATAATCCAAAATGATCCTTTATAGACAAGGAATTTAATCCAATCAGTAAAAGATCAATGACTCTAGTATACTGACTTTTTTGGATACAAGGGGATAAAGACATCTTCATCTACGCAGCTTCTGAGCCTCTGAACCACTGCTTCAATAAATCCCTGCAAGAAACAGAAAATACAGTTCATCTCATGTATGTTTCATAGGCTGCATTCGCACAGCATGTGAATAAGACCCAAATCTGCTTTTCTGCCTATATGTGACCAATGTCTGGCCGTTTCACTGCAGTTTGAACATCCAAATTTCTTTTTTCACCCTAAAATATACAATCTGTTGTACTAATTCGGATACATGTCCAATAGTTTTCAAAGCTTCTGCATTCTGATTGGTCACGTTGCATTTTATCCAACTTCTATGTCGTCGATGTGAAACATGCATCATATTTCTGCACCATAAAAAGCCAGAGGCATTAAATCAGGATGAAAACAATGGATGAAAATTATAATTACGAACTTATGAAGAAAGTCTGGTCTGCTAAAGCAGATCACAATCAGACCACCTGTGTTTCTGACTACAAATTCAAACAGATTTCTTTACAAAAGCTGCAGTCAATGCTCCACAATGTTCTTTTTATTAGCTTTATTCATTTTGATATGATGTTGTCTGGTCTAATTGCTAAATAAACTTTAAACTGATGCATAAACGACTCCATTACTTCCACAAACAGTACACTGCTATGTGCAGTGCTGCACATAACCTCTGCGAATACGGGTCGCAGAAGTCTCACTGCAGTCTGGTTTAATTAGTATTATGTAATTAGTATTAGTAAAAATAGAATTTCAGCAACAACAAAAAAAAACTTTGGAATTGAGCATCAAAACCTAAATGTTTGTTGGCTTCACCTTCACAGGTTTACTCTGCTCGCCTTCAAAGATGGAGTAATCCTCCCTCAGCCTGTGGCAGACAGCAGACAGGCAGGTGGATTGTTGGTGGGAAAAAGGATCCCACACCAGCTCCACATGGCCTGTGCAGAAAAACACAAATTATTTATTCACTTGCCCTGACAGACAAAACGTACAGAAAGAGAAAACTCTCTGCTGGCAAAGATAGCAGCAGTACGATTTCACACTGCAGCACAGTGAAGCAGAGTCAGCAGCACTGTCGCCTTCCAGCTTAAATCCAAAATTTAAATCCCAGCTTGGGGTATTTTCTACATTCTACCTCATTTTCTGACATAAAAAATGATCGTCAGCAGATTTTGTACATTCTGTACAAAATAAGCTACATTAAAATTAGAAATATAAACATTGCTTGTTAATGTGAAATCCAACATCTCCACAATCTCTTTGTAGTCTCCTAAAACGTGTTAAGACCTTCTTTAAAAATGTTAGTCAAGCAGATGCATTTTAATTGCATTTAAACACAAATGTTACTGTGTTGTTTTGAATATGTGCAAAAAAGCATAATACAGCTTCAAAGTAGCCCACTGGTGCTACATCTCATAATTTAATCTTTGAGAATTAAATTATTCTCAAATAATTTAATTATTATTATCCAGTGTATATCTTTACACTGGATATACGAGTGTAAAGATATAAATGCACAGGAAGTAAGAGACATGTGGGGGAAGAAGGGTGGGAAAGTTGTTTTTCTTTCCATTTGTATGTTTTGTTTTTATTTTTGCTTTGTTTTTGTTCACTTTCATCTTTTCTCTGATGTTCAAATTATCCTTATGCAGTGAGCTTAAAAAGGTAATACTTTGGTCTGTGTTCCTGCTGCAAATATGCTTTTTATATTTTTAATTTACAATTAGAATAAAACCATGCACCTAAAAAATAAATAAAAATTAATAAAAAAAAAAAAAAGCATAATGCAATTTTTGAAGAATTGTGTTTGTGAAAAGCAGGGAAAAAAAACTAAGTTTCCTTTGATTCCCTAAATTCTCTGAGCAAAGGTTGTATGCATTCTTCACTTAAACTAGTTACTGTGATTTGATTATGCACACTCAGTGGAAACTATGAAATTAATTTGTTCAATTAATGACTCCTGAAAGACTGGCTCTTAATTCTTCTAGATACTGACCATTACGGATAATACCTGAGAAGGGAAACATGAAGTATTGTGAAAATAAAAAAGAAAACTACAGACAAAATGGTAAGCAATAGACAAAACAATTACAGACTACAGCTCATTAATTCACCTTTATATTATCTAAAAAGTTAACATTATCAGTAAAAGTTGAAGAGTGTGTATTATTTACTGGTCATTTTGGGTAGAAGAGACTTTTCCATGACGTTAGAGAGCGTCTGTCTGTCTGTGTGCTCCAGCTCCTCATGGCCGTGTCCGTGACAAAATGTCTCCACTGCTGTGAACCACGGGAGGTTTTCAAATTCTCCATCGACATCCTGCGACCCAAACACAGAAAAGATCAACACCTCGACGTGTTTGGCCAAGCCTGATCGTTTACAATCTCTGCTCTCACTTTTAACGGGTTCCACATGAGCAGCTGATGCCTAACGATGGGGTTGAGCAGCTTGGGCAGACACAGAGAGATATAGGCATTGTGGAAGGAGTCAGAGTACGACCTCCTCCATTCTTCAAATCGAGACAGAATCTTTTTAACGTCGCAGAAGTCGTCTTGGACGTCAGCAAACACCGCCCGAGCTCTCGACTGGATATCAGCTGAAGAGAGAGCATAGAATCCATCCAGTGAAAACAAAAAAATAAGCACCTACAGTAAACTTTTAGCAAATAGAGTACAAACGCAACGTGCACTGTGGTAGGAAAGCAAACAATTAATTAATTGACTTATGGTTAATTATCAATAAGCAGTTTATTAGATTCAAAATTAGTTTCAATTGATTAACTAATTAAATTACGTAGCTTAGATCTTCCTTCAGTGTTGTAGTTTGGCCTCCAACCACTAGAGGGCGCCACTGATCATCCTAGCCCTTGATACAGGGACAAAGATGGCGGCCACAAACGGTCAAAACAGAGTCCGGTGTAGGATGAAAAATGCAATTTATGCGGTTCTGATTTGAAACAACTTAAGTTTCATCTTAATTGCGCAAATTCAACCGAACTACATCACGAAGCGACATAAACTTTTCAACCGAAAATGACTGATGTGCTACAAAGGCGAGGACGTGACGACAGAAAAGCGGAGGAGAGGGGGGAAAAAACATGATGCTAATAAGCAACGTTGATTTTGAGGGCTGTCGTGAGTTAAAGCGCTTCAAACAGCTAAGTTTTAACATTTCTTCAGGAGCAACCAAAGACTTAACTACTGTATGAACATCTGTGTCAATGGGGCATTAAATATTTCACAAATTTTAATCTTTTCATTTTTGTATTCAGCTACCTAAGATGTTTCTGCTATACTAACATAACAGTTATGTTATATGAAATAATGTGAGAAAACCACAGTGTTTAATACAGCTGACACAAAATAATATTACATTTTAATTTCTTTTTTCTAAATTTTGCATATGAAAAATTTAGCACTTTAATGTTGTGGAAAGACAGTTGCTCAGAAAACCCAAATTTTCAAGAAAATCAGTTAATTAGTTGACTTTAGATTAATTGATCATCGATAACGTGCATATCTGATCCATGGTATTGACAACTACTTCAGTTTGCTCCAAGTAAAGGCTCATAAAACAGGTTCATTTGTTTTTCACCTATTGTCTCCTGAAGCTGCTCCTCTTCTTCTGCAGAAAGCTTTGCGTCTTCAGGCAAATTAAAATCTTCCTCTGGATTTCTGGCCACTTCACTGCAGGTTGCACACACAGAAAAATTAAAAGTAAGGACTATGCTTTTTCATAGAAAAAAGTTAAAACAGGAAAGTAATTTTAAATTTCACTAACCACTGAACATCAGAGCTGCCAGTCGGTTCCTCTGAGTTATCTACAAGAGACAAAGAGTTAGTTTAAATGTTTCATCACTTCCTGGATGTTTGGTTGTATAGCATAGAGCAGTCGTGTCAAACTCCAGTCCTCAAGGGCCGCTGTCCTGCAGTTTTTAGATGTGCCACAGGTACAAAAACGCTGGAATGAAATGGCTTAATTACCTCCTTCTTGTGAAGACAAGTTCTCCAGCGCCTTGCTAATGACCTAATTATTATATTCAGGTGTGGTGCGGCAGAGTCACATCTAAAAGTTTTAGGTCAGTGGACCTCCAGGACTGGTTTGACACCTGTGGCAAAGAGCAACCACTTACTGCTGAGCTGCTGCAGGCGGTCAGCCTCCTCTTTTATCCTCTTTCGCCTCTGATCCAACAGCGCCTCCATGTGGTCAGACAACAGAGTGTGCATTTCCAGCTCCAAGGCATTGATTTCAATAATCTAAAGACAAGAAATTAGTGAGAGAAGCTTTAGTCGATTAAAAATAATGTATTAAAGGTGACCTATCATGCTTCCTTGATCAGGTTAGAATAGATCTATGGGTGGGGTGTGCTCTGGTGGTGCAGGGGTTAAGCACAACCCACATATGGAGGCCTTAGTCCTCAACGCAGCTGTCGCAAGTTTGATTCCAGGCCTTTGCGACCTTTGCTGCATGTCTTCCCCATCTCTCATTACCCACCTTCCTGTCAATTAACTATCAAATAAAGGCCACTAGAGCCAATAAAACCTTTTAAAAAAATAATAGATCTATGGGTGATACAAAATATGTTCATTACATTTTTTTGCACAGAATCATTCTTAGATAATGTGATTTTACTCTGGTCAGTTCTGAAAAAGAGTTCAAAATGGACAGAAAGAGCCATTTTTAGGGTCTCTGTTACTTTAAATCCCAATAAGCAGCTCCCAACTCAACGTTTTTACTCGCATGTGACGGTGGCTGCAAACAGTTGCACAGTTACACAACCGTACATCTTTGAAAAGGAGGAGTGGAGCCTCCTGCTCAACCAACAAGAATGCAGCAAGTGGTTTCTGGATAGTAAGTCAACAGCAAAACACTCGTCTTTACCAGCAGCCATTGTACAGCAGAAAAAACCAGCTGACCAAACATGCTGGAGCTCCACCTGAGTTGCTATATAACGGGCTAGGCTTTGCTGGTCTTGCTAGGTGATGGACAATGCGCGTCGATTGTCAACAAGCAGGGAGGTTTTGAAATGGCTAATTTTCCAGACAGCAAAAAACATTAAGTTATTGCCAAAAATAACTTAAGTCATATAAAAATAAAAATATGTAAAATGTGAATTTTGCATAATATGTCCCCTTTAAATATCAGTAATAAATTTTATACTCCATACAGTGGAGAGTCAAGTCTTCTTTGTAAGTGACACATATTTTCATAATTTTTTCTAATAATGTTGATTTCCTTGGTGAAGTCAGACCTTCTCCTGCAGACATTCAACCAGGTTGTGGGCGTAGAGGATCATGGTTCTGTAAAACCTGAGCTGAGCCTCAGAGGAACTTTCCTCCAGCAGCTCTAATGAACTCTTGGCGTTCTCGGCGTCGCCCTCCATCCTCCTCAGCTCCGCCTGCCGTGCTCTGTACACCTCCTTCAGGGAGTCCAGTCTGGAGACAAAACACAATTAGGGGAAAAGTGATCTTATATTCGGTGAAACAAAAACACAATCACACCTTAAAAATAATGCATTAGTCTGGAATAAAGAACGTCACAGGGAATGGAAACTTGAATGTTTGTTTGTATCTGAGAAATCGATTTTTATTTTCAGTAAATTTATGGCAAGTCCTTTAACTATCACTAAGCGTTGAAAGTATACATTTTTGTCCTTATCAGTGTAATTTCAAGATGTTTATGTTGCTTCTAAGGTATCTACAGGCTTCAACAGTTTTCCCTCACAGCTCTGAAATATTTCTGGCTCTGAAAATCAGGGAAAGAAAAAAAAACTGCTAGAAAATGTAGAAAACTTTACGGTAAATAAATGTTCAGCTTATTTAACTGAGCCACATTTCTTAATTATTTATTTGTTGCTGTGTTTGTAATTTTGTTTGTTTTATTAAAACATGTCTCTCTTGTAAATGAGATCTTGCATCTCAATGAGAACTTGTATAAATAAAAGTCAAATAAATAAATATTATTACTGTAACTGTTATTAAAAACACGTTTAGCTTATGTTATGCATTTTGAATTTTTGTGTAGACACCATTAACTATGGATCATTTTAAAAATCTGATTATAACAACTGATTTTAAAGATATTAAACACCTGGTTGTTATTTAGATAAATGTCACTACATTCTAACTTCAGTTCAGAAAAGCATCCATTAGTTTACTTTAGTCACATACAAACTGTAGTTTTTAACAGTGATTCTGCTAGTTGCAGCTACACCAAGGTTTGAAGTGAAAATACATTAAACCCGCATTAATTTATGTCTGAATCAGTGTGATGGTGGATTGTTATGATGTAAGTGCAGGCCTTGTAAATGAGAGGAAAACTAACTTTTTAGTGATCCTTTTCTTCACCGTTGAGACAGAAACAAGAGGAAGGGTCTTTGGGATCTTAGCCCCTGTTAGTCTCTTTTTGTGTCCTCCTCTGTCTGGCCTGCTGCTGCTGCTATAGCTGCTGCACTCGCTGCCTGACGGACTCTTGAGAAGGAAAAAAAAAAAGAGACTTTCTGTTAAAAAAAACGTTTTCCAATTAATAGTCAAACTTGACAACAGGAACAGAATTAGAGGGACAAAGCGAATGAGGAGATCACACTGGACAAGAAAATAAAACAGAAACAGACATGAATAAAGAGCAGAAAATGAAGAAGAATGGGAAGAAACAGTTTGTTTTTTTCACCTGTTCCCCTGGTCGTCTCTTGACTCCCTTTCCAATCTGTGTCTGCTCCCAAAGATCCTGCTCCTCCTCATCACTTCCTGACAGACTTCCGTCACTTCCTCCTCAAAAATATAAACCAGACAACACTGCATCTTTTTTTTTGCATTTACTTACATTTTTTTCCCACCTCTGAACAGATGCTTTTTATTTTATTTACTGAAGCTCACAGTATCTCTGGTTGCTCTCTCTCACGGTATCACCTCGTCTTTACCTAGTTTCTCTGCAATCCTCTCCCTGATGCTCTTCATTCGTGGGGCGAACTCGATTCTTCTCTCATGGTCGTCTGGCTCATCGTCGTCGTCATTTTCAACTCTGTCCTCTTCATCGTCTCGGCTGTAGTGATCGGGGGTGCTGCCAGCGGAGCTCCGGCCATCCCTACCCAACGGTATGAACTCCTTCTGGGCTCGCGCCGCGCGCCGCTGCCTCCTGGCCGCGTGTATCTCCTCTGCTCTAGGGATAACGGCTGAGTAGCCAAAAGTTAGACAGACTTTGAGCACGCCTTCTCCATCACAACTTCCTTCAATAAATACATTCAGTAAACATGAAGACATACTTGGTTTGGCAGCAGAGCAGCTGGAGTCAGTGTTGGAGCTACTTGCAGGTGATCTGGCAAAACCTCCATCACTATCATTGTCACCATCGTTACTGCTGATGTCGTCGTCGTCGTCGTCGTCATCGTCACCATCATCATCATCATCATCGTTATCATCATCATCGTTATCATCATCATCATCATCACTATGCTGAGAATACGGTGAAGCCTCACTGCTGTCTACATGACTGGGAGAAACAGATGGTGGGGCATCTGTACCACCAGAAGCTGGAAGACATGCAGCGCAGAAGAAATTTGATCAACACACAATGATTATAGGTAGAGCTACAGATAAATTATTTTAGTATTCAGATATTCTGATGATTATTCAGAAAAAATGGCACATTCTGCAGATTTTTTAAGCTTATTAGAGTATTAGGAATACATTAAAAGAAGCAAATGTACAAACAAGATGAGTATTCTAATATAAAATAAGATGAGTATTTTAAAATGTAACATTTTTTACAGAATTTGAACCAGGTGAAGCTATAACTATGACACTTGAGTAGTTTACATACAAAGAAGGTTTTTATTTTTTTTACCTCAAAAGCAAATTGTATATATTTTTAAAAAGATAAATATTGATCTGGACTTAATTTAGGTTCATATACATTTAGAGGAAGGAGGAATCGGAAAATGGAGAACATTTTGGTGGTTTTACCTTTGGTGCGGCTCGGCTTGGTGGGGGGAATCTCCTTCTTCCTGGCTTGAAACACCACAGCTTTATCAGAGGACCTCTTTAGTTTAAAAGATGATTCTTCTGCTACAAGAAGAAGAAATGAAAAGTTTTTAGTTGACATTCTGAGCATTATGCATGTACCTAATCCAACTTTAATCTAATTGGTCTGCAACCTTTATAATCCTAAGAGCCATATTTGCCTCCAGTGTAGTGAATTAAGACTTGTTTAGAATAGCAAATGTACTTCTTTATTTTTTAAATAAAAGGCTACTTTTAAAAATGTGTTATTTCAAAGATTCACATTTTAGATCTCTTTTTGGGTTTCAGTATAAAGATGATTGATCTCGTTCTTTTTGTGGAAGTTAATGAAAATGGAAAAAAAGCACATAATTTCCAACTTAATTCTGAAATAAAATAGATCTCAAAACAATATTACTGGTATTTTTAGACTCATTATGTTATGGAAAATCAACGCAACACATGGAAAAACTGCATAAACGAGCATTTGGTGCTAAAATTTATATTTAGTTGATTCTTTGCTGAGTCATTGTGGATGTTGAAGACCCCTGTTCTAAATCGGAAGACTATTTCAGTCAAAGAAATAGCCGATACATGCTTTTGTCACATGTATTGACAATGTGATTTATACTTGTAATGTGAAAAGTTCAAGAGATATGAATATGAAACGTGTATGTCCGTTGCCATCTTCCAACTGTCAATGACGGAAAATATTTATTTATTCAATTTAGCGCATTAATTTAGCTACCTTCTTTATCGTCTGTAAAACTAAGGACGGAGCTTTTTGTCTTCTTTGTTCCATCTTTATCATCTCTGTCCTCCGTCACTTCCAGCGCCTCGGCCGCGGCTTCTCCATCACTGCTGTCCGCCTGAGGAGGTGTCGCTTCCCGCTTGGAACTGCAGGAGATGCCGCGGCTCTGTGCCGCTTTGGGAGGCTTGTTTATCACCGACGGAGCCTCCTCGGGTTCATCTCCTTCTCCGCCGTTCTTCTGTTGGTCCTCATCCTCGCTGGAGCTCTGTTTTCTCTGGCGAAAGTTCCTCCGTGGCTTCTTGTTGAACATTTCTGTCTACACAACGGTCTGTCATACGTTACTTCTGACGTTTGTGGTAAAATGTCGCAAAGTAGCAGCAATGCACCATGGGTAATGTAGTAAACAAGCGTTTATTGTGGTAAACAAGCGTAAGCTAGCTACATTTAAAAGAAAATTGATCATATAGTTTATAAGAGTTTCTCATAACTACTCCAGGTTTGAAAAATGTGTCATAAAAAGTTAATTTGGGGTCTCAAATATCAGTAAAAACCTAGTAGAAGACGGTAGAAGTTAGTGATGCTGTGGTGATGCCAAATCAAATTGATTTTTTTTTTCTTTTTAACATTAATTCAGTTGCTTATGAGTGATGTGGGACCTCTAATTTTTTGTGCTTCCAAGTTTCCAGGCAGGGGACACACTGGCACTCCAAAAGGAGGGCTAGGTGGGGCCATGACTCCCACTTGAAAAATGTTGACCAATAGTCTCCACCAATAGTGGCAGGGTGTGGGGGCAGACATCTTGTTATGTTCTTCAATCAAGAAATAAATGCACAACCCAATCTATCTATCTATCTATCTATCTATCTATCTATCTATCTATCTATCTATCTATCTATCTATCTATCTATCTATCTATCTATTTGATTTATTTAATGCTTGTTTTATTTCTTTGTTTTTTTAAGTTGTGCTCTCCCCCACCCAAAAAAAAAAAAATTCAATTTGCTGCCCCTTTAAATATTGTCTGGGGCCGCCACTGAATGGCAGTTTTCCTCTGTAAAAAATAGGGATGAAATCAGTAAATTCCTCCTTTAACATGAAGAAATGACAGTCCTGTCTGTGCTGCTGTGTCCTTTGTCTCTCTATGTCCCGTCCTCTCCCCTGTGTGTCCATCTGTGGAGCTGGTATCCCTCCCTTTCTCTCCGTCTCCTCCCACCGCGGTCGGTCGGACGTTAACTGAGCCCCGCTGCCTCCGGTGAACACTCGTCGTCGTCAGCCATGTTGTTGGTGTGACACACGGAGCTGTCAGCAACAGGTTCCCAGAGTTTACCAGTGTGGGTAAAACTCACCAGCCTCGACTCTCCGTGGACAGTAAACTTGACAGCGTGTCCGAGAAATCGCCCAGAAGTGTTGAGGGATACTTTTGAGGCGGCTCGGAAGTTGGCGTTTTCTAAGGTTTGACCGTGGGAGTGAAAGGTACGCGAGCGAAACTGCTTGTCTAAGCACGACTGTAACTTTGATGTTAGCTTTGTAAAGAACTAAAACGATGTCTTTTAACTTTTATTTATACTATGAACTATAAATAGTCCCGGCGTGTTTGCTTGTGTCGCAACTTTTGATTCCAGGAAATATGTTGTAAAAATGATGTTTGTAGGGAGTGATGCATCTCTTCTCTGCTGATTCCCAAACTGGCTGGAGCTGTAGTTCGGTTAGCTAGCTAAGTTCTGTTCTCATTAGCCTGATACGTTCGTGGACTATTGCAGGTTCGGTGTGGATGGGTTCACTTTTTAAAGTGAAGATCAGGCCTGTTGCTGGAAAGTTTGCAAAGGCAGATTTGCCGGAAAGTCTTTTAAATTCCTCTCGGTTGAAACGAGTCAAACAGGTTGCAGGTCTCAGTGAGTGGTGACAAGTGATCAGGGAATGTAACTCTATCAGTTCATCAACAGACACATAGAGGCCGGCGGATTGTCTGCAGAAAGGAGAGGTCTGTAGAGTGACTGTGCAGGTTTGGCTTTGATATTCAGCCTGATGTGAGCTTTCAAAGCCAGGATAGGATAAACATAATCCCAATCCTAATCTTAAAATATGTTAATAAAACTTTCAAAAGGGTTTAAAACAGCCTCTTAATTTAAATTTTAAAATACTTTATGTATTCTGAAGGAAAATTAAAGTATCTTCAAAAGAGTTGCTGTGGATGGTGATGCTGTGGGGATTAAGGATCTCTGGTAGCAGTCAGTCTAGCAGCAAATTTGAAGAGGCCTCTGACCAAAGGCTGTTTCTGTCTCGTGGCTAGCTGTGTTTCCATTACAAATGTGGGCAAATCTTTGTCTATATTCTGCTAATGACAAACCAAAAAACAACTACAATTGCAGTGTTTCCATTAAATAAAAGTCACATGTGAATAAGCTGGTTCATGTGATTAGTTGTTAAAAATCATGGCGGCGACAGATATAAACAGTTACCGTATTTTCCGCACTATAAGGCGCACCTAAAAACCTTCAATTTCTTCAAAAGCCGACAGTGCGCCTTATAATCCGGTGCGCCTTGTATATGGACCGATATTGAGCAACAACAGGTCTAGCAACTACGGTAAGCAGTCGCCGACTTCATTTTGCCCGTAGAAGAAGCAGTGCGCGGTGCATGCTGGGGTAGTTGTCAGAACGCTGGTTTGTTAATAAAGTTTGACTGACCTATCCTCCTACCGACCGTCTAGAACCAGGTCGTCTGCAGGTCATTTAGCACCACGTTCTCCACAAACATGCTGTGCGCGAACGGAGAAGTGTGACCATCGTCCGGCCACGCCCCGGCCCAGTCGCGGAAGGCTTTCTTCGCTGACCAGAGTCAGACTGTTTTGTTGACATTCCATTTAGTCCATCTAGTGGATGCATAACGTAACTCCAGCCTCTACCGTAGCGTCTATTCTATGCGCCTTTTAATGCTTTATATATGAAAAAAGTTTTAAAATAGGCAATTCTTTGAAGGTGCGCCTTATAATCCGGTGCGCCTTATAGTGCGGAAAATACGATACATGATACATAAGGCTGCACCGATTTATCGGCCAGCCGATTTCCTTAATTTTAGGAGCTGGGAGATTGGCTGCTACTTGCATGTGAAGCCGATCTTATTTATTTCAGCAAAGGTCTAAAACTTTACTACTGTCCTCTTTTGTACTCTTGTTAGAGAGGTTTGACTGATAGATTGGCCCATCAGGTGACGTCTGCACATTTGTTGTTAACAATAGTAGATTTTCTTAAGTTTGGGGGATCGGTGATCGGCTGAAACTTGCATGTGAAGCCAATCTTATCCATCAATTTTTTCATCCTCTGCAAAGGTCTTAAAATCAACCACTGTCCTCTTCTGCTCTCCTGTTAGAGAGGTTTGACTGACAGACCATTTGCAGTTAACAATAGTCACCATACTGTTGCCAACTCATCAATTTCTTTCCTATATTAAGATTAGTTGGGTTTATACAGATGTTTCTTAATAATTTCTTTATTTTCCATCAAAGCTGTGTGAGTTTTAGCTATATAATTAATAAAATATTTGTCCGTATGTCGAAATATCTGCATTGTGTAACTGAAGCAGAGAAGCTGTGTCAGCAGTATGGTTGTGGGTAGAGAAATATACTTGGTAAATATGTTATCAGCCTTTATAGCGACATTGGCCCAAAGGGCATCAGACAGAGAATGTCTTGCCTTGAAATAAGTTTGGATTCAGCCAGAATGACTTTTTAAATCAAAAATCATAGCGTAATCCTAAAATTAAGAGAGAAATTCTTCTCAATATTTGCAGGAATCTGGATCTGAGTTGGTCTGGTTAAGCATGAACACAGCTGTAGTTTTTCTATACAAGTATTTGAAAACTTTAGCTGACTTTTTTTTTATTTAACCAAACTCTGCTCAACTTCCAGTAAGTGTTTGGTTCAACATCTGACTTAGCTTTTCTGGTGTTTTTATTTTTTTATTGTGGTTAGAGTGTTTTTATTAAATTAGACCACAATCAGAGAGACTGATTATTTTATAGCAGATAGATCAAACTGTAATGTGCTGTTATGTTTCACTTGTACTCATTATATTGCAATAATCTACAAGTTTACAATCTCATAAACATAAAGCCGTGGAAATGCAAAACAACCACTGAAAGACAAAATGAGTTATTTAAAATAACAAAATGCACAAATTAACCAAATCAGAGGCATAGCTTAACCCAAAATAACCAGCTAAAACATGAAAAACTGGGAGAAAAATATCCCATCCAAAATAAGTCACGTTAACTATAAAGAGAGGGGCTGGATAATTTTCATTTGAGCAAGACATAAACAGGTCACAAATTAAAGATGTGCCAAACAATCAGCCTTAGATTTGAATCTGTTGTTATTCTTGACCTGTTTGGTCCGAATATCCATTATTCATACTCCATAAATCTTTGATATGTCAAAAATAAAAAATTGCCACTATTCACACACTAAAAGTATATGTAGGGTATTTCTTGATGTTCTTTGTTGGATTTAAGACTCTTTTTATATAGCCTGTAGTAGATGCAGTGTCGTTGATTGTTGTCCATATCGGTCTCAATATGGAATCAGCAGCTTTCACGTGAAAATGCTCAGTTATCTTTTGAATAATCATCTTTTTATGGGATAAATCCTCTAAAAACCTGATATTCTACATTTTCCTCATATTTTTATCAAAATTTTGCTAGCTTTATGATAGTTGGTGAGTTTCTCAGAAACATACTTTTCAGAAACCTTCAAATGTTGTTGCCACAATAAAAGCAGATAATGTTGATCAAGCATTGCAATATGTCCACAGAATGGCTGGAAAACCTGTTTAAAATACCATTTTTCTTTTCTCTCTCTTCACTTTATGTGCAAATCAGGGTGGGTCAAAGCAGGGAAGGGCAAGCCTTGCCTCTTAAAAAAACAGAATCCAGCAGAACAAACAGTGAAGCTAGTCCAATGTTTTAAACCTCAATCCAAGCCTAGCAAACACCACTGCTGGATTTCTGCCGTTTGTGGTAAAATGTGGAAATTTGATGTTTTTTGGTGAATTTTTGTCACTGAAATGAGTGAAAAGATAAATGAGACGCTCTCAGAAGGATAAGTCATCAAGCAGAAATAGTGTTGTGGTTTAAGCTGATGTCATTATTATGAGGTCAGTGTGAGAGGCGGCTGAATTTCAATTTTTTTTTTCATTTCAATAAAATAGCCAGTCAGACAGCACTTGTTTCTGAGAAAATATTAATTAAGAGGCAATAGAGCACAAACGGCTGTTTATTATTTGCTCAAATTATTAGATTTGGTTAGAGAAAAAGAAAAGGAAAAACACTGGAAAAATGCTGTAATTTTTTATTTTCGATACTTTTCTGGGTCAAATCTCAAAGAGAAAAAGCAAATTAAGCAGAAAGGGGAGATAACAGGGAAATGTACATGTTCAGCTCTGCTGCTGCTGCTGAAGCAGATAAGGTCAGAGCCAGCTGAGATATTTATCCAACACTTCTCTGTTGTGTGTATGTGGTGGGTTAAAGACAAAAGTCCCGGTCTGAAGCAGAACCAATACAGGCGAGGTTTGGCCATGAAACCAGATCAAACGTAGAGACGGAGACCACTCTCTGAGGAAGTGGGGTGTTTATTTTACCGCCGCTGCACGAGTTCACCAAGAAGCTTCCTGTGACTTTGGAAAAAACGACTTTCAACTCTTCAGTGCATTGAAGTAAATAAGTTTGCTTATGTAGGCCTTATTAATGATGTGTAACTTCAGCTAAAAATGGCATTTGTTGAGTATTGCTGTGTTATTAGTTAGTTTCTATATAATAATGCTTAATTTAGAGGGGATATGAAAATGAAAGATGGACTTACCCGGTTTTTATTGGTCAGTTTCCAAAAGTATTTGAAGTCTGAGGTCTTTATTCAGATTTTGACTAATATCTACTTTTTTTTTTTTTTTTTTTTTAATAATAGTGCAGGGGCGTCAAATTTTTATTTTGGGCCAAATAAAAAATCTGAATGTTCTTAAAGGGCCGGTTGTGCCAGAATCTATTGATAAAACCAATTAAACTAATTGGAACAGCTATTTATTAAAAAATCAATAAATAGCTGTTCCTCCAGGATTCTGTGATTTTTATTTATTTTTTACAATCAAAATTATGGATTTTGTGGTACCAAGTTAGAAATGTTTAGGAATTTTTACAACATTTGTCCAAATGCATGATGTTAAATATGACATTTTACTGAAACTGGCTGTCTTTGACGTTTGATCAGTGGGGATACACAAAGATTAGAAAATATGCAAACAACGTTTATGTGAGTGAGAGTTCAGTGACAGAAATAAATGCATTCAGAGTTATGATGCGTTTTATTTTACCGCTACATGCTACTAGCCACAGTGGATTTGCAGTGGCTAGTCGCTACATGCTAAAGCGTACCGATTAGTTTAGGAGCCTCAGATATGAAAAGGGTTTTGCACATTTGACATTTATTTGTTTTTACTTATTTAAGGGAGTATATACTTGTTAATATTCCCACTCTTTATCCACCGACATAATCCTACATTTACTACATGTAGAATCCAGACGTATAACAATAAAAGTGTTTCAAATCAAACATGGATCTGGTGCAGACAAAACACACATTTTATCAGTGTAAACAATAATTTAGTCCATTCAGATGTATTCATCTGCAGCCTTGTGCAATTTCTGCTTTTGGTAATTTTGCATAATAATTTCTTTAGTAATCCGCAACAGGATAGGTTGCACTACTCTGCTTCATTGCTTCACTATTTGGTATCCGTCAGCTGATGAACATTTTCTTCAGCGCTGTTTGTTTTTAGTGTAATTAGAAAGAAAGCACTGCGTCACTGCTGGTGCACAAGAGAAAGTTGGCTTTCATAGAAAGTGGAGCTCCAGTAGCTGACCATTGCCCTGATTCCATCTGACTTTATCGTGATGCAAATAGTGACTCATTCAGCAGATCAAGACCTCAGTGTAGACTCGGAGGAAAAGCGCAGGATGGTTTCTGAAAGTATTTGCATGAGGTTTGCAAAGCTGCGTCTGCTCCTGAAGTCGGCTGTTCTGTAGGTCAGGAAAACACAAAACCTCAAAGCGGCGATTCATTAAAAATCCTACAGTGTAATATTCTCATTAGCTCATCAGTCTCACAGTGCAAGACTGATCACTCCATGCATTAAAAACCTCAGAGGTCCGTTTACTTCAGCTCTGGCGAGACAGAAAATGCTCCAGACTCATACTGGATGGATACTTGTATTTTGTTTAATGCTCCCTGTATTTGAACATATTGATTATAAAGCAGTAAAAAGCATCTTAGTTGGCCTGACCTTCTTGCTGATTTAGTAGATCTACCCAGACACTGACTCATGCTACCTGATGTCAGAGAGACTTTTCAACTGTTGGATGCTGCAGTTGGTTGGAGAAAATCCCAAACCAGTTAATTTTATTGTAGCTATGATTAAATCTGATGTCAAACAGTGGAGAAGAGAACTCTGGTTATTATGTAATATTATCTGTTAACCATAAGGTCCTTATTGCAAAGTCATCAGGGTTTCTTCTGTTGTATTATAAGCCTGGTGGGCTTCCAGGCTTTACTTGCTCCCCCACCAGGCTAAGCATTGTTTTTGTTTATTTAAGGTTTCTTTTAGGTTTCCATTTTATTAGGACTTTATAGTTGGGATTCAGGTATTGTGAATAATATCTTCCAATAACACTAGTGATATTTACACATTTTGTGTCAACTTTAAACAAATTTTCAACTTAAAAACGGAGTAGGCCGCTAGCGCATCTTCCGGGCTTAGCGAGCTTTATGTAGGAAACCGTGGTCATCATGATTTAAGCTGTATTTAGGCCTGTCATGATGAGCAATAAATCAATTAATCACATCGTAAATTAAAACAATAATAATTTCCATTTGTATGACATATTGTTTTTCACAAAAGCTGGATGAGGATGAAGTCTAGTGCTTTAGTCTCAACTAAACATATTTCTGAAGGACAAGTATGTTTACAGAGACTTCATAATTCATTTTATTTTTTTATTTGTTTGTTTATTTGTTTTGGATATTTAAAATGTCTTCCCAGTTCCTGCGTTAAATGTTCTTCAGAATTTAAAGTGTATTGAAATTTGAGGATGTTTTCTTGCGTTATTATGATGTCATTACCATTATGTTACTTGAAAATAGTTTGAAAACAATATTACCATTTATCGCAATAACTTCTGGGACTATTTAAAATTTGTTATTGTGACAGGTCTAGTTGTATCTAATGAAAAAAATGGATGAAATTATAAATTTTTTTTAGCATAGTTGACATTTTCTGTAATTGTTAGCAGTAATGTTGGAGTACCTCAAGGCTCTACATTTGACCCTCAGATTTTTTTTGTTTATTAATGGCTTTCTTGAAGTTTGTGTCCTGAAGAATGTCTATAAATGGAGTTGCAGATATTCAAGAATCAGGAAGACCTGATTTAGGAGTAACAATGAATATGTAGCTTGCTTCAGGAGCAGTTTAGCAGCAAAGCTTTATAGATGTACATGAGTGTCATAATTAATTCACATTTAAATTACTACATCGCCTAAATGACGTAATGTTTCCATCTTGTCATATCCTTTCATCTGCCAGGTTTGCAGTTTACCTGACACTGATTGATACACGTTGTCCCATTTTACATAAAATAATACAATGAATGACTTTTCAGGGAATTTGAGTTCTGCTTGTCTGCTGCACAGCTTGCTGCTCAATAACAAACTGGCTGCATTTTTCCATTAGTGCCAGACTGCCAGTTGTCCACTTTATGAGCCTTGTATTGATTCAGTAGTTTTATAGTTGGGATGAATGCAGTTACAACCTCTTACCTCCTCTCACACACAACATGAGCATCATATCTGTCAGTCAAACACACATTGTGGGAATAAAATGTGTTTTATTTATTTTACAAATGGACTAAAACCTGAGTGGAAACCTTTGTGTTGGAGGTTTTTGTAACATGCAGCCAAATAATTGTCACCGCAGGCACATAGTTATTGATTTTTTTACATTTATTTGTTTTTTTCTGTTTAGGACTTCATTTTAGGATTGAATTATCAAATTAGGTAACAGTTTGGTTTAGGTTACGGCTGGATGCTGAACTTTAATTACTTGACCAGTAGCTCCCTTTTTCATTTTCTCTTTTTTATGTATAATTCTTATTTTACTCTTAAATATTAGTATGTTTGGGGTTAGTTTTTTTTGCCAACATTTTCCTACAGATCGACTCAGATATTAAACTTTTGAAACTAATTTTGCTACTTTCTTTATGTTTGTTGCCGAGCAACACTCTCCATAGTTCGGAGTGATGTCATCAAGCCCAAGGTCCACCATTTTGCTTTGCAAGCATGTTTTTACAGCATCAATTTATTTATTAGATTTCATAATATAAGGGTTGATTCATTACTTGTTGCAACAGGCTTAAACAAACTGCCGGAAAATTGTAAAACATTCGAAACACTGAGTCCCTTTAAATTTAGACTGGGGGTCTTCAACCTGCTGCTCTGGAGCCAGAAGTGGCTCTTTGAATGATCCACAATGGCTCTTAATAATTCTATACTTAGAAACACTTAATGTTTCTAAGTATAAATTTTAACACAAAATCCTGGTTTAATCAGTTTTTCATGTATTAAGTGGATTTTCTATGACAGAATGACACTAAAAATACCAGTTATTTTTTAAGGTTTTATTGGCTCTAGTGGCCTTTATTTGATAGTTAATTGACAGGAAAGTTGGTAATGAGAGATGGGGAAGACATACAGCAAAGGTCGCCAGGCCTTCACAGGTTCGAACCTGTGTCAGCCACGTAAAGGACTAAGGTCTTCATACATTGGTTGTGCTTAACCCCTGCGCCACCACAGCACACCCTAAAAATACCAGTTATAATATTTTAATTTCTACTTTATTTTATAAATAAGTTGGAAAAAAATAGCTTTTTTATTTCATTAATTTCCACAGAAAGAAAGATATCAACCTTCTTATGTTTATACATCTTTATTCTGAAACTCAAAAACAGACTATTTTTCCAAAGTAGCCTTTAAGCAAAATAATTTAAATATGTGGTTCTGAACAAATCTTAATTTGCTGCACTGAATCTGCCTCTTAGCATTGTAAAGGTTGCAGACCAATGATCTAGACTAAAAGCCCAGATGCTTAGAGTTTCTTTTGAACTATAATTAATAAAAATACTAAACATTGTGATATCTAATGATGGAATTTTGCAAAATGTAATGCTTCAGTAGTCGACTGTGTTCTATAATTTTGTATTTTAGTGTTTTTATGACGTGAAGAATTAATATCATTGTCATGTCTACCAGTACCATTTTATGTACTGAGGAATCCAGATTGACCTTTCAGCCATGAAATTAATGAAATAAAAAGTTAAAATAGAGGCTGAATGGACAAAAGAATAAAGTTAAGAGTGGAAGGACAGTTCATTGGACTCGGTGAGAGAAGGATCGGCTGTGGAGTGATGTGGAGACGGATAAGAGGCAGATGGCAGGCAGCGGCCCGGTCCCTCCTCGCTGTTTTCTGCCCGTATGAGAGTAACAACCGGACCGCAGGCTTCACTTTCACCCTTATTATGTTTCCTCTAATTAGCAAATAACTCGTGCATCAGCAGAGTCCTAAAATCATTTATTGGTCTAATATCTGCTTCCCTCCTGTGCTTAAATGTTAATATATCTCCTTCAATATCGCCTTTCTTGTCTGGGAAAATCAACTTTTTTGACCGATGTTTAATGAGGAAATGTTTACCACCGTTTGGTATCAGACAGGAAGCTGAGCTGTGCAGAAAGATTAGGGCGTCTGCTCCGTTCCTTCATTTAGAGTGACCGACCGATGGCTGAGAGATAATCAGAAAGGAAGCAGGTGTTCAGCACGAGAATAACGACAATACAAAAACCAAAGTAACTAAATACGTTTATAACTCGGAGAGCTATAAATATTAGATGTTACGTCAGCTCACTTCTACTTTGTTGGTGTTAAACCACAAAATGTTTTTTTCCTTTTAAAGGTGATATCGATAAAATATGTAACAGAGCAAATTTGAAGTTAGTTTGATAAAGTCAGGTGGCACAATAATTGTTTGTATGTGCCTTTGTTTATATATGTTTAAATGCATTTTTATAAACTCATTACATTTATCCTTGCTTTAAAAAACAACCTTATAGCCTTTGTCCCATTCCTGTTGGGACTTCGTGTAGCTCCAAAGTCCGTTCGCTTAAATTACGTTTTAATATAATAATTGCTTTTTGTGTTCACTCAGGTTGATATTAGCATTTCTTTAATGATGCAAACATATTTAAATGTGGCAAAATGTCAAAAACAAACACCTTTTTATGGCGCGGTATTCACTAGTGGTACTTGTGAATGGAATGAATCGGTAACTTATTTCTTCTTTTGTGCTTGTAGAGAAATTGTGATTCAGATTCACCATGTTTACAGATCACAACCTCTTCCCACACATAACCTTTAAAAGAGCAAAATTTAAAACTTTACCATTCCCTGGTAAAGATGGTAAAAGTTGATGTAATAACTAATCTGAGATCAGCTGACAGTCAAAACTCATTGAATTTTCATTGATTATTGGAAATTGCTGTAAGATTCAATGTATCACACCAAAAGCTGCTTAGATTTCAAAATTAAATGTAAAATTAAAAACGTTTTTGTAACCCAGATGTACTATTGTTTGTTTGTTTTTTATTCTACATTTAGCTTATAAACTATTGTGCTAGAAAGAAAATCGTCACTTACCATTTTACATTTTAATGCTCTTGAAAAGCTCACCAAGAAAAGACATAATTTTAGATCATCAGTTCATCCCAAAACTGCAATAGATGCACCAATCATTTTTATGTCCTAATGTCCACTTAATCAAATATAGTAGTAAATTCGAATCTGCACTGAACCCCATTGAAAACCTCCTGGTTTCTCCACCAAATATTGGTTTCTGAACTCTTCCTGAGTTAAAACATTATTATTATTGTTTCTAAATTAATATTAACTTGTTTTCTTTGCATTATTTGAGGTCTGAAAGCTCTTCGTCTTTTTCCTTATTTTGACCATTTCTCATTTTCTGCAAATAAAAACTAAATTTTTGCTTGGAATTTCAGAGACATGTTGTCAGTAGTTCATAGAATAAAGGAACAATGTTCATTTTACTCAAACATATACTTATAAACATGCAAACTGATCATTTTAGGTGGCCTTCTAGTTTTTTCCAGAGCTGTATATTATTATCATTGATTGCATTTTGGTTGTGAAGCGTTTCTCTGTGTGGAGAATAGTGAAGCATCTGAAGGGTTTGGGTCTCCGCCAATGTTCCCTGATTGAAGAGCGCAAGAGAAGCCTGTTTACGACCGATGACTGATCAGAATCGCTCTGCCCTTCCTCTGTGTGCGACTCCTCGGCTGCTGGGGCAGCTGCAGCTCTGACTGATGGACTGTGACTTTGTGCTTTGCAGATGACCGTGAGCGGTAGCTGAGGACGCCACTGGGAGTTCCCCCCCTTGCAAATATGAATGGTAAGACCTCTGCAGTGCGTGTGTGTGCATCTGTGTGTGTGTGAGGGAGGGGTAAATGAGGTAGTGTGTTGGTTTGCAAAGAAACATTGTTCTGCAGTTGTGCTGAGGCCAACACACTGTCAGCTCTTTTATTTTTCAGCTCTACTTTAAGTATTTTTTTCTTGGTGGCATGTTTAAGGTTTAACTAATGTTTGTTTTTCTACTAAACCACTGAGTCTCGTTTAGCCGACTTTGTTTCTGTAAATAATAATTAAAGGTATCGGCTTGTGAGCGCCTCATTATCAGTTTGTCAATAAACCAGAACATTCTCGACCCCTCACTGATGTCGGCTTTTATGTTCCTCCTTATCTGTGCTCCCATGTGAACACCGTCTGTTTGCTTTTCTTTCGTTCTTTTCTTTTTTGTCCTTTTTCCCGTTTTTTACATTTTTCCCCCCTATTTCTTTTCTTTTTTCTGTCTTTTTTCTTATTTTCCTTTTTTATTTTTACTTTTTCCCTTCTTTCTTTTAAATTTTTTTTCCTTTTTGCTTTTTTCCTATTTTGTTTTTCTTTTCTCTTTTTTCCTATTTTGTTTTTTCTTGTTTTCTTTTCTTTCTTTCCTTTTTCCCTTTTTCCCATTTTTCCTTATTTCCCCTTTTTTCCCTTTTCCCCTTTTTCTTTTTTCCTATTTTTTTTCTTGTTTTCCTTTTTTCTTGTTTTTTTACTCAAATAAATGAACTTTCCAACAGTATTCTGATTTATTATGATGCGCCTCTTTTATTAGATTTGTCAGCCATGTTTGATTATTTAAAACTTATTGAATGTAAATTTGTGACGTCTCAAACTGTGTGTGACTGCAGGTGGTTCTGCTGTTTGGGCGATCTCTCCAGAGGAGAGGGACAAACATGACCAGAAGTTCGACACTCTCTCCCCGTCGATGGGATTCATCTCAGGTTCACACATTAAGACACTCTGACGCCTGATGTCCATCATTATTTCTCCCAGTTTAAAATGTTTTTATTGTTGCTGTTTCCTGTAGGAGAACAAGCCAGAAAGTTCTTCCTCCAGTCAGGACTCCCTCCCTCTGTTCTGGCTGAGATTTGGTACTAAACATAAATATTAACACCCACAGGCAGAATTGAATCATGTAATCATGAGGCACAGTTGTTTGACCTTATGGTGTTCTTTTTGTTTGTTTGTTTTGTCTCTCAGGGCTCTGGCCGACTTGAATCGGGATGGGAAGATGGACAGGTTGGAGTTTTCCATCGCTATGAAACTCATAAAGCTCAAACTTCAGGGCACACAACTTCCATCAACGCTGCCCTTCATCATGAAGCAGCCTCCAGTATCGGCTCCCAGCTCAGCCATGCCCAACTCGGCCTACGGTACGGCATCGCTATGGATGACTTACCGTTTGAAATGCATTTCTTACATTTAAAAGTTTGTTTTGGAAATCAAGGAGGGCTGAAATGACCAAACGTAGAACTGTGATGCATCAGTTATTGAAATAATTGTCAACCAATTGTTAACTGGAGTGTGTAGACTCAAAAAAGGCCATTTGATGAAATGGCAACAGAGCAGTAATTAAGACAAAACTGTACAAAAATAATATACATCTTGTATTTAAGAAAAAAAAACCTCCTTTGAGGTAAACATGTTTTACCAGAACTCAACTACTGGGAGTTTTGGCTTCACCTGGTTCAAATTCTCTAAAACATTATTAAGCATCTTTTCATATTTAACTATTAATTAATTAATTAGAAGATAATCAATAGATCAGCCATACAATAGGCCATACACTGTATCAGTGGTGTCAAACTCATTTTCATTTTGGGCCGTATTGAAAATCGGAATGTTTTCAAAGGGCCAGTTGTTCCAGAAATCTATTAATAAAAACCATTAAATTGTTAAAATATTAATAAATAGATGTTTCAGCATCCAATAAGTGTTTCTTAAAGTGAAATTATATTGATAATTCACACTAATTAGTCCAGCCAGGACTTTGTGATTGTTTTTGTGTTTTTTTGCAATCAAAATAATAGATTTTGTAGTGATAATATAGGAATATTTGTCAGGAATTTTTACCATATTTGCGCTAATATATGATGTTAAATGTGACTTTTTATTAATTGCTGAAACAGTCACATATATTACTTGACATCAAGTGAGGTTAAATTATTGCTTTTGTCCAGTTTTGAGAAAAAATGTCAGTAAAATCAGAAAAAATGTGGGGATCTGTTGAATTTGTGTGAATTTTGCGTATTTGTGAAAAACTGGAGGGACTTATTGATGTAATCTGGAGTCTGGAGGGCCACATAAAAAGCTACGGTGGGCCAAATCTGGCCCGCCGTAGCGGACATATTTTTGCTATAAAAGATTAATCATTCACTAAATGAATCCTGTTACTTCATTTTTTTATTATAAAATGTATATTTTCCTATTTTAAAAAATAAATAATTTTTAGTTCTTGTATTTTTGCTGAATTTATAAATGAATTTAAGTATTTAAATAAAAAATTGCCTTTTTTTAACACAATCAATTACTCATCTGAATAATCAATAGAATAATCAGTTACTAGTATCAATTTCAGTCCTAACACCAAGTATTTGACTTGTTGGCCGTAAACGTTTGATGGTTTGCTGCAGGTCTTGGTTCTGTGCCCATGATGGGAGGATCAAACTTCGCCATGTTGACCCCTCTCTCCATGGCGTCCCCTGGACTCTCACCTTTGACCCCGATGACCGGCTTCAGCCCGATGGTTCCCACGTCTGCAGGGATGAACCCACTAATCGCCTCCACCGCCTCCAGGCCTCTGATGCCCACGGTGGGGAACGCAGCGCTACCCAACGGCACCATGGGGATGCTCCAGCCGATGCTTGCTGGAGGTTTGAACGCCGGTGTGTGATTTGTTGCTACTTTAACCACTGCTTCTTTCTTTGTGCATTTATGAAGAAATGTGTAGTTATCAGAACGTTTTGTTTTTGTTTTGTTTGGTTTGGTGATGATAATTTTTGGTATTACAGTTCACACACCTGAATGATCAGATTTAAGTAGAAGGAGCTCAAAACCAAAGATAAATTATCAGAACATCAGAGGAAACCTGAATCCTCAGGGGTTCAGATGTTGTAACGCCAATAATTAACTTTTTATTGATTATTAAAAAGGATATAAATAATCTCTTTTCGACATAATAATCTTACTATGTTGTTTTATTATCTTTTGAGGGATTTCCGCACCGTATTCTACCAAAAATAGTTATTTTTTATCTCATTTTCTCCTGGTTGTCAATAATTTAGCACAGGGGTGCCCAATACGTCGATCTCGGCAGGTGACAAACTGAACGCCGCCAGGATGCTGAGGCCAGCACTTCCTCTTCGGTTTGGCTTATCAAAAATATTCACTAAGATCCTAAACGTTTGTAGCTTCATTAAAAAATAATAATTATAAAAAGTCAACAAAACATGTTAAAATGAATAATCTCAGTAATTACTGTTTCAACAAGGTGTTGTGCAATTCAGTGCGTTTCGGTTCCATTAACAAAAAAGAGGGGAAAAAAAAGGCGACTCAAAGCCCGACTGACGAGCAGAGCAGGAGTTTAAATTAGCTACTCAGCCACCGCTGTGTTCATGAGAGGCTTATTAATAAAACATCAAGCCTGGAAACCTGATATCGTAATGGACTGAATGTTGTGTTTTCAATGTAATCTTTGCTCGGCTTGGGGGGGCGCAGGCGGTTGCCATGGCAGCGGGTGTGCTTAAACGACAGAGAGAGAGAGTAAAAAGGTAGGAGTGGTTTTGAGTTGATCGTCTTCGGATTGTTTTACCTTTGTTTACCTTTGCTGTGGCTCATTACCTGCAGTAGTTTCTGAACGTTCAATAAACAACAAGCTTGGACTAATTACCTCGTTCTTTGTGAGCATACGTCACAACATCAAATAGGACAAATATATTTCATTAAGTTTTAACAAATTCTACCGCGATAATTATGTGAAATTAAATTGATTATATCCCGACTTCAGAAGATTTGCCTTTACCTTTACTGGGCTCTTTGGTTCCTCCTATCAGTCTGTAGTTTCTCATACTGAGGTCATCAAACCAGATTTCAGATCTACCATGACTGACTGACACCTGCTGGCATCAGGTTTGCAACCAGCTTCTGACTGAGAAACCAGTAAGCTGCTCCCAGTGTCAGAATCTCACTGAGGAAGGAACTGCATTAGGTTTTCTGTCACTATTATTTCTGCTATAACTGATGCATATTCGCATATAAAATAAGTGAAATTTAATTTGCAATTTTTATGTCTTTGTGTCATGAGGTAGATCTCAGGCGGCTGGTGAGAGAAAAAGTAGATCTTGCTCTCAAAAAGTTTGGGGACCCCCTGATTTAGCAGTTAAACCATAAAAGGGAATAATGACAAGCTGTGCATTGTAGTGTTTGTGCTAGAAGATAAAGACAAAATACTGTTCACTTTCTTTGCTTTTGCGGTACTAAATTTAAAAATTCATTTAAAAAAAATCCATACTTGGAAGAGATCAGTTAAGTTACTCTTAAAATATTACAATAAAAGAGTACACATTTCATTTTTATGCCATTTTTTACTTCTGGTTTCAACAATAACAGTGATATATTTTACCTGTGTTTAATCCTTCTTGCAAAAGTTGCTGTGAAGGAGATGAAACCTAGAACAATTTTTATCGCTATAAATACAATATAAATATTTATACTGAAGAAAAATGCTGGTCATCTTTTATTTTATATGTCCCAAGAATGAAAATGCTCTTAAAATTGGAGATTATTTTAAGAAAGCAATCATTTTATGAATTTTACTTTTGTTTCTTTTTTGCAGTCTACAGTTTAGTCATAAGAATAGCCAGCCAAAGTGTTATTTTAATCTGTTTCGAAATATCCAGAAAAGAAGTGGAAGAGCTGGTATTTAAATACCAGCTGCCAAGTGTTTGAATTTAATAAAAAACCTCATAAATGTGGATAATGAATAAATGTGTGTTCTTTAGGCTTGCCTCTTGGTGGAGCTTCCTATGCCTCTCCGGGTGGACTCTCCTCTTCTCTGCTGGATCTGGGATCTGGAAGGTAAAACACACAGAAACCTAAACGTAGAGCTGATATGTTGTTTTTCTTTTTGTTTTCAGTTTCTTATGGTGTAAATCTTTCAGCTCCGCCTCTCCCATGGCTGCGCTTCCCAGTGACTGGGCTGTGCCGCATCCCTCCAGACTGAAGTACAGGCAGCACTTCAACATCTTGGATACACAGATGGTTGGATACCTTACAGGTGTGTTGTGTTTTTAATCTGCCATCATAAAATATGGCGCTGTTATGCTGCGTTCACGCCGTCAAAAATGCATCCGACGCTTCAAGTTTGACGCGTCACTTTGAAGTCAGACGCTTGACATTTTGCTCTAGATGTCAGACATGTCAAACCTCTTTAGTCGGGAGTTAAGAGGAGACTCCTTGGCATGCGTGTCCCTCAAACTCTTCCTCCGTCTCCTACATGTTTTGTCTGAATAAATACGTTTATTTAACATGACTCAAATGCGGGGAAATATTTTCAATATTTGTTATAACTCACTCAACATCCCAATTTCCTCACTGATCCTCTCCCAAGCCAGGTCCTTTCTATTCCTGTCTCTGTAGTCACAGTTTGATTGGTCGTAGATTACAAGGCAAGGGCAAACAGTGACAATTAGTTTATCTTCCACAGTTAAGAAAATGCAAAACTACAAGCAGCGGAAGTTCAGATTTTCTAACTCCAGTGTTGGACTCGTCAGACGTGCGAAATGCGCCGCAACACGCCCTCGACGCTCCTCCACATATTCTTTGAATGTAAGCCAGAAGCTCCTGATGCTCAAAACGCGCTTGGTGTGAAACAGGGTTTCTCTCAGTGTATCATAAACCTGGCAGGTCACCAGGCTTTACTTGTGCCCCCACCAGGCTTATCATTGTTAATTTATCTTAGGGTATTTTTAAATTATTGCCTGTTTTTTAAGACTTCATAGTTGATGTTTAAGTATTAATCTTCCAGCCTTTTAATAATGCACAACTATCAAGTGGTATTTTCACATTTCCTGTCAACTTTAAACATTTTTTAACTCAAAAGCATGGCAGTCAGCTGGACGGCTGAATCCTGGTGTGAACGCAGCAATAGAAAACTGCAGTTGTGGATCTCCCTGAAGAGTGATCACTGGTGATTTTATCACAGGGAGTCGTGGCTGTACTTATGGGTGTGTTTAAACACAGGGCATATTTCTCAACATAAATGGTGTGCATTTAATGTCTTTCTTTAAAGGTCTCGCCAAACCTGTTTCTATGAAAACAAATGGTTTATTGAAATGACAAAAGCACATGTAAACATATTATCACTCTTTCCTCCAGCCACATTTGCATACGCTTTCCAGATCAATGCAGTCAGACGCATAAAACAAGTTACACAAGTGGCTTGTTTTGCATCGCTCCACCCAAGCTGTTACATTCATTTACAGTCTTTATTTCTTTTATCTGATGGGAACACCTGAGGTCAAACTTTTTTGTGTGTGTGTGATTTAATTAAAACAGACGCTTACGGCTCTGGATCTCATGCTTCCTTCACCAGCAGCCTATCTGTGCTGCACAAACTACCATGACATTTTTCACTCATGTTTCCAGGTCAACAGGTGAGAAGCGCCATGGCAACTACGATGCTGACTCAGACGCAGCTGGCCTCCATCTGGTGAGAACATTTGTCTCCAAACAAAGAGAAAAATGTACTCTCGTTCATATCCAGTCTTTCTGTTTACAACATGATTAAAGCAGTTTGAACCATTTCACACTTTCCATGTTGAAATCACAAATTTCTGTATTTTATGAGATTATATGTGGTACAGAAACACCAAGTAGTTCATGATTGTGAAGCGGAATAAAAATGTATTAAAATTTGTTTTCAGTGCCCTTTACTCTAATACCCCTAAAACAATCCAGGTCAAACATTTCCCTCAGTTTAGTAAACAGAGTCCATTTGGGTGTAAATTAATATCAGTATAAATATTTATGTTCTGACAAAACCTCAGAGAATATTGTTGAACAAAGTATCACGAGAACAGTAGAAAGTTGTGTAATGTTTAAAGCCCTGAATATGATGAAACCACAGATTAAATGATAAATGGCAAATAAAAATCAGGAATAAAATACAATGTTTACTGAAAATAAAAGATTAGATGAGAATAAAAGTAAAAGTATTATCTAACATCCAAATGAATAAACACCAGAGAAAATATTAGACCTTAAAAACAAAAAGACAGTATATGAAATAGAAAATGTTGAATGATTCCAGCAACTTCTCCATAAAAAGGCTGTTTCACAGTCAGGGATCATAATACCTAAAAACCTCTTTTTCTGATGTTTTTTTCTCAACTTGTAGGATTGATTATAGATCATATATAATATATATCTAAAGCAAATCACACTAATTCTTTGGTCTAAGACAATTTAGACTTTTTAAACTTCCAAAAGTCCACAACTGTTTATGTAAAACAGGAGATTAAATGTTCCTTAGTTTTGACATGTTTTAAATTCTCCACCCGTTGTTAATTAAAGAGGCATTATTAGGTAAAATTGACTTTACTTCATGTTATGTTTTTTCCTCATCAAAAACAGACCTGGAGTGTTGCTTTGATTCTTTCATGCATGTTTGAGAAATCCTTTAATCTCCATGGCAACCATTCAGCTGTTCAAAATGCCTGGGTGGACCTAGCCCTGCCTTCGAGACGCAGCTCCTCCTCAGAGTTGCAGTCTACAAGCTTCTGCCTCACAGAGCATCATTCCCCTGCGATTCCCCCGGTCTGCTTCTTCAGACTAACCAGCAGCAATTAGCAAACACCTGGTGGAACTGTAACAATATACAATCTACTTATAATTGCAAAAGCACTGTTAAAGGGTTAATAGAGGAGCCACGTTGCGATGATGTTGGAAAGATCAGGAGTTTCTTAAAGAGACAGAGGCCCAATTTCAAGACGTTAAATTACCAAGAAGAGTTTGTTTTATTGTAAGTCATATTGAATATTAATAGCATTTTTATAGCAACTGAAGATTACTTCAATGTGCTATGAAATGATACTCTAGCTGGAAAATGCATAAAACTCTTTTTACAGTTGTGTGAAAACTTTAATTAGTGATTTGTTACGTCTGCAGGACTTTATCTGATGTGAATAAGGACGGAAAGCTGAACGTGGAGGAGTTTGTTCTGGCTATGCATCTTGTTGACATGGCGAAGAGCGGACAACCGCTGCCACTCACCCTGCCGACCGAGTTGGTACCGCCCTCACAGAGGTATGACGACACAGTCTGGAAATACTTTAGAAAACATGGAAACATTCTTGGAATAACTTTGGCACAGTTGGTTGCCAGTTTAAGGATGTTTTGTAGTCATTTATTTTTAATCTGCGCTACAGGAGTGCAATGAATGGCTCCAGCTCTAACCTCTATTCGGCGATGATTGACGACCTCGATGCAGAACCGCCACAGAAACCCAAAACTAACCGTCAGTACTCCCACAGTCTCTGCTTTTTAATTCTTTCACATTCACATTTTTTTTAGTGTCATTAGCAAGATTGACGTTGAGTTAAAAAAAAAACGACGTTTTCCATTCCAGTGTCGTTTGAGGATAAGTTCAAAGCCAACATAGAGCAGGGGAATGCCGAGCTGGAGAAAAGGCGACTGGCTCTGCTGGAGGCGGAGAGGAAGGAGCAGGAGCGGCGCGCTCAGAAAGAACGGGAGGAGCGCGAGAGGAAGGAGAGGGAGGCCCGCGAGGCGGAGGAGCGGAGGAGGAAGGAAGAGGAGCAAAGGCTGGAGCGACAGAGGGAACTGGAGAGACAGAGGGAGGAGGAGAGGCAGAGAGAGATAGAGAGAAAAGAGGTGAGGCGACTCGGTGCTGAGCAGCTTTCAGTTTAGGTGTTTTGGAATCTAATATGTGATTAAAAGTCTACATATGGAAAACATTTACACATCAACAAATTTTTTCTCACTGTCTGAAGTTAAATCAGACAAAATTTTTCTTGTTTTAGGTCAGTTAGAATTACCAAAATTATTTCTATTTGCTAAATTCCAGAAAACGTCACATTAAATTTTTTTTAGAAAATTCTTTTTTGTAACTTTTTGTATATTGTGTTTAAGTATTTAATTTAATTTAAACAGGAAGGTTGTTTACCTTAATACAATTCGTTTGGATTGTTTCATTGTAATAAATATTTATTATTTCTATGGTATAGCTAAAAAAACAGATCGCAATATAAGCACTTTATATTGGTCAATATCAATAAATATTGATTAGTTTTTTTGTTGTGAATATCAAAAATGTTTACAAAATGAGTGACCTTTTCTATTTCATCCACAGTTTTCACTCCACTGTGTTGTTTTTTTTTATTTAAAAAAAAAAAAGTTATGAAGCAGACTTTAAACTGCTGCTGCACCAGTTACTCAACAGGTTGTTGCTAGGTAACCACAAGTTAGCCAAAAGGCTGTTGCTAGGTAACCAAAGAGTGAGTCAGTTGATTCCACCATTAAATTCAGATCAATGAATAAAATATATCAAAACATAAAATTACATGTGAATGCTATCAAAAAAATTATAAACACTTGTGAATGACAACATATACTAGTGAACTGAAGCTGTATCTTTTTTATTTTTTAGCTTATTTGTATTTTTATCTCCAGAGTGTGATGCTAGAAAAGTTTCAAATCTCACCTTGAAAATGCTTGAAAAGTGCTTGAATGTTACTGTGTGAACCCTGTTGACTCCAGGCAGCGCAGCGGGAGCTGGAGCGACAGAGGAAGGAGGAGTTTGAGAGGAGGAAGCGCGGTGAGCTGAAGATGAAGAAGGAGCAGGAGCAGGACGAGATCATCAAGTTGAAAGCCAAGAAGAGGAATCTGGAGATGGAGCTGGAGGCAGTGGTGAGTCCTGAAAAGACACCTTTTTTTCCCTTTTCCAACCAGATGCCTGCAAAGTTGGAAGTTTGTCTAAACTCTTTGTTTTCAGGGTAACAAACAGCGTCAGATTTCTGACCGACTGCGGGACATTCAGAACAACAAGAAACTCCAGAGGACAGAGTTTGATCTTCTAGACCAGAAGAAAGACACACGACAACAGGATCTGAATGCTCTGCAAAGACAGATAGAGGTTTGATCCGCTCTTCTGTTTGGTCAGATAAATCATACTTTATTCATTCTTTTATACATAGCATTCATAGATCAGAACCCAAGTTTAGTAGATTATTATACATCAGTCTGTCTCTATCTCTCTCACTCTAATTTATATCTCACTCTAATTTATCTCTGTCTCTAGTTTATCCAAGTCACTTTCTATTCTCTCTATCTCCAATTTCTCTCTCATTTCTCTCTAATTTATCACTCTCTAATTTATCTAATCTAATCAAAGAGTATAAGATACTTTTAAATATCAAATTAGCAGAAATCATCTATTTGATGTGACATGTATTTAATTAATTTAATTGTCTGTGTTTGCATGTGGTCAGGATTTTCAGAGGAAGTTGTCCCAGCTGACTCCGGAGAAGAAACGACTGGCAGAAAAACTCCAGAACATGTCTCTGAATAACCTGCCTGGTTAGTACTGAGGGTTGGTCACACATGCCACTGATAAAAACTCAGATTAATCTCAAACAGTTTGAAGCCCTTTAGTTTGTAAACTGAAATGGAATTTTAAGTATTGACCTCTGACTGGAAAGATGTGAAGAGTTTTCTTAATGTTCTCTGACTGTGGAATTGTGTGTTTTTGACCTTGTTGTAGCTTCAGCCATGTCCAACCTAAAGATGGGAGTCACAGAGAAAAGAGGGACCTGCATGAAACTGAGAGACAAGCTGGAAGCTCTGGAGAAGGAAACGGCTGCCAAGCTGGCCCAGATGGACCAGTACAACAAAGACATGCAGGTAAGAGTGAAGGAATGGCATTCAGGGCATTTATCTCTAATTTATCTATATTTATCTACATCTGTGAAGCTGCTGACACTTTTTACAGAGACGTTTCTCAGCTAATTCAAAGAATGAAGAGTTCTCCAGCTCATAAAGACAACACCAACCTGTTGTTTGCACGTATTTCTCTGATTCTAATCCACATGTGTGGCAAACTCGAGGCCCGTGGGCCAAATCTGGCCTGCCATAGCTTTTTATGTGGTCCTCTAGAGTCTAGACTAAACACTAAATGTGCTTAAATATTATGTTATCAATCAAATCAATGCAGGTTTTATTCATTTACTGCCAGACTATATCAACCAGTCTCTCCAGTTTCTTGAGTATTAGCGTGGAAATTCACACAAAATCAACAAATTCCCGTATTTTTTGTGCTGATAATTGGGAGTTTATTGAAGGTTTTACTCAATAAATGTCTAAAATATTCTTACTTCTACTAAAAGGCCGCCTCAGCTTTAATTGATGTCAGAATATAGTCCATGATCCATACAGCGAATTATAAAGATATCATAAATAAGCGGAAATATTTTTAAATTAGTACCACAAACACTTTTACTTTTAAAAATCACAAAAACAATCACGAAATCCTGGAGGGACTGAAGAGATGTTCAATATTATTTAATTTTAAGGATTCATTGATATTTTAACAGTTTGTGAACAGGTTTTATCAATACATTCTGGCACAACCGGCCCTTTAAGAGCAGCTTTGATCTGGATTTGGCCCAAAATGAGTTTGACTCCCTGATCTGGATGATCAATGAAACAAAAAGCTTTAGATGAAGGAGCAAACGACACTGCTGCTGTTTACATATTAATTAATGACTAGTAAAGATTGGCACCTGGATCTCTAAGAACCTGAAATGAATTATGAGTATGAGACTTTATAAAATCAGGAGAAATGAGTTTCACTGGTTTAAGCTGAAATTCTGCTGTCATGAAGAGATTCTGCAAAAAAGCTGATAGATTTGATCTGAGAAGACTCTGTATTGATGAAAAATAGTTACATTTGTTTCAGATTAAATTCGATGTCTTTAATGTGTTGAACTCTTTAGTGTAAGTTTGTGCTCACAAACAGTTTGACTCCAATTCTGCTTTGCATTTAATTTTAAATGTATAAGAAAAGATAAGTAGAAAGTTAATGTGTTTATTTGTACAGTGGTGTTACAGAACATTACTAGTATAAGGTTAAATGTTTGAGATGTAGGCTGGTAGGATGATGCATGCCTGTAAAGAAAGTTATTTTTTCCTCACATTAATGTTGTATTTCTGCAAACTTTTAAGTCTCGAACACCCCCTAATGCTTCTTGGACTTATTTTGTTCTTTCTTTTTATCTTCTGTCTCGTCCCACTTCACCCTTTAACCTTGTCCACTGCTCCCTCCTCACTTCCTTTCTAATTCGTACTCCTCTTCCTCACTTCTTTTCCAATCCATCCTCCTCTTCCTCACTTCCTTTCTAATCCGTGCTCCTCTTGCATCCGTCCTCATTCCCTGCCTCAGTTTTTGGGAGCGGAGGACAAAATGCTTCAGCCTGTCTTCTGTCTGCTGGCCTGCCTCCGCAAACTCTTCCATCTACTAAAGGTTTCACCTTAGGTCTCTTTAAAACTCCTTCTCTATTTTCCTTTTGTCTTTGTTTATGTGTTCTTGTCCTGACTTGTTTCATTTCTTATCCTTGTTTTGTACTGCCTCTCCTTTAAACAGTAAGATATTAGTGCAGACCAGCGATGTTCAAACGACAAAAGTCATTGTCCCTAATGACTTTTTGCCATTAGGGACAAAATTGTTGAGATTAAAACTGATAAGATTTATTTTTTAAGACATTGTTGTTTTTATCTCAACAAAATACTAAATAAACATTTTAATTAAGCAAAGTAGTCTAAATTTTGTAGAAAAGGAATCTGTAAAATGTTAACAGATTCTTAAACGACAGGTAAACATTTTCCAAAACTTTTTCAGCCTGCTGCCTCAGCTTTACATGTCAAGTTATAGTTGGTGATTGTTATGGCGATTAATAAAAAGCCACATTTAACATCATACATTCCACTCCATTCTTGAATTTTGGACTGAGGAACCAAACAAAATCATCCAGACGGCCCCAAATGGCCCTCAGGCCACACTTTGGACATCCCTGGTATAAATGATTGCTCGATAATTTTCATTATGATTATTTGCATTTTTTGAAGGGCAATTCTGTTTACTGAGATGTCCTGGTCTGTTTCATTTATGGTTTTGGTTTTGTTTGGTTCATAATTTTCTTTCTATTTATTGTTTTTGGTGGTTGTGTTTTTGTTTTTGATATTAAAGTGTCGTCCAGTGTAAAGTGTTCCGTAGAAAATTAAATTTAACCGTCTTTGAGACGCCAAACTTGAATTATTTGCTGTTGAAAACGGTCTCAAAATAACAATATTATTGTTTATTGGAATCATTGTGGGACAATTTATCATCCTGCTAAATTGATGATCACGATTTGTTTCTAAATGCGTTTTTATTTTTTAATATGCGTCAGGAACTGAAGGAAAGCCAGAGGAATCAACAGGCGGCTCTGGAGAAACTGCGCAGCGTCAAAGAGGAAAAGCGGCGCGAGTTGATCCGAAGGAAGGAGCAGGAGGAGGAGAGGAAGCGACAAGAGGAGGAAACCCAAAGGTCCACAGCAGAACTTAACAGATTTCATCATAAATGATATTTAAGACTTAATCATCGTCTTCATTAGGAGTACGGTTTATAGTAATGCTGTGAATCTCTTCACAGGCGTATTAAACTGGAAAAGGAGCGCCAGTGGCAGGAGAAGCTGAGGAGGGATGAAGAAGAACGTCAGAGGAAAATTGAGGAGGAAAGGGAGGCCAAAAAGAGGGAGGAAGAGGAGAGGGAGAGACAGGCTGTCCTCCAGGCTGCCAGGGAGCAGGCGGAGCGAGAGCTGAGAGCGAAGGAGGAGGTCGAACGGAAACGGAGAGAAGAGGAGGAGAGGAAGAAAAGAGAGGAGGAGGAGCGCGTGAGGCTGATAGAGAGACGCAGGCAGGAGGAGGAGAGGAGAAAACTGGAGGAAGAGAGGAGGAAACTAGAGGAGGAGAGAAAGCAGCTGGAGCAGGAGAGGAGGCGGGAAGAAAAGAGAAAAGAAGAGGAGGAGAGGAAACGCAAGGAAGAGGAGGAGCGACGGAAGAGGGAGGAAGACAGGAGGAGGTTGGAGGAGGAGAAGAAAGAGGATGAGCGCCGGAGGGAGAGGGAGGAAGAGGAGAGGAGGAGACATCGAGCAGCGGAGGCGGCGCTCCGAGACGCTGACGAGAGGAGAAAGAGAGAGCAGGAGGAGAAACGGAGGGAAGAGGAGGACAAGAGGAAGCGAGAGGAAGAGAGGAGAAGACTTCAGCAGGAGGAAGAGGAGAGGAGAAAAGTGGAGCTGGAGGTGAAGAAGAAGAGGGAGGAGGGATCCCGTAAGCAGCAACCAAACGGAGGGAAGGTGGACATCCAGGAGAAGCTGACGTCTCTCCTGAGAGGCCTGGAGGAGAGGAAGGGTAAGCAGAACAACTCTGTTTTCTCCTGGATTATAATCCAGATTAATTCACCTCTTCATTCACCCGCTGCTACAGGTGGACAGCCGAAGGCCGCGCAGCACAGGAAGTCTGCTGCCCTCACATCCTACAAAGCACTTTACCCGTTCACTGCGCGCAACAACGAAGAGCTCAGCTTTGAAGCAGACGACATCATCGAGGTAAAAACGTCATTTAGGAAACACGGCCGGTTTTAATGCTCAAGGCTGATGGTTTCATGAAATCTGATTCATAAAACTAATTAAATCCAGTGAGATTCTGTGTGAACGGTCTACGACCCCAAAGCGACCCGAATGCCCAGAAAAGATAGCTGACATCACACGACAGAAACAATGACGGACAGAGACGTTTCTGGATTGATTTAAAAGTTTATTCAACAACGGAGCCGATGACATCATAACCAGACGAAGGAAGCTGATAAAAAAAAACTCGACTAATAGCGGCAACACTTTGTGGAGCATTAATTGGAACGATTGATTGTGATATGATGCGCTTCAGTTATTTGATTTGTTTACATCACAATAAACGTCCAGAGGTGGAAGCGGGAAACTCTCCAAATTCGACATGATCGTTCAGACACTTTGAAAACAATCTGATGCGTGTCCATTTTATAGAAGTGGCAGAGATCAGATTATTTTGTTGGTGTTAAGATTAGAATCGGGCAGTGCAGATGCGTTGAAAATAAAGATTAAAGGTTAAAGTTATCTCCCCTCACCTTCTTCAAACTAAACGAAATATGATGTCAGTCAACTGTGCTGTTATGGTTTATTTGTGTCATTATCATTTTTAAGATTTTACAAATGAAAAACGTTTCCAGGGTCAAAGGTCACCAAAGGTCAGCTTTACCCCTCTTAACAAAATCAAACAAAACTTATAAAGCTCTGGAAAAACTAAGAGCCATCTTAGAGAGTAAAAGATTAAAATCAGAGAAACTGGCCTCTTAACTTTTTCCAGAGCTGAATAAATTAATTGTGCTATGTTTCTATAGTTCAAATATTTGTAGCACAGTGTATTGGCACTAAATGTGTTGGATGTTGTAAATTTGAACTTGACTTGCTGCTTACCTTTTATGACCTCTGAAAACATTAGTATTTATCAAAAAAATCTTTGCCAACTTCCCTCAGGTGAACGTAGCTGATGTCTCAGAAGTTATCCTGTTGGTCAAAAGTCTCCTGCCTCCTTCTCGTGATGTAAAAATCAATCCTGTCTGTTTGCTGCCAGGTGGACGAGACGACGGAGAAGGAGGAGGGCTGGCTGTACGGCAGCAAACACGGGAAGATGGGATATTTCCCAGAGAGCTACGTTGAAAAGGTCGGCCCGTCAGATTCAACTAAACTCGCCGCTGCCGCTCCTCAAGTGTCGATCCAGGCGCAGCTTTCCAATGTGCTGGAAGCTGCAAAGGGATCAGGCACAAAGTCTGCCTTCACCCCAACGCAGTCTCCACACCCGGCTCCTTCTGAGACGCACGGACAGGTAACCACGGCAACTGCCTCCTGGTCCTCAGGCACTTCGATGGTTCTCTGAGCTGTCTCCTCTGTTGTAGCCGGTGGTGGGGAACGTTTTGGCTCAGGCGCTCTGCTCCTGGACGGCAAAGACGGACAACCACCTGAACTTCAACAAGGACGACGTAATTCGCGTGTTGGAGCAGCAGGAGAACTGGTGGCTGGGGGAGCTGAACGGCGAAAAGGGCTGGTTACCCAAAACCTACGTGACGGTCCTGGGAGAAGAGGAAGGGTCAGAGTAAGTCATGAATCAAGGCTCCATCAAAAGTTTCTTACTATTGTTAGTTTTCATGATTGTAGCTCAGAGCAAATGAAAACCCTAAATGGAGTTCACCTTAAATGAATTTCAAATCCAGAAATGTAACATTATAACCTAAATCAGGGCATCAAACTAATTTTCATTTTGGGCCAAATAAAAAATCTGAGTGTTCTTAAAGGACCGGTTGTGAGAGGATGTACTGATAAACCCATTAAACTGTTAATATATCAATAAATAGCTATTTGTTTCAGCATTCAGTAAGTGTTTCTTAAAATTTAATAATATTTAGCATCTTTTCACACTGATCCAGGATTTCATGATTATTTTGTGGGGTTTTTTTGTTGTTTTTTTAAATCAAAATAACAGATTTCATGGTGCTAAATTAGAAATATTTGTAAGGAATTTTCACGATATTTGCGCTAATGTGTGATGTTAAACGTGACTTTTTGTTAATTGCTGTGTGAGTTGCAAGTAAGGCTGATGCAGCAGGACCTTAAATTAAATGTTTTTGGGAAATTTTGAGAAAAAATTGCAGGAAAAATCAGACAAAAAATGTGGAGATTTGTAGGTTTTGTGTGACTTTTGCATTTCTGCAAAAAATTGGAGGGACTCACTGATGTAATTTGGAGTCTAGATGGAGAGAAAATAACCACTTATTATCCCCTTTGATAATTTAAAAAGAACATATGTTATTTAAAGATGTTTTTGTTTATAAAACTATTCCATGTTTTGTAGATCTGTCCTAGTTCATAGGCCAGTTTAAGTTTGTTTTAATGTTTCCAGGGAAGAAAATATTTTTTTATAGATCCAAGTTTGGCTGATCTGCAACAGTCTTGCTGTATTTGTTCACTAAATAAATCTGACAGTTTAAAACAAAAATATATTCTCACAGAAATTACAGAAATAAAATAAAAATAAATTTTTTATTTTAAAAAAACAACAAAAAAAATCACTCAAACATCCATGAAATGACTTGCATTTATTCTTCTGGCTTCCTTTATCTTCTCCTTTCAGCCTATTGTTTACCAAAGACTCTTTTCCTGTTTGTTTTTTTTAAGTGTACATTTTAGGAAAGATTTTCTTACAGCTTTAAAATTGTCTTCTAACTTAAAGAATGAACGCTGCTTGATCTGGAACAAAAAACAGCAAAGTTATGTAGCTTTTTCTTTTGTTGTTTTTCACCTCCAGGGGTTTGTACTTGCTGTTCTGTGGACGATAAATGTCGGCTGGTTCTGGGATGAATGTTGTGGCGAAACTGAATCTGTGGCTGTTGCTCTTGCTTTACCTGTCAGTCCAGTGTTTGTTCCAAATTTCACTGTTTACTTTAGGAGTTTCTATTTCCTGAAGTTTGCTTTCTGTTTAGGACTCATGCAAAACAAATGTAAAAGAATAATGAAGGAAGTTTTTCTCTGTTTTTAGACCCAAGAGCTCCACCTCAGATACAGTTGACACCCTTCAGCTTGAAGGTAGAGTACAACTCAAGTTACTGTGGCTTTATTCCATTAACACGGAAAATTGTCATTCTTGTCGTATCTATCTGCGTTATCAGTAGTTTATCTATGTTTGTTTTTGTCATTGCAGAGTATGTGGCGCTGTACCCGTTCGAGTCTCCAGAGCCTGATGACTTGACGTTCTCAGAGGGCGACGTAATCTTAGTGAGCCAGCGAGAAGGAGAGTGGTGGCGCGGGTCGACGGGCGAACACACGGGCGCCTTCCCCAGCAACTACGTCAAACCCAAAGAGGCTGACGTAAGGCACTCTGCACAAACTCTGAATAATGCTACACGGGTTCAAGAAATTTTACATATTCACCATCATTTCTTGCAACGTAGAAGTTGTGCTAAAGTAAAAAGGCGCAAGAATGATCCCGATAAGTTTGTCATCCTGAGATGGTAACAATAAACTGATAACATTCGCAAACTGAAATTTGAAGTGTTTTGTTTTTGATAGCTTTTAAATTTATTTTGAAAAAACAAAAAATAAACACTACAAAATATAAATATAGCATATTATCATCATGTGTTCCTTTATTTTGTGTGAATGTTTATGTGCAATACATTTAAGTTATTTTTTTTCTCCTTTTAGACATCAAGTGTATCTGGAAAGAAAAAGCAAGGTAAGCGCTTATGTTTTTTCTTATTTAAGAAACTATTTATGCAATTACTGCTTGTTAAAGCAGTAATTAAGTCGGTGTGCAGTCACAGTTAAAAGAAAGAGCACTTTGAAGACACTGGTATACTTTGCTCAATGTTTGCTTTATTTAACTCAATTTTATTAAGTGGGCCATTTTCCTAAATAACCATGAAGAATGGAGATTAAAATCTTGGTCATACATTTAACGTAATGATGCTGTCATGTGTGCAGAGATCGCTCAGGTGACCAAAGCCTACAGCTCTGCCAGCCCGGAGCAGCTGAGTCTGGAAAGTGGTCAGCTTATCCTCATTTTCAGCAAGAACCCGTCCGGTTGGTGGCTCGGAGAGCTTCAGGTGTGTGAAAACTATATTTCTAATATTTTTAAACATTCCTCAAAACTGCTGATAGACAGATAAGAGAGCAACAACAAGCATCTTTGTTGATCAACAGGCATTTGTGTGACAACGAATTACAGTGTAACTTCATGATAATAATGTTTTTCTTGTAAAAATTCATGTGTTCTTTGTGGAGACATTTTTCTGCATCCTCTCGGTGATTCAAATTTTGTGATCCGTGTGCGTTTTGATCTTCTCTGACTTCAGGCACGCGGCAAGAGACGTCAGAAAGGCTGGTTCCCTTCCGCTCATGTCAAAATATTGGGCTCCAACAGCGGAAAATCCACTCCCGCTCAACAGTCTGGTAAGACGCAACAGCTCTGGATGGGACTTCCGAGTAGCATAAATAAAATTTTTCTTAAATGACTCTTTTCTTTCCTGTTTGCTCAGTCTGCCAAGTGATCGCCATATACGATTACACAGCGGCCAACCAGGACGAGCTGAGCTTCTCTAAAGGGCAACTGATCAATGTTTTAGACAAGAGCAACCCCGACTGGTGGAAGGGAGAGGTTAACGGTGTCACCGGCTTGTTCCCCTTCAATTACGTCCAGATGACCACGGACAATGAACCCAGTCAAAAATGTGAGTAAAACTCACATTTTTCACAAAACATGAAAGCAAAGAAGTGTGCGTTGAAACTGGGGCTCTTCTTTGATTCTCCATATGTCTGAAACTAATCCTAAATCTGATGATTTATCAAACTTTACCTGTGATCACTAATAATTTCTGATCAGTTCCTGTTGTTTCCCTCTTTTCACTTCCTCCTTTGTTTTATTCCTCCTTTCCTCTCTCTCTTTCCCCTCCTTTGTCTTTCTCCTTCTAGGGTGGTAGAAAGCCTCTTCCTCTTCCTCTAGTTCTGCTCCAGGCCACAGAGACCCACTATCACACTCTGTTGCTTTGATGGGGTGAAAATCTGGCCTTTCTGTCTTCTAATTATTCCACTCTGCAAACTAAACCATTTGAGGGAAAACCAGAAAAAGGAGAAATGTCTTCCTTTATATAAATAATGGGTCTTTGAATGATTTTTGGCTCACCGTGTTGATTCTCTGGGTTGTTGAAACCTCTGTGCCTTTTATCCTTGCGGATTTTTGTTTGTTTGTTTGTTTGTTTCAAATTTTGAACTGGTGTCGCTGAATCTGCAGGAAAGCGTGTTAAACGGAGCGATGGTGGGTTTCTGTTGCTTGTCTTTCCTCTCTTTTGCTTGTTCTTGTATCCAGATACGTTTCTTTTTTCACATTTTTAGAAGTTTTAAATCTCAAAACAATCTTTAGGAAAGGATTAAAAGATCAAGATTCTTTTTTTAACATTAGAAAAACATGAAAACATGGAATAGGCTTCTTGTTTAGCCATGGATTGTATGTAAAAGATGGACACGGCCTGCTCGCCCCCTGCTGGTCACCAGAAGGAATGCAAACAGCTGCATTCTCTCTAATTGCCAGCAGGCGGCGACCTTGTATTTGTAAAAAGCCTATGGGCCTTCTCACACAGTCTTTGACAAAACACGTCATGGAGCCACAGCTGCCATATTTGGTCATTCCCGCTCATTTCTCTGTGTGTTTTCAGAATAAACACTGCCTTGCAAAAGTATTCACACCCTTTTCAGCACAAACTTAAGCGTTTTATTGGGATTTAATGTGACAAACCAACACAAATTGGTTAAAAGGAAATTAATATTTTTCATTTTCTTCTCAAATTAAAATTTGAAGAGTGTCTCAGATTGTATTAAGCTTCCTTTACTCATCAAATAAAACATAAAATGATGGAGAAGTTCAAAGCAGAATTGCGTTATGAAACAATATTCTTAGTAGGGCTGAAACGATTAATCAGATTATGAATTGATGATTGAAATAATTGTCATTTTGCATTTAAGATGAAAAATGCCCTCTGTTTTACCCAAAACTGAAGTGTCTTAGCTTAATTTTCCCATGGTATGAGTATCTGCCAATGGGACAAGTACTTTCTAACCAATATTAACAATTCGTTTACTTATAACGAGCTTCTATATCTCACTCATAAGTAATGCAAAGTAATTAATGTGGAAGGCTAAATATGTACGCCTCACTTTTTAGATAGTTTTTAATTAATTAAGACTGATTTGTTATTTTCCTTCCGCTTCACATGTATGCACTGCATTGTGTTGGTCTATCATGTAAATCCCACTAAAATACACTGAAATATTCTTGTAACAGTTCAAAATGCGGAAAGTCTTCTGAACACTAATGCGAGGCATTGTGGAAAAGCTTCACAGAATCCCAAACGGCGTCTCTGATTCGAGGTTTTTTTTCCCCGCTGTCTTGGCTTTCTTTTACAGACAAGTGTTGATGCAGCTTTGTGACATCTCCTGCTTCTGAGGCGCCCTTTGACTCCCACATTCTCCTCCATTCCTTACTAACAAGACACCAAAGGCTCTTCAGTCGCACCTTGAGCAGACTGTGTGAAAAGGCCAGTCAGGAAAGGACATTTCTTCCTAAACTCTTATCTTATGATTGTCTTTTTGCAAACAATGAACAAATATAGATTAAAAGTAACGGTGAGGTGGATGGGGCTGTTTGTGGACCAAACTCAGTCAGAGATTAAGGCAGTAGAAGCCTAAATTAAAATTAATACTGAACAAAAGGGATGCTATTGTGGCTGTGTCCATCTTTTATGTACTCTGTGGTTATGAAATGTGTTTTTCTTCTTTGGTTTCTCATGTTTGCTTGTGTGTTGATTTAATGTCAATAAAACTCGGTTGGGTCACAGATTTTAAAAAATATATATATTTAAAAGCCATAAGTGGTATTGATGCTGTTACAAACATACATTTGTGTTTATCCTACACCTCTATAGGGATTTAATTATTTTCCTGCTGCTCTTATAGATTTTTTTGAGATGTATGAATTCAGAAACTGTACTTGTTATGATTAATACTTTGCAATGGACATAAAAAATCTTCACGTCCTCTTAAAATACCAAGTACAACCAAGATTAATCATTTTAGACCTTTTTCCACTTTTAATGTTACAATTTTACAGCTCATCTAAAATCTGCTGGAGAGGAAAAACTTGTTTTTACACCCTGGACATGATGTAGAACCAGCAGAGGTTTCTGCTTATGACTTGGACCTCCATAAGGTCTGTGGGTTAAAAGACTTTTTAAAGGCCTTTTCTTTTACAGAAAACATCCAGGCATCCTAAAACACCCGAAAAACAACTCTACACATAGCCAACAGAGCTGTAGTTTATTAAAAATTTTGACTTCATAAGTCGCATGCAATTAGGCTTTAGATTCCTGCATTTCCTTTTTATTACTCTGGTTCATTGCTAAACAAAGTAGACGCCTCCTACTTTAGAAGTTTAGAAGTGCACCCTTATAAGTCACATTCAGTAGGCACTACACCATCACCTAGCAACCCCACCCGAGCTCAGCCCATCTCCTAGCAACCCCCCCCAGAGCTCAGCCCATTACCTAGCAATCCAAGCTGAGCTCCAGAACGTTTATATCAAAACTACTGATAGAAACTTCTAGTGGGAATAGATTCAAGTGGCTCTTGCATTGTTAGATTTTAAGATGAGTTTAAAGAAGTTTGTTTTGTGTCAAAAGAGAAACAATCCTAATAGTTGCAATAAAGTATTTTGTTAGTTTGAGGCCTACAAAGGCAAAAAAAAAAAAAAAATTACAGAAGTTTTATTTTTTTATTTTTTTCAAGTGGTCATTTGTCAGTTGAGTCTATTTTACTCTTCTCAGATTCTGTCACTTATATCCAAATGTTATACAAGAAATTAAACTGTTCACCCAATAGTTTATGATTTTTTTCCCCAGGATGTTAAATGTTTTATAATACATCTCACAAGTGGGAAAAAAAACGGGTAACTTTTCAGTTACCCGTTTTTACATTCTCAAAAAGGGAAATTGTACAGACTCATCTGGCTGTTTTTATTATGACATTTACAGAAAAATGTCACTATAGACATACTTTGTGAAGCATGGTGGTGGCAGAATCATGTCTTGTGTTACTTTTCTTCAAATGGAGTTTGTGTTTTCAAAGTATCAACAATCGTAAATAGGAGCCGTTTTTGGATCAAAACCTTTTGGATGTTTTAGTTTCAGTTCAATCAAATGTCAAAAATTGTTTTGTGGAAAAAGGTTTCAAATGGATTATGTTGGTCTTATTTTTTTCAGAACACTAAAATCTGCTTTTTATCAAGTTTATTCACATTTTTGACTGCACTGTCCTACAGATCAACAATTAAATACATTACTTTGTGACGCGAACAAAAAGAAGCTCAGGTTGTTGCATTTCTTTTTAAATGAAACTGGAGTGAACGTACTGACATGAAGCTGCTGATGTGTTATGAATTCAGAGCTTTGAGCAGAACAAATAATGGTGAAGGTGTTAATATTTTCTGGTGCTGGTCGGTGTGACTACTTCTGCAAATCTGCCTGATACTGAATATTTTTTCTGATTCTAAATAAATGAATAAAGGGTTATTTGAGACAATGCTTCAGTCAAGTATTTTTCTTAAACGTGTTATTTCATCTTTAGAAATCTTTACTGTTTGTGTTTTCTGTGCTAGCAACATAAATGTGATGTAGGTGACCTCATAAATGTATTTTTTCTCAATCACTTCTGAATTTTTCCCAAATGGATAAAAATTTTCTCCCGTTTTTAAATTTTTTTTCTAAGTTTTCTAGGGAACATTTGTAAAAAAATATATATATATATATATATATATATGTGTATATATATATATATATGTATGTATGTATGTATGTATATATATGTATGTATGTATGTGTATATATATATATATATATATATGTATGTATGTGTATATACGGTTTTTTAAGCTTTTTCAAGGTGGAAAAGCAGAGAAACGTTTCGCCTGTATCGTCTCTAAACAGGCCAGTGAGTAAAGAGGGAAAGGAGGAATTTCTCTTCCTGTTTTGGTACAAGCAGATTTCAGAGCGACGAGGAGATAAGAGCTCAGGCGAGTCAGGCAGGAGACAAACGGAGAGAAAGCTGTAAAACCTGAGCAGAGAGAATCGGTCGTAGAAATGACTTCGGACGGCAGATTTCAGTTTTTAAGGCTTTGGGATGAGGATGAGGAAGAGTTTAGGGAGCAAGAGGAAAGAAATAACTCTGGTGAGGAGCAGCCACTTTGTTTGGGAATCTCAGAATGGCACCGGTGTGATCTTTTAGTTGGTAAGTGTAAATTTACAGATTGGAAATTTCTGTCCTTTTTTCTTCTTGTTCCTTTAAAATATTTGTACTTCCATTTGGGTCTGAGCTGCTTCTAAAAACAGAATGCTTAAAAATACACCCAGGTGTTTTCTGGCAATAAGTTACTTGTTTATTTTGGTGTCTGGAAAATGTGCCTTTTCAAAATCCTCCTAATTATTAAGCCACATTTGTCGGGCACTACATCATTACCTAGCAACCCAAGCTGAGCCCCAGAATGTTTTTTACAAGCTGTACAATGGCTGCTGGAAAACACGAGTGTTTTGTTGTTGACTTACCAGCCAGAAACGACTGCATTCTTGTTGTTTGTGCAGGAGGCTCCGTGTCTGCTTTTCAGAAATGCACGGTTGTATAATTGCACATCTGTTTCACGTGCGAGTGTAAACGTTGAATTTGGATTTAAAAGTAACAGACTTCCTAAAACATTTCATTCAGAAAGAAACTCAAAACAGGCAGAACTGAAATGAGACGAACATGTTTTGTTTAACCATAGATCTAAACTAACTTGTTCAAGGAAGCATGAAGGTCACCTTTAGGAATGTTTCAGAAATGAGTTGTTGTACTTCAGAAGCTTTAAGGCGCCCACCGTTTGTGGCTGAAATGTTCAGATTGTTGCTCCCGTCCTGCAGGGTGTACAGACCCATCCAGCCTGGACTCTCTCAGCCCCCAGGAGAAGAAGAGGCAGGGCTACATCCACGAGTTGATAGAGGCGGAAGAGAGATATGTGGAGGACCTGCAGGTTGTGCTGGATGTAAGTCAATGAAAGTAGTGCAAATAAAATATGACGAAACATTTGCTTTGCTCTTCACTTCATTTCTGCACCTTCATCTTACTGCTGCGTTGGTTGCAGGTTTTCTACAAGCCGATGTCGGAGTCGCGGCGGCTGACTGATGCAGAGATGGCCATGATCTTCGTCAACTGGAGGGAGCTTCTGGCCTGCAACAGTAAACTTGTGAAGTAAATATCATCTGGTGGAGCGAACAGAACCAGAACCAAATGAAGTATTCAACGTTTTAAAAATAATTTTTTTAACAACTTTGTGGGAGCACATCATGGCCTGTTTTTATTTTCTCTAATGAAACCCTGATATTTGTAGCGAGTCCCCTGATGCAACACTTTGTAGAACCGCCTGCTGGACTTTGACTAGGCCAGAAAAAACAACTTTGGGCAAGTTGATAAAATTTGAGCTGATTTTCACATTTGGTGGGTTTTTAAAACGTTTTCAGAGGAAAATGTTATCAAAATAGTAGGAAAAAAAACTTGTTAAATTTTATACAATGCCTTTTCCTTTCCCTCATTTTTAGTTATTTATTTTGAAATGTCTAGTCTGATGAATGTGACATCATCAGTGATTAATAGACATATTTGATTTCAGTCTCATAGTCCATATCACATAAACGAACAATAAGAATATATAAAAATGCAAAATAGAATATACTTTATTGATCCCCAAAGGGAAATTGCCTTTTTGTGATTTTTTATATATTTTTTGCAATAAAAATTAAATATCTGTGGTACTAACTTAGAAATTAGTACTTATTGATAAAATAATATTTAAGCACTCTGTTATCTTGACTGTTCTGTTTATGCCTCCCTCTCTAAAGGGCCACATAAAAAAAACTGGTGGGCTGAATTTGGCCTCCGGGCCTCGGGTTTGACACATGTGATCTAAGTGTTAAATTTTAATAATACAAATATAACCACAAGAGATAAAGTTTATAAAATGTATATATACCTAAAAGTAACTCAATATGACTGAATATAAATACATAAATAACATGGAAATGTGTTAATCTAAAAGCGATCTATAAATGAGAGCAGAGAAAATTTGATTTAAGTTACTCAGACCTGGACATTGTAAATAAATAAAACAAAATGCCCAACCTTTTAGGAAGCAATCATACTTTTTGCACATTTTTGGATGCTATCTAAGCTGATAAATTTAACCCTAGCATACTGTATCTTATTATATTTAAGTTTTAAATGGATCACATGTTGCATTCAGGGCTCTCCATGCTCGGAAGAAAACCACGGGGGACAACGTGCCGGTCCAGAAGATCGGAGACATCCTGGCCTCTGAGCTGTCCCACATGCAGCCCTACATCAGCTTCTGCTCGTCCCAGTTCAACGGCGCCGCGCTGCTCCAGACCCGCACCGACAACGAGCCAGAATTCAAGGCGTTCCTCAAGGTAGGAGCGGAAACGAAATGAGGAAGGACGGGAAGAGGTCAGGAAGCCTTTGGAGCCGAGGAAACGGGAGATTTAATCTGTGTGGCCCTACAGAACTAACTCAGAGATTTATTGAGTTAAATAGTATTTATTTTCTAATGTTACAGAGCCCCTTTGGGTAGTTGATAAAACCCATTTACAAACTGATAAAACATAAATAAACGTCTCTGCATTCAAAAAGTTGACACAATTATGTAATTTGGCAGAATACAGATGAAAACTCCTTTGGTTTGATGGATGAAATAATATTTAAGCAAAAACTGTTATTTTGAAGGCTCTCAGAAGTGTAGAGGGCCAAACAACAGGGAAAAGGCGGGCCAGATTTGGCCCACGGACCTCAAATTTGAGATGTTCTAGTCAGTATGAAAACTGAAAGTCTTTCTGCTACAACATAAGCTTTGAGTTTTAGTTTGACTTTATTGAATGTAGTGTAATAAAAGAATAAAGTTGCATACAAACAAAATAAACTTAAAAGAATAACGGTAGTAAAGTGTATTTATATTTAAGGAGTGGGAAGAAGTACGAACTTATTTTCACACCCATTTGTCTTACAGCTGCAGCATCATCCAATAAGTTACTATTTGGGTTTAAAATAACTGGGGCTATTTTTAGGATTTTACATGCATATTATCGTCCTGTTTGAGATTGTCTGAAGTTTTACATCCATATAACATTTTTTAAAGCTGCGTCGCCTTTTCTCTGTCCAGAAAATCGCGACAGACTACAGGTGCAAAGGCATGCCGCTGTCCAGCTTCCTGCTGAAGCCGATGCAGCGAATCACTCGCTACCCGCTGCACATCAAAAACGTAGGTCGTCCAGTCAGTGACCGGATACAGTCAGTCTGTCGTCCGTTCGTTGTTGTCCGCTAAAGATGATCTTCGGTGTGTGTAGATCCTGGAGTGCACAGCAGAGGGCCATCCTGACCGCGGCCACCTGAAAGAGGCTCTGGAGAAAGCGGAAGAACTCTGTCAGCAGGTTCTTCAGATTTTAATCTGATCTCATTAATACGCTGCTGCTTTTTCTTTGGGGTGAAGCGGCGACCAGACGTTTTTGTTTCTGTCCAGGTGAACGAAGGCGTCAGGGAGAAGGAGAACTCTGACAGGCTGGAGTGGATCCAGAACCACATACAATGTGACGGCGCTGTGGAGGTAATGAGAATTCAGCACTCATAAACTCAAAACAGAGATTATAATCCAGGAGATTGATTAATCTCCTCTCTTCTCACAGCATTTGGTGTTTAACTCTCTGACAAACTGTTTGGGCCCCAGAAAACTGCTGCACAGCGGAAAGGTGATCAAATCTGAATCAGTAAAAGTTTGTCTGCATGTTCTGATGAAGACAGAAAGTTTAATGATTTAAATGTTTTTAAAGGTACTAAATGACAAGGTAGCGAAATAAGCCCTTACAATGTTTTTTTAAAAATTGTAAATGAAAGCATTACTTTATTGGTATAGCTAAATGAGGGACCAAAAATTACTTTTTTTTCTGCCAGTCTCAGAGTTGCAATATTTCAAAAATATATCGAATGAAGATAAAAAATTCTAAAAATAAAACTAATTTAGCAAATTTGAGGAATATTAAACCCAAAACAGATTGAAAATAAAACTGGAACGGTACAAATTGTCCCCTTGCTGTCATTTAAAATGTGTAGATTTTCTTGTCTTTTCTAACTGTAATTTAGTTGTTTTTTTAATAATTTAATGCGTCTGTTTTTCAGATGTACAAGGCAAAAAGCAGCAAGGAGCTCTGGGCTTTCCTTTTCAATGACTTCCTGCTTTTAACTCATGCTGCCAAACAGTTCACCTCTTCTGGGCCCGACAAGCTGTTCAGCAAGAGGAACAACGTCCAGCTCAAGATGTACAAACCAGTAAGGAACCTCCACAGAAACCAGTTTCATTTTTAAACATTAATTCTATTTTTATCCGATTAATCATCAGAGTAATCAATAATCAGTAGTTATAGCCGCAGTAAAAACAGCATTTTTTAGCCTTTCAACTTGTTTGGTTGTTGATTTTCACATTTAATGTTGTTAGCATCACCCAGGATCCTCTACAGTGTTGAGGTGTCTCTTTAATCTTGTGACCTAAATGGACTGATTTTGCTGAGTCGTCTTCAAAAAGTTGCGATCAAAGTTGCCAGCTTTATTTTTGCAATAATAACATGGTCTTACAATGAAGTAAAAATTTCTGGATGTAGTAAAAAAGAATTTTAACACTTAAAAAGCACAAATAACGTTTACAAGTAGCTTCTTGAAATAGAATCTTTAACAGTGCAAAAGAAGAACTCTAATAAAACTAAACTGAAATGAAAGAAAAAGTCACAACAAAATAAAACTAAACTACAAAGAAAACCCAAACTATAATTACTTGGCCCCTGTTGTAGAGAACAGCAAAATAATTTTATTAATGTAGCACATTTTCAGCAACAAGGCAGCTCAAACCTTTACATGAATTAGAAGGAAAACAAAAACAACAAACCAAAAAGACAAAAACGTAAAGGTACATGTTTGTTTAATAAAATGTATAAACTAGTAGAGGTTTCTCTGGATCTTAACTTTGTTCTGGATTAGAGAGGTAAAAAGCTAAATGTTGGTTCCAGTTGTTCTGGGTCGAGTTCTAGATTTGTATAAAACTAAATGTCGGGTCTCCATGTTTGATTCTGTGTTGCTAAGTAACAAGCTAACAGGAGTTTCTCTTGGTGTTGCTCCAGTATTGAGCTAAACATTGGTCTAAAGTAATAAATACTCCACAGTTTATAAAAGTAGTGAACTCAACAGACAGACCAGGTGAAGAAATGACGCATTAGAAACTGGAAACTCGTTTCCTGTTTTCCACAGCCTGTTCTGCTGAACGAGGTTCTGGTGAAGCTTCCGGATCCCTCCAGCGACGAGCCCATCTTCCACATCTCCCACATCGACAAAGTCTATGTGTTGCGGACCGACAACATCAACGAGCGGTAGCTGCTCACCAGCCAGCTAGCATCACTCTGATGAGCTCAGCAGATTCAGTGTTTTCACCAACTCTCTGTGTGCCAACAGGACTTCCTGGGTTCAGAAGATAAAAGTGGCTTCTGAGGAGTTCATCGAGACCGAGAAGAGGAAGAGGGAAAAGGTTTATCAAGGTTGGTCATTTGGAGCGGCCATGTTTGGCTCTGCTGCGTTCTGGTCTGAGTTGAACATTAAAACCGTCAAACGTGTGTGTGCAGCTCGTTCTATAAAGGGCACCGGCATCGGCAGACTCCTCGTCACCATCCTGGAAGCCACCGAGCTCAAAGCAGCCAAACCCAACGGTGAGTCTCTTCCTCCTCCTCCTCCTCATCTCCCTGCTTCGTGACCCCGTTCTCCTCACAGACTCGTTGCGTTTCTTTGCTTCCTGCAGGTAAAAGCAACCCGTACTGCGAGGTGACCATGGGCGCTCAGACGTTCACGTCCAGGACGATCAACGACACCCTGAACCCAAAATGGAGCTTCACCTGTCAGTTCCACATCAGAGATCTCTACCAAGACGTCCTCTGCATCACCATCTCTGAAAGAGACCAGTTTTCACCAGATGGTGAGCTGAAAACCGAATCCTTTCACCTCTTGGTTAAATACTGTAATATTTACCCACTTCTGATGTCTAAAATCCAATCAGAGCAGCACGATTCCTGGCTGATTTCTCCCTTTTAACCTGACAAAAAGCTGCATTATTTCTTTCTTAGCCGCTCTGAATCAGAACTAAAGAACAGCACTGTGTTGTAGTTTGTCACAAAATTTGTTGTAGTAATGTGATGATAAAAAATCATGATAAAAACACTATTTATTACTTTTCTTCAAGTAATTGTACGGCTGTGACTATTCATAGCACCACAAACACAAATTTTGAAAAACATTCCCAAGATGAATGTAGCTAAATCAACAGAGGAAAGCCTGTTAATGGAGGCGTTTTTATATAAAATCAACTTTTTTTATTTCTGCATTATGTTATGATGTCAGCCTGGAGTGTTTCATGCATGTTTGAGAAATCCTTTAATTCAAATTAGAGAATACTTCATGGATCAGAAATTAAAAGTTGTTGTAACTCATATTAATTCAAAGTTAAATTCAAAAGTTAAAAGCAGGAAACCACGATTGGCAGGAAACATCTCCTGCAGCAGTCTGTGTTACAGTGACTTTGAAGAAGCTTCTGACTGAAGAAACTCTGTTTTCTCATGATGAAGATGGTGGTCAGAGTTGTCCATAAATTTCATGATTTTATGAAGAATCCTTCATAATAAGAATCTCTCATGGAAACAATTTTTATACAGTTTTGACCTTTTTTTTTAAGTCTCTATAGTAAGTTAATGATTAATCGGCTAATAAATTAGTAGATGATTAATCGTTTCAGCTCTACTCACCTCACTAGTACGCACTACCATAATTTCTGGACTATAAGGTGCACTTAACAGCCTTTAATTTTATGAAGAAACGAAGCCTTATAATCCACATTGCCTAACATGTTGTTCTGGAGTAGAACAGCGCCCTCTAGTGGATTAATATGGATTTATCCTGGTTGTGCTTACTGACCCAGACTTGGTTTTGTGTGGCTCATGGCGCTCTGTCAAAATGTTTTAGTTACATTACGGCTACCGTAGTCAGCAGCGTCGCGGAGTAATTCGTCCTGGACTTTGACTGACCGACTATTCCGACTGTTTTGTTTTGCTTGATGAGCTTTATAGTCCAGTGCGCTTTACACGTGAAAAAAGATCAAAAATAGACCGTTCATTGACAGTGCACCTTACAATCTAGTGCCTTGTATAGTGCAGAAAATATGGTGCTTCATGTTGGTTTATCACATAAGATCCCAATAAAAAACGTTAAAGTTTATCTGATGGTTAATGTTGTTAACTTTGGCGCTCCATGGTCCGTTTCTCTCTCCTCAGGGTTCCTTGGGCGGACGGAGGTTCCCGTGGCAACCATCAAGAAGGAGCTGGAGAACAAGGGACCGGTGACGCGGCGTCTTCTTCTGCACGAAGTCCCGACCGGGGAGGTGTGGGTCCGACTCGACCTGCAGCTCTTCAAATAGCAAAGAGACGCAAAGCAGAACTGTCCTTCTCAGAAACTTACCAAAGACGACAAGAAGCAGAAAAGCTCTGGACTGTTTCTTGTTCATTGCCTTAAAAATGCAAAACTAACCTGAACTAATACCTCTGCCGCTGCCGCCCAGTCCTCTGGATCGGCCGTCATCTGTATCCAGCTATAGGAGTTTTTGTTTCTACTTTTCCTCCTGATTAAGGGAAGCAAGAGTTTCTGTCAAACAAATGCTTTCTAATCAGAAGACAGCCTTTTGTTTTATTTTTTTAAACGGTTAAATCAGTGAAATTAGCTGTAATTTTTTTTACTTCTCTGTTACAAAAGTCGGGTTTTATTCTCCCTTTGCCAAACTCCAGCCATTGAGTTCATGATCAAGTAGTTTTATTCCAGCTGTCAGGAGTATGTTAAAGTTTTAATATTATATTTTTTCCTGAGGAGAATCCGACTCGCGCTGTTTGACTCGTCTTCATCAGAAGCGTCACAAACAATGGACGACAGATGACGGACAGCAGTGTGAAACGCCCCCGACAGCGGGACGAGAAATTTCAGATTGTCGCTCTGCTCTCCGCTGCGTTTACTAAAGTAGGCAGAAGATCTCAGGACTTGATGTTTTGAGGTCATTTCCTGTTTTCTGGTGTGTTTGTATCAATGTATGTGTGAAGTTTAAGTTTCCCAAGTAGAGAGAAGTTGATGAAACAACAATGTAGGCTTTGATTTTTGGAATTAATTTAGAGAAATGTCACTTTAAGACCCGGGTTGTTCAGATAAGATCATTCTTCTTTGCTTTTTTCAGTCAAGGCCAAGTAACTTTAATTAATTTATAAGACACCGACCTGCTGAGCGCTTCCTGTGTTACTCTTACAGATTCAGGATTTAAGGAGGATAACATTTTAAGGCGGCACAAATTAATTTTACTAATTGATCCGTCTGCTCCTGTTTAAACGTCTGTGGCTTCTGGAGTGAAATTCAGCAAACAAACATTTCAGTCTGGTAACCTGGTCAGGTTACCAGACTGAAAATTTCTACAGTCTATGGAAGCCCTGAAGGGACATTTCTATGTTTTTAGGGCTCTGACCAAATTTATCTTTTCTTCTCATATTCAGCTAGTGGGAAAAAAACAGTTTTGGTTGCAATATTTTTATTATTTTTCTTTTTAGAGAATAAATTATAATTTATTCTAATTCTAATTTGTAATTAAAATAATTATAAATTAGAATCATTTAAAATTATTCTAATTTATAGAATAATTGTATTCTATAAATATACCATCCTTATCATTGATAATAAATCAAAATTTAAATTGGAACGAATCACAAATAAGGATAATTAATACTCTTATTATTAATGAATGGAAGTTTATTCTTGCCATAATTAATAATTCTAATAATGGCATTAATGTATTATTATTATTATTATTGAGGACTAACTAATTCTGTTTACATAATCTGTGATAACTTTGTACATTATTACTGATGGGCTAAAATACTGTTAATAATAATAATACATTATGTAAAAGCAAGAAAAGAATAAAAAAATTTGATCAGCTCTTAAAAATCAAAAAAGAGAGAAATTGTATCTATTAAAGTCAAACACAAAAGGAAAAATGAAAATTGTCCATAATTATTTGCTTTGATTTCCCTTTTAACGAAAACTGACTTTTATTTCATTCAAACAAATAAATAATAAAAAAATCTCCTTTCCTTGAGCTTTTCTAAGTTGTTCATAACTCATAAAGTTAAAAGAAAAAAAAATCAATTAAAATCAATTTATCACCCTTCAGGTCTTCCATACATTTGGTTTGTTTTATTTTCTCCTGAATACAAACAGACTTTATATTTATTTCTTTATTTATGCGTGTGACTATCTGGAGGCCGTTTCTGCACCGTCGGCCGGTTTTAACTGGTAGAAGTCTGACCTGCTGCACGTTGTTCTTTCATTTCGTCCCGTCCAGTCGGTTTGTTTTAAAGTGTCGTATTAACAAATGTTCTTTTGAACTCCTAGAAAATGTGTTACATGACATGATTATGTCTTTTCTGTATATTGGTGGTAAAGTTGTCCTGAGTTTTAGTTTTTATTCTCTGTTTAGTCTGCGATGGCTGCCGCAGTGCCTCACTAACAGTGTTTTGGCCTTCACACGACTCTCTGAATCAGGTTTGTAGAAGGCAGAATAAAGACATTAAAGCTGAGAAAACCATGGGATTTCTGACTGATGGTGTGTAGCGATAGATACACAATTTCTGTTCTGATATTTCTTTTAAACATTAAAAAAACAATCCTTCCACATACAAATGTAAGCCATAGAAACCTAAAAGTTCAAACAATAAATCTTTTTATACAAGCATTTAGCAAATAAAATAAATTAACTGAGCTAAAGCAGAAAAAAGGTCTTTGTCTGGTTTCAGTTCTAAATAAAACATTGCCAAAATTTCTAAGTAAAATATTACAGTAACATTTTGTGACAGAATAGATGTTATTTTATTATTTTTAGGAAAATATTTTTGATATTTTCCACTTGAAAATGCAATCATATATCAGTGTGAACAAGGTTCCTTTGTAGTTATTACATCAGAAACAAAATAAGAATTTTAATTAACCAACATAAAAACAGATGTAATTTTTTTTAATACATATAATTATCTTCACAGTGGAAGTTTTCGCAGCACAACTCTGAAATTTCAAGCTCAAATCCAAAATGGTGTGCAATAAAAATATTACACCTCAAATTTTTATTCACCCCACAGATCATAAATATAAAATATGTAACAACCCAGGTTTGTGTTTCCTTTTTTACCTGGGACAGATGTAAACTGATGCTACTAGACACCATAAAAGATAAAGAAAATATCTGGTTACGAACGTTTATAACCAGATATTTTCTTGCTTCTCTTGTCTCTTGGCCTAAAGTCAGTGGAGTGGACACCAATGGACCTCAATGAATCCTTTTTCACACTTCACCGACTCCCAACTGTGGCTACCGAGCAGCAGCCATTACGCAACCGCACCGAGCGGCTCCACGCTGCCCGGAGAGCAGCAACACACCGCAGCTGACTGGACAAAATTAGCTGAACTTCGCCGCCGCCTGAAGTGGCGCTAATGGAGTCGATGATGTAACGTTTCCAAATGTGTCACACCTGCTCCATTGTTTGGCTTTTGTTGCAACAGGGAAATCATAACATGGGATACATGTGGAGCTGTTTTTAAGAGAAATTGTTGCAAATTGCGCAATATTCCTGCATTTTGGCCTGGATGTTTGTAGTGTAGCATCAGTTCTGTAGGAAAAATAACAAGGTTTTACTGTTTTATTAGTCAGTTTTCTATCTCGGTATACTTTAAATAACATAAAACCAACAAGTAACTTTTTAGCTAGATATAGGAGGTTTTTTTAAGTCTAATTTCTTACTACTGACTAGAAAGCTGCAAGGTTCACTTGCATATTTTTTCACTTTTAAGTAAAACATTTTTCCTTGTTATAAATGAAATAATCTGCCAGTGGAAGTGCTAGATTTTCCTCAATCATAAGGAATTACTGACTTAACACAAGTTCATATCTTGCTAAACAAATTGTTAGTTTTGTCATATTTCAAGTGTATGAACATATTTGCACTAGAAACAAGACAGACAAAAATACTTACTGATATTTTGTGTTTTTGCAGTGCACTGAACTTTGAATTAATGTAACTCATGAGATTTAGCTTTCCACAATATTGTTAAATTTACATTTTCCATTTTATTGAACATTTTTCTTATTGGATAAAGACAACCCGAGTAGATACATAAGGTAGTTTTCAAATGATGATTTTAAGGGGAAAAACTTTCCAACCCAACCAAAAGTGTTATGGGATTTGAACCTTTTACTGCAGGACTTTCTAATAGAGAGCAAAATTTATGATTAACATCAATTATGATAAGTTGTCTGACATCTTTAAGAAGCAAACCTACCACAAGCCACCATACTCCCATCATACTGTTTTACTTTTAACATGATTCTGAAATGCTGTTATTTTTCGGTCTGATGACAAACTTTTGTCTTGTTAGCCAACAGAATATTTTATCAAAAGCCCTGCAGTTCCTTAATATTTCTTGGGGAATAAATATTAGATGTTTCTTTGAACAGGCTAGGATAGATCTAAAGGCTACACAAAGCATGTATATTACTTTTTTTTTTTTACATAAAATCAGTCTTGGATAACTGTTGTGACTATTTTGAGCTCCTTTCAGAATGACCTTTTTAGGGCTCTGTCACTTTAAATCCAAATCAGCTACTGCTGACCACGCCCCCAACTCAACGTTTACACACACTAGAAGAAAGCTGCAAGTCGACTTGCTTTTATATAGTTGTACATTTAGAAGTGATACGAGTGGTTTCTGGATGGTAAGTCGACAAAAAACAATTTTTCCCCAGCTGCCATATTACAGCTCCTATAACGGTAAAACCAAACGCCCTGGAGCTCCACTTGGGTTGCTAGGTGACGGGCTGGGCTGGCTGGGGTTGCTAGGTAACGGCGCAGTTCCAGTTGAATGTGACTTAACGTTTGGGAAGTTTTTAAAACGGATCTTTTTCCCCGACACACAAACATTAAATTATTGCCAAAAAGCCCCCAAAAAACAACTGGGTGGTTTTTAAGCACTTTGTCTGTTTTCAGAAGCAGTTAAGACTCAAATGGATGTGTAAAAATATTCAAAATGGGAATATTAATCAGATTTTATGAGACAGTAAACAAATGGATATGTTTCATTACAATGTATATAAGGTTCCAGTTTCACTTATTTGTAAATAACAATAAGGCAACAATACCATTTAGCCCATGTAACCAAAATGACCCATAAAAGTGTAGAACATGCAGAGAGACTGTATCATAGATATTTTGTATTAAGGCATAAAATAGAAGAAAAGTGCAATAGAGCGGAATAGGAGCAGCTTAAAGTCAGAGCAGGAACAGATAATAAGATATAGAAAGAGGTTATAGAGACAGAGAGAGACGTGTGCAGAGAGGATGAGTCCGAGAGGCCCTCAATTCCACTTGACTCAGTCATGGGAATGATTAGATTATCGCCACATGAACAGCTGTCTTATATAACACACACACACATATTTGGTTGTTCTGCTATCCCCATGGGGACACTTACCCACATTATATTGTCCATAGCCCCTCACCCTAACCCTGAACCGAAACAACTTAACCCGTACCCTAAAACCAAGGCTTCATCCTCAAGGAGCGGCCTGGACCAGACAGGAGCACCCAGAGGGCTGGGATGTCTAAAGTGCCCACAGGGATATGAAAGCAAAACGCACACACAGAGATAAGTTGAATATAATGAGGTCTGTATTCTGGCCAAAAGTCCTGGCTGAGTAAAGGTGCCCCATAGCAACAGAGACTCTGGGTAATAAAAGAGACAGTCCATGTCTAAGAGAAAAAGCAGGGCCAGTCGGTTCTCCTGCTGTGAAATATATGAATTAAAGAAACAGAGAATGCTGGAACAGTACCTGATTCTCCACAGAATCAGTTTAATATTAATAAAATGTCAGTCTGGAACTAAACTATTTTGGGGAATCAAATAGAGGTAAGACTGTAAACATTTCAACAAAGATTTTTTCTGAATCCCTCTTGATTTATTTTTTAATATATTTCCTTTTTCTGACAATGCTTGAACCGCCAAGCTGTCAGTATGGCTACACTGCAAAAACGCAAATACTTACCAAGTATTGTTGGTCTAGTTTCATGCAAATATCTCAGCAAACTTGAATTAGGACAACAGACAAAATAATCTGCCAGTGACTAGTACTTTTTCATCAGTACTAAGTGATTTAAAAAAAAAACAAACCCTCATACATCTTGCTGAAAAGTTACTTGTAAGTTTGTTTTGTCTTATTTTAAGATATTTTACTAGAAACTCAACCAAAAATACTTGGTAAGATGTTGTGTTTTTGTAGTGTATTGAATCTTATTTGATGTTTGTTACTGGATTAAAAGACATAAGTTAGAAGAAGTACGACATATCAGCAATTCAACCCTTTTCCAATAACAAACAAGAGCCTTAGAAGTGTGTGGAGGAGCCATACGCTCACTACGACCTGGCACTTCCTGTTCATGCTGGTCACTTGCTTGGTCACACACTGCTGTGGGATGCCATTTATTAATTAGGATTTTCTAAAAGGCAGTTAGTGTGGATGTGATGAACACTGGCATTAAAAGGAACTTTAATGCCAGAACTTATGCAAAATTCACATTTGTATGTTTCCATACTTCCATTTGGGTCTCAACTGTATCTGGAAACATCTAGACATTTTTAAGCAATATGTTAGTGTTTTTTGGGGTCTGGAAAATGAGCCGTTTCAAAAATCTCCCGATTGTTAAGTCATAGTCGAAGGGCACTGCGCTGTTACCTAACAACCACGGCTGAGCCCAGCCCCGTTACCTAGCAACCCTGGCTGAGCTTCTGCGCAGCTGGTTAGAGATAAAGACACTGAACAACACTTTTTTTTGGATGCTGTGGGGGTTTTTTTTGTTTTGTCTTTCAATTAACATTTTTTCCAGGTCATACTTCTGTCTAGTCTTATGCACTTTGTTTATAAAAGAAGAGCTGTATTGTTAATTTTGTTGTCAACTGTGCAGTGACAATAAATCTAATCTAATCTAATCTAATCTAATCTAATCTAATCTAATCTAATCTAATCTAATCTAATCTAATCTAATATCTGAAGCTTCATACAGTTTTTCCCATGTTTACAAATTAAATGTAATTAATGTTCTTACTACCTTAAACTGAGGCATCATTTATTTCCATTTTTTCTCCACATCTCTTACTTATTTCCAGTAAAACTTTTCAAAATGTGCTATTTTGTTACAATAAACAGATGAAAATAGTTTCCAAGAAACTACAACTAGTTGTTTTCTCAATCATTTCTTTAAAATTACAGATTTAGTCTACTTTTTATTTTTTGCAGTTCCAATGTATGTTTCACCACAGCATGTTATAGTTAACCTGTAGCTCTTTATCTTAAATCCTGTTTTTATTTATAAAACAATATTAGTGACATTTATTCATACTTTAATAGTTAACTGATGATTTATCCGTCAGTAAAACCCAGCAGGAGAAATGTAAACTGCAGAGAAAACTCTGAGTTCCTCATCCTTAGTCCTGTCCCTCAATATTTAACTGATGACAGACGATTCCTCACAGGACGCACTACATGGAGTTAAGACTCTTAATATTTCATCAACCTGTGCAGGGGATGCAAAAAATAGATGCACTGGTGTGAAAGAGGTCCACGTGTGGTGCATTCAGCATGTACAATATCAGGTTGTGCTTGTTGTTTACAATCTTCTTAAATTAGTGTTTTAATTTAGAAATGTATTTATTGCCAAAGTTCGAAGCAAAAATGTCAGTTTTCTCTCTTTTGTTTCTTTAATATTTTATCTACAGTAAAGTTTAAAGACAGAAGCAATAATTGATACTTGAACTGTAACAAGTCAGGCAAACATTTCTCTACACATACCATAAATAATTCATATGCAAATATGTTTAGATTTGGATTCAGCAACTTTGATAAGATGTATGGGTTTATATTTGAATCTGTTCCCTGGAAAATGTGTCTAGTTGACTTTGTTCACTGAAATGATTTATAAAACAGATTTCTGTTCCAGAAATGTTGCAGGTTTTCCCACTTTAATATAACAATTTACCTTTGCATAACTGTAGCGATCTCAATGAAAAGAGTGTTTTTAGATTATCCTAAAATACCTTTTTGTCGATTTTACACCTAGGTGGAGAAAAACAGCAAAATGCTTGGAAATTAACTAAAAAAATAAAACAATTGGCTAAGATTAAAGGCAAACTTTACAGAGCTAAACTGGAGTTTTCTTTAAAAAAAAATTCAAATGGAAAAAAAAATAATTTGAGAGAGTTTTCAGTTTCACATCTTTTTTTTCAATTTTTTTTTTTCAATTTAATTCTTTGCTTTTGGCCATAATGTAGCTCCATACTTTACTGTCCACCATTGAATATTAGCAGTATTCTCATACATGTTTGAAAAATACATTATTTGTATAGCAGTCCCTTCACTTCTCCATTTTTGGGACCTTATTGATCATATTTCCAGCTTTTTTTTTTTAATTTAACACATAAAATCCAATTTGAACTCTTAATTATTTTTGCCCTTGTCACGTCAAATTAAGCTGGAACTAAAGTTTGTGTTGGTGAGACCATTTATTTCAGAGCTCTTGCAACCTCAGAGTATTACTGACATTGAAGTCACTCTCCCATTCACCTAACAGCGATGTATAATGTAGGATAAGTACACATTAACATTAAATTAGACGGCTTCTTCCAGTGTGGGGAAGCTTACTCAGCAGGGGGTAGATGAGGGCGACGATACTCACCTCTGACAGTGTTTCATTGGCGGCTGTGGGATCTGTGAAGAGCTGCAGCAGCAAAGCAGGAGTGCAGGCATGCGGCAAAATAACGTAAAAACCACTGATGGTATAAGTACATCTGCTTGATTTAAATGCAGAGCTTGAACAGGCTTTGCATTCAAAGAACTTTGTAGTATTTCTGAAGCTGGCTGCATGAGCTTAATTGTTTGGGAAATGCTGGTTGATTTGAGATGTCGTTTTGTAAGTTTGACCTCTCAGCTTTGTGGGGATGCCGGCGTGTTTTTCTTGCACATACCTGTTGAGAGCCGTTGGCCTGGAAAAAGCTGCCAGCCACCCAGCCAGAGGCGGGAAGATTTTCAGCCTTTTCCTGTTGCGTAACGTCAGCTAGGAAACAACCTGCCAACAGGACAGGTTGGCTGATGAAAATTTAATAAACAGAATCTGGTCGACTTTAACCTAAATTAAACATGGTTTGCTGGCTCACCTTGGACATGCAAACTTTTGTTTCTTTATGTTTTTCTCATCAGGAGAATTCATACACTTCAAACTTTTAACATTTTGTCACGTTGCTACTACGGTGTATTCTTCAACGTTGGGATTTTATGTTATTTATACAGAGATAAGAAACTATGGCAGGAGTGTTCAGCCTTTACAGCCTGAAGAGACATTTTGCTGTCAGGAAATAAAACTAGTTTAGAGCCACAAATGCCAGATGACTTTTTGAAAAAGTCAGGTTTGTTGTGAAGAATTTGATTATGAGTAACAACAACATTCAGTTTCCATTTGGTATCAATAAAGCATTCTTTTAATTTAATTTGAATTGAATTAACTCATAAACCAAATATCTTGTGTTCTCGATATTATCTTATGTTGAGAAAACCATCAGGAAAACGTTAATTTAGAAAATGTCCGCTCTCAGCTTCTATAGGTTTTTATGTCAGTTTTTCGTTTATTTCAGGTATTTAAAATATCTTCCAGTATTAAGCTTATTGCTCTTCAAGAGGGCAAACTTGCATTATTATGCAATTATCAATATAACACTTAAAAGTAGTCTCAAAACATCAATGTTATCGTTTATTGCAATAACTTCTGGGTCAATTTATCATCCAGCAATTTTGCTATTTTGACAGGCCTGGTTGTGACAAGTTTTACATCGTAAACACTGATTTAGTGACATGACAAATCGCTCTGTGTTTCGCTCTCCTCTCTCTAAGCAGGAGGAGTGGCACCCAGTCTGCATGTGCAGCTATGTGGATGTGTGTGTGGCGTTGTTGCCTGTAAGTGAGAGGAAGAAAAGGATGCAGAGGTTTGGCAGCGAGGGAGGAGGGAGATTCACTCGACCTGTCCGGGTCTTTCATGTCACATTTCTGCCCTCGAGATCTGACCTCTGTAACTCTGTCTGAAAAATAACCTGGAAAAACTAAAATGGACTAATGGAAAACTGCCCTCTGGAAAAGAGTCGGAGCAACGCACCTCCTCTTCCTCCTGCTCCTCCTCCTCCTCTTCCTGCTGCTGCATCAGACGGGAGAACTGAAGAGAAGAATGAAAGACGTTTTTAATTTGCTCCTGCAGAACTCAGGGAAAGACGCTGGAGCTTGTGTGCCAAAGTGAAGGCTTTATGTGGATTTATGCATCTAATTGTACAGTTTGAACCGTTTTAGTTTCTGTTTAAGGGGAAAGAGCAAATAGTGGAGGGAGACGGGAGGAGGAGCAGTGAGATGAGATGACTACAAAGGACAGGAGTAAAGAGGAGAGTTGAAGAAGAGAAAGCAGACGACTGGCCTCTGGATTATTAAACTGTAAGTATAATAATATACCTAATATTTGCTAAAAACTGCACTTTTTGGTTGTCCAGATGTTAGTATTTTGCAGAAAGAAAGATAGATGTTACTACTGCTTCTGCTCAGTTTGTCTACTTTCTGCTGCTTTCGTTGCATTTTGTCTCATTTGATTGTTTCTGCTCTCTCTGCGTGTCACGTTAGCAGCAGGAGAGGGAAAGGCCACTGTCACATCGTGTTAGTGTTATTAGACATGCACAGAGGGAGAAATACACTTCAGCTTTGATGAGCGCATTCTGGAAGATGTGTGTGCATGTGTGTGTGTGCGTGTTTGTGTGTGCGTGCGTGTTCAGAGAGAGTCGTAGAAGAGACAGTTTTCTAAACCAACATTTTGCAGTGTAATAATCTGGCCAGTCAGCAGAATGGTAAAGAAGATTACACTCTGTGATAAAACGAGGATCAGAATTAGTTTGTTCCTAAATGTTTCTTAATTTAACAAAAAATAAAAATGATCAATGAGAATACAGCTTTTAAATATTTGAGAAAGCCAAATATTTGTAATTTCAAGGCTTTGTTAGATTCTGATTTATTCATTTTATTTCTCTTTGGGATCAGATAAGTATTTTTGAATTTGAATTAATTCACAGCAACTTACTTTTATAGGATGAGAGTTTCAATTAACTAATTTAATCTTATATTAAATGTAGGTTTTAGATACAACCAAAGGATTTCTTCATTGACCTTGTTTATTTCATGTTAGTTACAAACATCCAGCACACAGACTTGCAAACACACACACACACACACACACACACACACACACACACACACACACACACACACACACACACACACACACACACACACACACACACACACACACACACACACACATTAAACATTAAACTTGGTGGAAGGCAAGTTTTTCAAAGAATAATGTTATTATTAATACTATAAAAACACTTTATAGAGCAACAAAAACCTTTTATTGAAACGACAGGGTTCCATTAATGCCAAAAATATGTTAATGTGTCTATCACATGTTTCTATGGTGTGTTTGTAGTGTGTTTATTTACTGTGCTTTTGTGTATAGATATATGTAATTTGTATAAACATAGCCATGGACACATGAACATATTTGTGGCACTAATGCTGCGTTCACACTGCAGCCCCAAGTGACCCAATTCAGTTTTTTTTTTTTTTTTTTGCCTTACTGCGACTTGTGTCTGATATTTTCATTACTGTCTGAACAACACAGGTCGAATTTTTTGACCCAGGTCACTTGGATATCTGATACGTATCAGATATTTTCAAATCTTTTCAACTGTGAAAAGATTTGATGTGAATCTGAATGTTCAGGTCGCATTCATCAGATCTGAACGTCACTGACACTCGACAAATCTCACTATTCTGCGTCCTGATACTCGCAAGCAGGAAGAATAACAACAATCATAGCGGACTTTAATGAGGATTAAGTTGTTAATATGCTGCTCCAGTCGGACAACAACTTAAACATCGTAAGCTAAGCTCCACCGTTAGCATCCATGTTTACTTCCGCACTTCTTCTTTTATGGCGGTTGGAAAAACACTGAGAATGCTGTTGTTATTGCAGCCTCTACTGCGCATGCAGGACTTTCAGGTCGTTTGCAGTTCACAATGGAGATTTTATACAAGATACATTTATTTGGAAGTGTGAACACCCACGCCAAAAATGTTTTAAATTCACATAAAATTTTAATTGGGTCACTTCAGGCTGCAGTGTGAATGTAGCCCAATAGAATCTCATATAATATCTGTCTTGTGAAGATGGCTGTAGTTCTATATGTTGTGCAGCTCATGAAGTATTTATTATGTAAGTATATAATTTGAATTAAAAATAAATGTAGTTTGTACGGTTTTTCTATAAGAATGCATCCCTTTATCACCCATCTTATTGTTTTTATTCATTAGTCACTCCCACCAGAAACGTGACGTCTATTTCTTTTAATATTTTGTTTTTTCTATTTAAAAAAGGCGAATGGACAGTGTCAGTGATGGACATGCAGCTAGATGATGGTGTTATGTTGTAGCTTGTGTTGTGTTGACTCCTGGGCAGAGTGGCGGTGATGACTTGGCTGCAGGCCTGGAGTGTCTTACTGATGACATTACATAACTGTGACGCTCAGTTGACTGATATTAGATTAAGACATTCATTAGATGCCTATTTTGAAATCTGTACTTGTAATAACCTTAAGTAAAGAAATCATGTTGACATGTTTCCTGCTGTAAGTCGAACTGTCGCATCCAGACTTTGGAGGGAAAGCAACAGAGGGTGAGAAGGAAGGGCAGCCGCTTCCTGGAGCTTTTCCACACAACATCACAAAGCGACTCTGACAGTCGGTGAATTTAGAAGTGCTTCGAGGTTGTGTTCATGCTATGGTCGACAGCCACGCTACTAAACTCCTCGGTTAGTTTTGTTAAACAATTCAAACCCCGATGTACTGCCTTCCTGAGAATGAACAGGTATGACAGGGGGAAAAAGCGTCTGGACGCTTTCAGAAATGTGACAGACGAAACACACATCTGTCCTCCAGCATGCTGTCTTTATATTGCAGGTCAGTAGTGCTGTCTTTCTGCATCTTTACAGCTGAAGACATCCTGAGAAATTAGGCCACTTTGATCTCCTCTGAGTGCATCATACATTTTTTATGTATGAGTTTAGACTCGTGCCCCGACTTTACAGCTTCTCATCACTAGAGTACAGCGTTTAGGTTTTAACGTCTATGTTTTCGCCACAGTTTAAAAGTTAAATGTTTAAAGACAGCGTGAAGCAATTTCTAGGTGTTAAAAACAGAAGCTGCTCTGTCTTCACGGATATTTGCTTACACTGCACAGGGGGAAAAAACCAACACATAACCTGCGTATTTCACAGACACTTAATTCAACTCCATTTACCCTGCTTTGGTCACTCAGAAATATCAAAATAATTTCTGTTGGGGCTTCTACTGGGGTTCTGTTACCTAGCAACCCCAGCGGAGTTCCGCTCGTCGCCTAGCAACCCAAGTAGAGCTCCAGCATGTTTGGTCAGTTGGTTTTACTGCTGTGTGTGCTGAAAAGTGACTACTGGAAAAGACAAGAGTTTTGTTGAAGACTTACCATGTAGAAACCACTTCCTGTATTCTTCTTCCTTTAGGTGTAAACATTGGATTGGGGCCAGCAATCCAATGCTTATTTGATTAAAGTGACAAGACGCTCTAAAACAGCACATTCTGAAAGGAGCTCACAATAGGCAGAACTGAGCAGACTGAAATCTCTTTATGTAGGAATAATTTTGTGCAAAAAGAATGCAATGAGCATGTTTTGCGACCTAACCTGTTCAATGAAGCATAAGAGGTCACCTTTAAAGTTATTCTTGTATAATGCCGTGAACTCAAAGACTCTGAGCAAACGTGTTTAATATTCTAGTTCCAGAGCTGAACACAAAAGCAAAAGCACAACAAAAGCTTAAGTGGGACCCTGGAAGGTGGTGTGCCAGAATGTGAAAGGTTGAACACAGGAATCTGTCACCCAAGCCGTTACCTTTTACCTTGTGTTGGCATTTTTACCTCCAACAAATATGTTGGAAGGAGAAAACGAATGTCTATGCTCATCAGTGTTTTTTTCCCTGTCAGGTTTATTAGCACAAAACACACTAAAAAAAGGATCTGCTGCTCTTTATTATCTTTAAATGTCAAACTAGGACAGATTAATCAAGAGAAAACAATGCAGTGACCTCTGCAAAACAGAGATAAGCAACTACAGTGAAATATGAACTTGTAGCTAAGAGTCATTTAGAAATACAGTACAGGCTACAAATACTTCCTTGAAGTTGCAAGAACTCTCTGACTTCAAGATGAGAGCACCAGTACTAATGGACTGGGATTTTTAGGAACTTAATCCACAAGTTTAATCCAATCACTGAGTGGTACAACTTCATGTTTACAGCATCTCATCTTCTTGTACTGATGCTACTCTTCCTCCTGTTCCCACTGGAGGAAGATATTATCCCTTGTAAATGACATTCATTGGTTTTTGCCAGTCTGCTGATGTTGTAAACACTGAAAACATGCAATATCGACTAATTTTGGGTGAATAATGTCCTTTCTGTGTCAGTACGCCATGATTTATTACCATTTAAAATGTGTTAATAACACCAATTCACTCTGTTCATTGAGTGCAAAACCTCAATATTGTGAAAAAGGCAGTAAATAATATATTTTAATGCAAAATAAAGTAGATAGGATAAATGTTGTAAAACATTGACAACTTCAACATTTCTGACAGCGACCTTTCAGAGGTGGTAAAGCTCATCAGAGTCATGAGCTCCTTTCAGTACGTTTTCCTCTCAGCGTGGGATTTTGGACATTTATCTGTGGTGACATGGTCACTGTGTGAGCACTGAGCAACACCTGCCCTTTTCCACATGCTCCACACAAAGGTCAAGTGTACAGACCTGCCTGCCTGATGGATGCTCTGCCTGGGGATTATTTCACTGCAGCCAGGGAAGAAGAAAAATGAGGTGGGGAAGTGAAAAGAGTTTAGTTCACTGTACAGAAAGCAAGTACAAATGCAAAAGTAGATTGACTGCCTTAAGAGACTGACTTGTACGTTAATTAAAGGGAACCTATAATACTTCCTTGGACAGGTTATGATAGATCTCTGGGCTACACAAATCATGTTCAGTACATCTGTTACACAAAAATAATTCTTAGATAAGATTGTCTTGCCTTGTCACTTTAAATCCAAATTAGTTGCTGCCGGCCACATGACCCAAACTCAATCTTATCTTAGAAAAGTAGAAGTAGAGCCTCCTGCACAAACAAGAATGCAGCAAGTAAGTAAGTCAATAACAAAACACTTGTCTTTTCCAGCAGCCATTGTACAGCACATACAGCAATAAAACCAGTTGACCAAATGTGCTTGGGTTGCTAGGAAACAGGCTGGGCTTAGCTGAGGTTGCTAGGTAACAACGCATTGATCGTGGAATGTGACTTAACAATCAGGAGGTTTGTGAAACGGTTAATTTTCCAGCCATCAAAAAGCATTAACTTATTGTCGAAAAACACCTGAATGTTTTTTTTAGACACTTGAACTGTTTTTAGAAGCAATTGAGGCCATAATGGAAGTATAAAACCTGCCAAATGTGAATTTTGCATAATAATTCCCCTTTAAATAATAACCAATTATATCTAGAGTGCTTCTTTAGTAGCACATAGCTGCAGTTATGAATCATTATGTCGTGATGAGTTTGTTCTACGTTTAAAATGATCTAAAACTATAAGATCATAAGAAAGCTCACCTGAGCGTTTTACTGTTTTATCCAGTAGTTTTATGGGTTTCATTTTTTTCTTGATTGTGTTTTTAATAAAGATGTCACTTTTTAAGGTGAATTTGAAAGCCTTTATAGGCACTAATAAATACATTGTGTTAATATTATAAATTATATTTATTATTTCAAATGCTGTGCAGAATTGTTAGTTTAGATGCGACAGAACCATTCACTTACTCTTCTGTTTTTTCCTATAAACTTGATGATCCAGGAGGAGAGATGAGGCTCTGATCCAACTTCTCCAGGAACTTATACTGATCTCATCTCAGCCACAATATGAGCACTCCAACACCCGGCAGCCCAGACACGCAGGTGAAGATGGGGTCCCAGGAGATGGCGATGCTGAGCAACCTTTTGGCTGCTTACACTTTCATTGCAGGTGGGATCAACAATTCATGTGGGATTGACTGTGATCAGTCTTCTAATTATAGCTCTCACGTATTTCTGTGTTGAACAAACATTTGAAACATGGACGGCTCTAAAATTGTACTCAAGTAAAAGTAAAAACTGTCCAATAAGTTACTCAATTTAGAGGTTTCTGGTTAAAAGGCTACTCAAGTACTGAATAACTGATCAAAACATGTGATTTAATATTTAAAAATTACGTCATCAGACAAAAATTGTAAATTATGTCCGAATTCTGTTTTTTTTTTTTTAAGACTAAAATAAAAACATTCAACCTCAACAAAAGAACAGATTCGGGCAGCACTTTTCCAAACTTCTGGAGTCTCCGGAGATTATTATGCACAGAAGGATTCTTCATGAAATCAAGAACATTATGGACAACCCTGACCATCTTCTACACCAGTCTGTCTTGAGAAGACAGAGTATCTTCAGTCAGAGGGTTCTTCAGAGTTGCTGTAACACAGACTGCTACAAGGAGATATTTCCTGCCAACAGCCATCACTGTCTACAGCAACTCTTGGAATTAACATGAGTTACAACAACATTTAATTTCCCTTTGGGAATTTGAATTTTTGAAACAGTAAACAAATAAAACCTGAATTTATGCAAATACATAGTCAATGGAGACTTAATCTGTTTTAAATCAGACTCAACCTTTCCACTGCTATACATATATATAGATTTTCTTTTTTACAAACAAATTCAAAAACACTTTTTGAACCGAAAAGGAAATAAATGTCATTTTTAAGCATTTTGATGCCAGATTTTAACTGTAATGTCTTGATTTCTGTAAATATGAGGAATCAAATGTGGAAACTAGATGGAGATCAGGCAGTGGAAACAGGAAGTTTGATCCCAGATGAAGAGTTTGAAGAAGCAGAGAAAGGAGGAGATGCAGAACGTGAAGACAGAGGAGAATGAAACCATCAGCTGTCCATTTAACTCTGAATTGATTGTCGCTTCCCTTTGTCGCAGACCAACCTGAGAGAACAGCTCTAGTGTTCCTCGGCGGTGTGTGTGTTGGTCTCCTGGTCACGCTGTGCGCCATCGTCTTCCAGATACACTGCCGAGCGGACTGCCACTATGGCAACAGCAATGACCTTCAGAATCGCCAAAGGGTCAGACATCACCGTCGCCAGCACCTCTGTGCCCGCCCTCAGCTCACATCAGACGGTAACCCAGACAACACCGGTGCTGTGGTTGTGGCCTCTGGAGTGACTGGGAACACTGGGGACTGTGAGCAAGAGGACTGGGACGACACGTCTGACCTGTCGGCACGGCGACGCAGGCGTTTCGAGAGAGCTCTGCTGAACGCCACCATGTTCACATCTTCTGAGGGTATCTGTCACAGAAACACCTTTGAATGGTTCTCCATTTTATAGCCTCCTTCTATCAACCAATTAATCAAGTTTATTTGTACAGAACATTTCAGCAACAAAGCGGCTCAAAGTGTTTTACATAATAAAAACACATTTTTAAAGAAGACACCATACAGTCAACAATTTAGCAAACATTACATTTTGATGAGTACTAACACTGAAATCAGACGCATCAAATATGTTGGCCAATGTATCATTATTATAAAAAAAAAAACTCTAAACAGGTGAGTCTATTGAAAAATGTTTTGTTGCAAATATGCATTAAGCTGCAAATGTGGATGCAGTTGTTACTTTTGAGTAAGATGTGTAAAAGAGCTTAAAATAAATAAATCTTTGAATGTATAGTGTGATCTCACATTGTAAACTATTCAATGGGGAAAAATATGAGATCTATTATGCAAAATTTACTTTTTTCACGTTTTTGTTCTTCCATTTGGGTCTCAACTGCCTCTAAAATCATCCCAATGCTTAAAACAAACACATCTGTTTTATGGCTATAAATTAATGTGTTTTTGGTGTCTGGAAAATCAGGAGGTTTCAAATTGGAGGTGTCCAATTTGACTGATTTTTCAGTCAAACTGGGCACTGCGCTGTCACCTAGCAACATCAACCAAGCCTAGCCCATCACCTAGCAACCAAAGCTGAAGTCCAGTACTGTTGGTCAGCTGGTTTTACCACTTTATGTGCTGTACAATGGCTGCTGGAAAAGTTACACGTTTTGTTATAACTTGATGGAAAACCAAACAGTCATAAACAGACCGGGAGGAAAACAAAGTGCAGGCAGTCAGATATATGACTGGTGTAGAAAAATTAACATGAAACAGTTTCCACTGCAGCAGTGAGCCTCTGAACAATGAGGTAACATGGGTTTGTTTGGGGCTAAACAAAAAGAGAGGACAAGCTTTAAAAAAACAGCTCTGAATCTCTAAATTGGTGAAATAATATAATTCATGTATGAGACACGGTTATGTCTTGATTAACCATAACAGTGTAGGGTGACATCTTGAAGATTTAGGACGAAAAGGTTGTTGTTGACATCTGTAAAAGTCCAGCAAGAGAAGCATGTTAAATGTTCGATCCAGTGTGTTAGAAACTGTCAAGACACAAACATAATCATACATTGAGGCAAGGCTAAGAATGACCGGAGAATAAATGGTTCTGCTCACTAAATTAAAGACAAAATAAATAACTCATCAAATGGATGGAAATTATTTTTTATGAAAATGTTTTCTTGTAAGGTCTGAGTTTAGCTCTGATTCTCTGCTCACAGTCCAACTTTATGTGCAGAAAACCAGATAAAACAAATAAAACAAAATGCTAAGTTCCAAAAGTAAATCAGAGGATAGATGTGTTTAAAAGTGTCTGTTTGTTTCTTTAGAACTGGACCGGGCCCAGCGACTGGAGGAGCGGGAACGGGTTCTTCGAGAGATCTGGATGAATGGACAACCAGACATCAGCACAGTGACTCAAAGCCTCAACAGATATTACTGATGGAAGACCAAAAAGACAGATACAGACCGGGAGGAAAACAAAGTCAGATGGATGACTGGTGCAGAAAAATGACCATGAAACAGTTTCCACTGCAGCAGTGATCCTCTGATGTAAAACTGGTTTGTTTGGGGCTGAACAAGAAGAGAAGACAGAAACTGATTTTTCAAAGACAGTTTAGCAACAAAACAATTGTCTGTAGCTGATATTTAATGGATTCTGGTCTATGTGACTGCTGCCATTAATTTACTGGGATGTTTTCTCTTTTCTGTTTCTACCAGGCACTTCTCAGTAGAACATGAAAAGGAGCAGAAGGGAATAACAATCTAGCGTCCAGAGCTTGATTTTGTAGAATAATGTTGCACTTTTCTCAGCTGACCCTTTATTGTTTGTGAACCTGCAATAATCAAAGTTTTGCAACTTAATACTTTTATATTGAAGAGCAACTTCCTCTTCCAAGACGATCATGGAAACTATGAAACATGGTGGTATAAATACTGGTGCTTTTACCATTGCACTTCAATTTCATCTCATTGCAGAATGAATGACATCAGACATGAGAAGCACTGAGGATTATCAGCTCTGTTGCATCACTTTATGACAATCCTCAATCTGAGTTATTACAAAGAATGACTAACTTAATTTTAATATTTGATTAAATTTGTTTTGACATACTGATTAAACTGCTGTATAAAAGACAAAGTGGTGGCTTTGCAGTTTTTTAAAAACACAAAGTGGACCCGTTATGCAAAATTCACATTTTGCACATTATCGTACTTCCATTTGTTTCTCTGCTGCTTCTAAAAACAGCACAAGCACTTAAAAATAAATGCATAAATTGAATTTGTGTGGTTTATAGAATATCAGTTAATTGAATCAGTTTCAGTGTATGCAGACAATTCTTGTTTTTAGAAAATAAAATTAAAATCTCTGATGCATTATCAACCTTGAAAAAAAGGAAGAAAAAAATAATGATAAATTGAATATTTTAAACCCTAAAATTAATATAAATTCATGCAGGTGATAGGGTAAGGATATTTTGGACCAGAACTATGCGACACCTGGTGTCGAAAAAGTGCAACTGCATACTTTCCACCTCTACTTTCCCACCATTCTTTCTTTTTTAAAAACATAATTACTGTTAACTCAGGTGAAATTTCAAGTAAAAATATAAAGAAAACAATTTAAGCTAACTAGCACCAGATAAACAACAAAATTCACATTCACTCCAACAAACTGGGACAGTAAACAAATCCCATTTGGGAATGTCAAAAAATGGCTAAAACAAGACAGGAAAAAAAATTTATACTAAACACAAAGTGGATTCAGGTTTATTGATTCACTAAGTGTTAATAACAAAGTGATCTAGAAGAAGCTAACTGAGGACATCTAGCGGTGAAGAGGTGAAACAGCATACAAAACGACAGGATTTTTATCGTTGCCTTCTACTTTTCAGTTAGTTTTATTTCTCCTACCCACCTTTTTTCTTACTTATGGCTAAACAATAATCAATATCATGTATGTGCTCTAAAAGCAATAATGTTTAGCTTTAACCAAAATGAATGCTGTTGCAAGTGAAAGATGATATTGAAGCAAAAATGCATATTTCTCTTGCTGCTTTGTGAAAGTTGACTTTAATTACTCCTTAAATTATGAATCATTTAATATTTAAAAATGTTCATTTAATTTAAATTTAAATGGAGAAGAGTAGCCCAAATCTGTTTCATTATATTAGATTAGGAAAGGAGCTAGCGTTCCACATCGTTGATACCATCCTGAGTGCGTTTGACCTAGGAAGTAGTGTTGCCACCTTTCAGAAATTAAAATAAGGGCCACTCAGGGTGTGCTGTGGTGGCGCAGGGATTAAGCACAGTCCACATATGGAGGCCTCAGTCCTTGACATGGCCGTTGCAGGTTCGATTCCTGGCCTGGTGACCTTTGCCGCATATCTTCCATTTCTCTCATTACCCAATTTCCTGTCAACGAACTATCAAATAAAGGCCACTAGAGCCAATAAAACATTTAAAAAGAAATAGGGGATTTAAATAATATTACCAGAATAATTTATACAAAAAAGGAGTCAGGTTTGGAGGCTGATTCTAGAACAAATTCACCACAAGAGCCAAGGTAGTCAGTGTTTTTCAAGGCAACACTTGAAAAAGAGCACACAAAAAAAACAAAACAAACAAAAACAAAGCAATATTTCATCATTTGACATAAGAGAGCCAAAGAGCCACTTTTGTCTCCAGAGATATAGGTTGCAGATCCCTGGCAGATAGAAAGTCTGATCCTTTACATGTTGCATTATAGTGCTGCAAAAGTGCGGCGGTATAATTTTTAATTCATTATTGAAGTAAAATTGTGAAGGTTAAAAAAAATCCACCACTGAGTATTAACAATAGACATTTATTTAGTATAACTTCTTTGGTACCCTTTGGTATTGGTCTAGAACCGCCCAAGGCTGCAGGTCTGTGTCTGGTGCATTAATAATACATTAAATGACCACTGAACAATGAATTCATAAAATATATCAACATTTCAAAATAAAACCTACAGAAAGCCCTAACAAACCTCTTTTAAAGTAGGAAATAGTTATGTATTTACTGTTAATCTATTTGTATGTTTTGTTCTTTAAATGACCATTTGTATTATTTTGGCTGATATTATTATACATTAAATAAGTAAATAATCAAACCAGTAAAAGCACAATAAGAAACTTACTCATAGCAAAATGTTCTGTACCATATCAGCCTCAGGAGATGATTGAGGGAAGAAGAGACGCTGATGTCTGGTTCTTTAGGTTCTGACGGGTCTGCAGTTCCTTTCCTGATCCATTCATACAGCAGCACACTGCACCGAGATGGACACTTTTTTTTTTATTGCCTCTGTTCATCCTCACTAACATTATTCAGCCTAGGATTTGCGTCTTCCCTCACGCGTCTGTATCTTTATATTCAAAATGAATCCTCAGAAATATCTTTATGAGAGGATTTACTACTAAGGATGGTGGAGTATCGGGTTGAGGATGTTGTAAAAAGACACGTTGATAGCAACTCACCGTGGCTGCATAGTGTCCTTCTCTAGGCAACCGTGACAACAGCGTCAAGCCGTAGCATTCTGGGGTCCTGTGTAGCTCCCGCCCATAGACATGAATACGTAGACGCCTCATGGAGCGGGCCCGCCCGTTGCTGCGATACGTCACAGCATCTGCCATATTGAATATGGAATATGTGCCAGTAAGCTAATACAGTTAAATGGACCGAACTTCACAAAGTGCCGTTCTACAAAGTATTTTAAATTAATACCTGTCATTGACAAATTTTCTCACACACACTAATATATTTGGTAATCAAAGAAATGACTATAGACAAAGTTTCTAACTTTTGATGTGATTATTTAATTGTTTTGAGGCATTTCTGAATAAAGAGCACAATGTTTTTGTTTGATAGAAATGATTGTGATAATTTTTATATTAACATTGATGAACAGAAACACTTTTAGAGTGTTTTATTAAAGAACATATTTGCACTCACTCATATGAGTGAGTTTTTGAATATGTTAAAGGCCCCAAACAGCCCCGCGAAGTGGCGGGAAAAAAAGAAAAAAAAGAATAAGAATAAGAAATCTTGCGATTACAATAAGCCTTCACCAACTCTTCAAATCTCGGGCCTAATTAAGATAAATCTCTAATGAGTCCCTGATATTATTCTGGCAGGTGGACAGTTTTTAAGCATCTTGATGAGGTATAACAGACGGCTGCCCTTGGTGACCCGTCCCGCCTGAGGGTAACTCATCCAGGAGAACTTTGTCTTTTTGGTCTCTCTGGTCTCAGGTGTGTCGGCTCCCAGGCGTCGGCCGAACACGATGTAGCCCCACTGAGGCTCATACCGCTTTACAATGTCAGTAGCCGACCTGTTGTGCTCGTGCAGAGAGCCGACCCCAGAGGCGACCTTCGGCCTCAGGTTGGCCAGCACCAGGTGACGGTCAGTGTCGTTGCCCAACTGGAGAAGGAGCAAAGCCGAGTCTTCCACTTCCTGTAGCCCAGTGGCTGCTGAGACAAGCTTTACTTACACACCTCACACACACACACACACACACACACACACACACACACACACACACACACACACACACACACACACCCCACACACACGCACACACACGCACACACACACACACGCACACACACACACACACACACACACACACGCACGCACGCACGCACACACACACACGCACGCACACACACACACACACACACACACACACGCACACACACACACACACCTTTAGACCGTGAAGCTGCAGGTGCTGAGTGAGGTTTGACTTTACAGAGGAAGTCTTGTCACACACACTGCACTTGTGGTCTTCCAACTCCATTTGTGTATCTAATGAAACAAAACAGAAAGAGATTTCAGAGGAGCTTCTTGTTTTCAAACTTACCGTATTTTCCGCACTATAAGGAGCACCTAAAAACCTTCAATTTCCTCAAAAGCCAACAGTGCGCCTTATAATCCAGTGCGCCTTATATATGGACCAATATTGAGCCACAACAGGTCTAGCAACTACGGTAAGCAGCCGCCACTTCATTTTCGGCCGTAAAAGAAGAAGTGTGCGGTGCATGCTGGGATAGTTGTCAGAACGCTGGTTTGTTAATAAAGTTTGACTGACCTATCTACCTACCAACTGTCTAGAACCAGGTCGTCTGCAGGTCATTTAGCACCACGTTCTCCATGAACATGCTGTGCGCGAACGGAGAAGGGTGACCATCGTCAGGCACCGGCCCAGTCGCGGAAGGCTCTCCTCGCCGACCCGAGTCGGACTGTTTTGTTGATATTCATTTTAGTGCAGCTCCATCTAGTGGATGCATAACGTAACTCCAGCCTCTACTGTAGCGTCTATTCTATGCGCCTTATATATGAAAAAAGTTTTAAAATAGGTCATTCATTGAAGGTGCGCCTTATAATCCGGTGCGCCTTATAGTGCGGAAAATACGGTACACAAATGGGCTGAACACCATGTATATACTATTAATATTCTTTATTGATAAATAACCTAGCCTTATACAGTCGGTTAACCTTGACATGTTCTGCGTTGTGTTCAGTTGAAGAAGGGAGTCAGACCACAGGAGTTGCTGGTTGATCTTTAATGCAGGTTGCTGGCAGAGGCCTGCACAAATCGAAATAAAAATGCCCTTTAACATTCAGCTCCTCCATTCACAGGAGTCAGAATTCCCCTCTTCTCAGGTAGCCAAAGATTAGTCAAAGTTATTGTGCCAGATCAGTTCAGACACATACAACGCTCCTCCCCCTTTTTCTTCCTTCAAACCACATTCTGAAAGGATTCACTTTCCATTTGTTAGACTGTAACTGCCCAGCATATTTTCTCTGTCAAAGAGGTTCAAATTCCACTACACATAATCTGGTTTATATTTACCGAGTGAATTTCTACACTGTGCTGCTTTTTCAAGTTTGCAGAAACCAACAAAGTGAGTACTTGCTTTATTAACAATTTTGTTCCTTTTATTTATGAAAAAGTGGAAATTAATTGAAATTCAAATATTTTTGACAAAGACCAATTAAATCTGTTATTACTTATTGTCTAGTTAGATTGCTTCAAGTCATAAATGAACCTTGCTGATAAACAGTTTATTCCATAGAAACTTTCTACAACACTATTCACTATTTTGTGTTAATTCCTTTCTGGTTTTAAGGTTTTTTTTTTTAATGTTTTCCTGACTCTTCTTCTTAGAAACTTTCTACAACACTATTCACTATTTTGTGTTAATTGCTAATGTGACCTTAAACACAAAAAGGAACAAAACCTTACTATGACTGAATTTACATTCAGTAGCTTGTGTCATGCTTGTAATATCATGTTGAACGTTCCCTCCTTCATTAAACAAACATTTACTTTGTTCCTTCTTTTTGACCACGAGTGCAAAACCTTTACCACTCCCAGGTTAACTCAGGCCAACAGCGATACTAATCTAAGAACAAAATCCAGAATCCACAAAAACAGAAGAATAAATAGAGAAACTAACTAAACTCCCTAACTCATTTGACAACAACCTATGAAAAGAAGTGAATACAGAATATAATCAATAATAAACAGGACAAACGGAAACAATTTCGGTATTCTGATTATTGAAATTTAAAAGTGCTGTGTTGTTCTATCACCCATACCGGACCACGTACAACACCGGTGTTAACGCTACAAAATGAACGCTCTCTATCATGGTATCATCACCCATGGAGGGATTTCTTTATTTAAATGGGTTCATTTTTTCAGAGGGATACAAAGTGAGGGTATCGTGATTTTAGTAATTACATGTGCGATTTTCTGTTGTCCTTCCATGGTAGCGGGCAGCTTTCAATCGGAAATAAAACACTTTTTAATATAAGTTGCTGCTTTGACATGGTCACAGAACTGCCAAAACATATGTACAAAAATACCAAAGTGAATCACTGCAACGTCATCAGCTGGTGTAACGCTGAACTGTTGCGGTGAAGCTACTAGCAGGAGTGGAGCTGCGCCAAGAAGCTACAAACACTGAATAGAAGAAGAGCTGCCATCGATACAGTTGCAGCCAAGCATGGTTTAATGTTACACAATACAGTTTTACCAAGTTGCTCAAAGTCTAAACTGGTATTGTTGTGCATTTAAGGTGTAAAGTTTACCTTCGACCAAACGCCCCCCAAAGGCATCCCAGCGCCCCCCTTTAGTAAAAATTTCTGTCAGTCCCCCCTGCCGTCCTCCGAAGGCCCCCTGGGGGGCGGTACCGGCCACGTTCAGAACCACTAAACTAGTAGAACACAGCTGAAGCTTGACCCTACTGCTACAACCGCAGGATAAAACAACATTTAGAACAATATCGCCATGGTAAGCAAACTCTATTATTTTTGCCATATGTGGAGAGATGAGGAACAGCAGTTGAGCTTAGAAACTACAGTTTTCTGAAGAATTATTAAACTATCCCATCCTGTATATGAGTCAGAGAGTGCAATATAGTAAAATATTTGCTATTCTAGTCTTTGGACTCTCATTCAAACACAAATGAACCTTGCTGATAAACATTTTCTTTCATTGAAACTTTCTACAACACTATTCACTATTTTGTGTTAATTGATAAAGTGACCATAAACACAAAAAGGAACAAAACCTTACTGTGACTGAATTTACATTCAGTAGCTTGTGTCATGCTTGTAATATCATGTTGAACGTTTCCTCCTTCATTAAACAAACATTTACTTTGTTCCTTCTTTTTGACCACGAGTGCAAAACCTTTACCACTCCCAGGTTAACTCAGGCCAACAGCGATACTAATCTATCGCTGTTGATAGATAAGTATACAGGCATTACATACTTTATATATTAGTAGTGTGATCACTAAATCATTTACGTATCTCTTAGTTTTAAAACATAGCACATATAATTATATTGTTATTAGACAATAGTACATAAATAGTCTTTCTAGTCTAAGGCAAATCGTTCATGCACAACATGGTTTTTATTTATATCTTCCAAAAATCAAGAATCCACAAATACAGAAGAATAAATAGAGAAACTAAGCACAAAGAAGTGAACTCATTTGACAACAACCTATGAAAAGAAGTGAATACAGAATATAATCAATAATAAACAGGACATGGCAAGGCCTATTGAACAAATAAGGAGAAGGTCAAAGTAAAGACAAAAGAGAGGGTATTTTGTCCTTCCTGTTTTTCCTGTGACACTCCTTTCAATTCTTGCTCCATTTAGTTTTTGCTGAGTTGTGTTTGTTGTAATTAAAATTAATTTAGTCATTTTCAAATGACTAAATGAATATAGTCATTTTTTATGGTTTTTGTCTTCTGCTCACCCTCAGTGGTTTCCTTTAGTAAGTTGAACAACCTGTTTCCATTAGGGCTGTGTAATAATATCGATTTTGCGATATATATCGATATTTTCTTTCCTAGAAAAAAAATCAATATTCATCCGCAAGTGATTCCTTCAGATGTTAAGTGTCTAGGTTAAAAAGGTATCAAACTATTCAGAGCAGGGTACTTGGTGCACTTTATTTACTTTACAAATGCATGAAAGCTACAATTTGTACTGTTTCAATTAAAAGAAACATGTTTTATCACCACTTCTTTGATTCATTTTGTCCAGCTGTTGACTTTAAGTCTGTGTCCATGTCCAACCAGAGCCAGGTATTGTGTAGTTGGTGTTTTTAATCAGTTTTCAGTTAAATTAATTAAATCCAACTCTATAACAGTCACAATATTTCACGAAAATCGCAAAAGTGTATTGAATTGTATTGTTTGCTGAACATCGCAATATATATTGTATTGTGAACAGAATATTGTGTATCAGATCGTAAGATTATTGTATCACTACAGCCCTAGTTTTCATCCCAACATTCATCCTTTCCAGTTTTTAAGGCTGTTTTTTTAATAATTTTTTCTGACTCTTCTTCTCTAACCTTTTGTCTTTTGTTAGTTTCTCAGCTACATCTGCTGTGGCCATCCTTCTATCATCCTGCTGTTTACATTGGTTTGACTGTTGCCCTCCTTTTCACCTGTTTATCTGTAAGTTACTGGACTTTCTTACAGCATTTATGACACAGTTCATATTGGGACTGCCTTCATCCTGGCTGTATTTTAATCCTTCACAAATACATTGTGTAAAGCTGGTTTTAAATAATTTATCTCTGAGTTTCAAAACATAGCACATATAATGATATGCATTGTTTTAAGACAACAGTATATAAATACTTTACTTTTAGCCTTTCCAGTCTCAGGCAAATTGTTCATGCACAACATGGTTTTTATCTATTTTATTTATGTCTTCCAAAGTTACCCAGGTGACAAATAAATATAGTAAGTATGTTGAATTTTAGCATACTTGAGCATACTTTAAGTCAGACTAATCATCAGTATACTTGAAACATATTATTTTGGAACAGCTAATTTTGTACTTAGTGCATTTTTATAGTAATTAAATAGTAGAAAATCACAATTTAAAGTGTACTTAGAGTACTATCATATACTTTTTTTAACAACTGAATTTATACTTTGTATACTTTAAATATACAGCTTTTTATGTAATATAAATGTGTTTTATGTGATATAACTGTGCTTGATTAGTATATCCTAAGTGTAGTATTTTTGTGATCAAATTACACTCAACATATATTTAGAATGTTTTCTAAGTATATAGGCACTACATACTTTATATGTTAGTAGTGTGATCACTAAATCATTTACGCATCTTTGAGTTTTAAAACATAGCACATATAATTGTATTGTTATAAGACAATAGTACATAAATAGTCTTTCTAGTCTAAGGCAAATCGTTCATGCACAACATGGTTTTTATTTATATCTTCCAAAGTTATGTTGGATGTTTGAAGAAACCATCAGAATAACTGACAAGGTACTCTGATAAGAAATTGACAGGTTGTAAAACATCTACATATGTCACCAATGACATACTTATGGTCGGTACATGTTTGGTATTTATTAAAATAACAATCACATCATATTTACATGTTTTTCCTGATTACTCGTCTTTTCTTTGTTCATAGTTCACCATGGAGCAACCGTGGGAAGCAGATCCAGAAATGATGCCAGCAATGAAAAATGCTATGGGAAACAGCAGTGATGCTGCAGCTGCACGAATCAGAGAATATCTGGAAAGTAAAAACAATGTACCACTAAACATAGCAATCACTGGAGAGACCGGTTCTGGTAAATCCTCATTTGTCAATGCCTTCAGAGAGGTAGAAGATGACAGTGAAGATGCTGCTCCAACTGGTGTTAAAGAAACCACCTTGGAGGTAAAAGAATATTCTCATCCAAACTATCCCAATATCATCTTCAGTGACCTTCCTGGAATCGGAACCACCAGGTTTCCAGCTAAAAAGTATTTGAATCATGTTGGATTAAAGAAGTTTGACTTCTTCATCATCATCTCAGCTGATCGCTTCAGAGAAAATGATGCTAAACTTGCAAAGGAGATCAAGAAGATGGGGAAGAATTTCTACTTTGTTCGCTCAAAGGTTGACCATAATTTACGAGATGAACAAAGAAAAAAGGATTTCAGCCAAGAGAATACCTTAACACAGATCAGAGATGATTGTGTTAAAAGTAAGCGTCGTCCACTGGCTGTTGTTTTGAAGAGTGTTAAAACATTTTTAATATACTTTAAAAGAAAATAGATGAAACTGCAAAGATTTATAACATGAATGTTTCCTGTTTTAACACAGGTCTTAAGGATCAAGGATTTGAGTCCCCACAGGTCTTCCTGGTGTCCAGCCATGACATCAATCTGTATGATTTCCCTCACCTACGATACACCTTAGAGACGGATCTACCTGATCACAAGAGAGACGCTCTGCTGTTATCCTCTACCTACATATTCCCAGATATCATTGAAAAGAAGAAAAAGGTTTTTAAGCGTCAAATATGGGGTCTTACTGCTCTTTCAGGAGTTGTAGCAGCTGTTCCAGTTCCAGGGCTTTCTGTTGGTGTTGATCTGGCTTTGCTGGTTGGTGCTGTCACCCGTTATGTGACTGGGTTTGGTCTAAGTATTGGATCTCTAAAGAGGACAGCTTTCAGAACAGGTATACCATATGATGAGCTGAAGGCTGTCCTCACTTCTCAATTGGCTGCAGAAAACATAACTCATGAACTCATCAAGAAGGTGATTCTTCAGCTTTCAACCAGGGCTGCACTAATGGTAGCAGAGGAAGTATTCAGATTTATTCCAATTGTTGGAATCCCATTATCTATGAGTCTCTCTGCTGTCACGACCTACAAACTTTTGAAGCTTTTCCTTGATTTACTTGCTGAAGATGCTCAGAGGGTCTCTGACAAAGTCCTGAACAAAAATAAATAAAACACAGATACCTTTATTCATTTAGATCTTGCAAACATGGTTCAGAATTGCTATGTTATCAGTCAAGTGAGGTTAGTCGCATGTATCATCTGCTGACCCCCATGTGTGCAGAAACTAGAAAGTTATAGAGAAAAACGTTTTTATTTTATATGAATCATAATGTATGTTTGTAATTTTAGGGTTGTAAGCATTTTAAGAACTTTATTTTGAGTAATTATGGATGTTTTCAGACCCTCTTGAATTTTTTTGATTTTAAAAATGATTGTTAAACTGGTTGGTTTGTGGGCTGCATGGTGGAGCCGGAGTTAGCACTGATGCTTTGTAACAAGACATTTGTAGTTTTTAATCCCACCCTGGAGTCTATCTGCATGTAGTTTCATGTTCGGTCTATGCAGAGGTGGGTTTTCTCTGGATGATTGTTGGTTGATTTTTCTGTATAAATTGTCCTCTTGTTGGTCTCTGCATCAAAAGACAATATAGAAAATGTTTTTGTTTTCATTTAGATCTGAAATGTGTGCACTGTATAAGTGTTTTAGATTAAATGTTGAGCTATTTTTGAAATGATTGTATATGTTTTTAGACAGATTGGAAATTGATTTTGCTTTTAAACTGCTTTATATCGTTTAAATATTTTGACAGAAAAAAATAAACATTACATAATCTTGTCTGTCATGTACAGTTTGACTTCAGTGTGGAGTGCTTTACACATAATTTATGTACGTAGATTTTTTTTTAAAATTTATAATCCACAAAAGTTATCTGTATTGTAACAACAATCATCCCTCATCATGAGAATCTTGTTCCTTCTTGACAGCATCTAATTCCATTTGTTCCTCCTCAGTACTTCTTCCTTTGTCCCTGTTGTGCAACAATAATGTTGACCTATTAATAACTATAAACAGTTGCTGACAGAAATTATTAAAACAACTAGTAATTAATCCAATCTCCGTCATTGCTAAATTTTAAATATGCATAAACACGTAAGAATGAGTTTATCATTGGCTGAGACACATAAAGGAAACCTGACAAATCTGTACATAGCTTGAGCAGAAATGTCATAAACAATGATGTCAGTAACATGTTACTTAGAAAAGCATTACTTTAGTCTGACCCCTTGTTTCAGTAACGAGTAATCTAACACATTAATATTTCCAATCCAGTAATCAGATTAAAGTTACTTAACTAAGTCACTGTACATTACTATGTTTGTAATTTAACTTAGTAAAATATATACTGTTGCGTTCCTCTCTTTACTAGGTGTTGCATCTTATGCAACACCAGTGACACATAAACAATGGAGGGAAAAGAGAGATGCACCTTTTCAGATCAAAATATTAAGATTCATTGTTGACTCTGTGCTGCAGACAAATGAGCTGCTGTTACACTCTTGAAAATAGAGGAGACAGAATAATAAGAGTGATTTTCTATAGACTTACTTCTCTCTTTTTCAAAGTAATTATGCCACGCCTAGTCATAAATCAACTAAAAAAAACAATTTATAGACTTATGTTTTGTATCTTGTCCTGTAGGCTGAACCATTTGGACACGGCATTCATCCACACAGTTCCTCTAAATGCCTCTAATGCACATGTGCATACCTGCTGTATGTATGTTACTCTGACACAACACTGGCTTATCTCCTGTGAAGATCGATTTGCTTCCTTAGAGGATAACAAAAAGTGGCCCCAGACTATAGCATTCTCCTCCTTTATCGCATCTATCTAGGCTACACCCTAATGAGGGTGCAGGCCTGTGAAGTCATTTTCTTAAACTGACATATGTATGTGCATAAATGTTTGCACATGAAAGCAGCTAAAAGAGATAAAGGAGAAACACAGATTAATTTATCCATAACAGTATTTACATGTTTTATGTCTTTCTTGTGTTCATAGATCAGCATGGAGCAACCGTGGGAAGCAGATCCAGAAATGATGCCAGCAATGAAAAATGCTATGGGAAACAGCAGTGACGTAGCAGCTGCAGGAATCAGAGAATATCTGGAAAGTAAAAACAATGTACCACTAAACATAGCAATCACTGGAGAGACCGGTTCTGGTAAATCCTCATTTGTCAATGCCTTCAGAGAGGTAGAAGACGACAGTGAAGATGCTGCTCCAACTGGTGTTAAAGAAACCACCTTGGAGGTAAAAGAATATCCTCATCCAAACTATCCCAATATCATCTTCAGTGACCTTCCTGGAATCGGAACCACCAGGTTTCCAGCTAAAAACTATTTGAATCTTGTTGGATTTAAGAAGTTTGACTTCTTCATCATCATCTCAGCTGATCGCTTCAGAGAAAATGATGCTAAACTTGCGAAGGAGATCAAGAAGATGGGGAAGAATTTCTACTTTGTTCGCTCAAAGGTTGACCATAATTTACGAGATGAACAAAGAAAAAAGGATTTCAGCCAAGAGAATACCTTAACACAGATCAGAGATGATTGTGTTAAAAGTAAGCGTCGTCCACTGGCTGTTGTTCTGAAGAGTGTTAAAACATTTTTAATATACTTTAAAAGAAAATAGATGAAACTGCAAAGATGTATAACATGAATGTTTCCTGTTTTAACACAGGTCTTAAGGATCAAGGATTTGAGTCTCCACAGGTCTTCCTGGTGTCCAGCCATGACATCAATCTGTATGATTTCCCTCACCTACGATACACCTTAGAGACGGATCTACCTGATCACAAGAGAGACGCTCTGCTGTTATCTTCACTTAACATATTCCCAGACAGCATTGAAAAGAAAAACATTTCTCCAGCATCAAATATGGGCTCTTACTGCTCTACGCTGTAAAACTAAACCGTCTTGTAAATTATAGATTTCAAGTGAACATAACTTAATTCTCATTTACTTGTTGTTTGTATTCATCTTAAACAAATGACATCAACTTTTGAAAAAAAAAGTTTGATAAATTAATCTGTTTGAGTTGAGTACATGCAAAATAGTCAAGTATTTGAAAGTGATGAGAATTTTGCATTGTAAAGGGTTAATGCTGGACGATTCAGAAAAGCCAAGACGATACACCTTTTCTGCTCAATCAAACCTGTAAACTGTAAAATAAATATATTTTAAGAACATGCTTCTAATACTCTTTTTAAATATGTATTTTTGGTACACTTTCTAAAAGTATATTTTCTCAAAAATATATAAACATTTGGATAATGCTTTTAAAAAATACACTTTGCATTTATTTGCAAAAATAATTATATTTTAAAAGTACATTTTAAAAATATATACAAAATACTTTTCTGAAGTTGTACTTTTGGTATTCTCAAATAGGTGCCATGTATAATTTAGTAAACTTAAACAAATCTCAAAATAAATACCCTTCAGTAATATTTGTAAGTACAGTACTTTTCAAATATTGTCTAATGCTTATTTTGTTTTTTAATTATGTAAAGCACCTTGAAATGCCTTGCTGCTGAAATGTGCTATACAAATAAAATTTGATTGATTGATTGATTGATAATTATATTTCAATAAAATAATTTCAGTGATTACATACATGCTACTTTATGTCAACAAAGTATGCCTTATTAGGTGCCTTAATAGTCTTTTACTATTTTGTTAAAATGAAAAAAAAATCTTTATAGTCAAACTTACTGTGACATTGTTTAACAAAGCAATAAACATTTTGCTTATACTTCAAAACATCAAATATCGACAGTTTAGTGACAGAAGATGGAGTTCCATCACTTCTTGGTGTCAAATAAATTGTCTGTGTCGCTGTTAGTCCTTCGCTTACGGCCATACCACCCTGAACACGCCCGATCTCGTCTGATCTCGGAAGCTAAGCAGGGTCGGGCCTGGTCAGTACTTGGATGGGAGACCGCCTGGGAATACCAGGTGCTGTAAGCTTTTGCTGGCTCTTTTATTAAAATATCTTTTGTGAAAGACGACACTGAAGCAAAATGTGCCAGGAAGATGAGTAAATGTACAAGTTTATGCCCGTGTTGAGTTAAAAAGTGTGAAAATGCAAAGTGTAAATCGTAAGTGCCCCCTGGTGGTAGCAAAAGCTCACAGCACCTGTTATTCCCAACTTTGAATATTTGAAGACGGTTTTCTCAAACGTTTCAGTGAACAATTGTCGTCTAGTTAGTTGTTTTCACAGAGGGAATTTCTATATGATGTTTGTAAACTTAGTGGAAGAGACGCCAAGACTGATAGCAGCGTAATGTTAGCTGTAGCGATGAAAAAATGCTGGTGACAATGAAAAACGACATAAAAACAAAATGCACAGCTCTCGCTTCTTGGTGTCAAATAAATTGTCTGTGTCGCGCTTGGTTCATCGCTTACGGCCATACCACCCTGAACACGCCCGATCTCGTCTGATCTCGGAAGCTAAGCAGGGTCGGGCCTGGTCAGTACTTGGATGGGAGACCGCCTGGGAATACCAGGTGCTGTAAGCTTTTGCTGGCTCTTTTATTAATATAATTCACAGCACCTATTATTCCAGTTATTAGTTTTACTGTAATTAAACAATCCATCATCATAATGCCTAAAGTGAAGTCACCTTTATTTTCTGTTTGTCTACAGCGGGTTTCAAAGTGTCCAGCAGGTGGCACTGTGGAGTAACTGGGCTTCTTATAAGCGTTAATCTGCGGAACAGCCGTTGGTCCCGATCTGAAGTTGTAAAGGTGACAGCAAAAAAAAAACTTCATAACTTGGTAACATGACCTAGGAATCAGCTGCATTGTATAAGCTTTGTACTGCAAAATTGGTAGAGCTGTTGCCTTGCAGCAAGAAGGTTCTGGGTTCGACTCCCGGCCCCGGTCTTTCTGCATGGAGTTTGCATGTTCTCCCTGTGCATGCGTGGGTTTTCTCCAGGTACTCCGCCTTCCTCCCACAGTCCAAAAACATGATTCACGTTAATTGGCCTCTCCAAATTGTCCCTAGGTTTGAGTGTGTGCGTGTATGGTTGTTTGTGTCTCTGTGTTGTCCTGCGACAGACTGATGACCTGTCCAGGGTGACCCCGCCTCTCCCCTGGAACGTTAGATAGGCACCAGCAGCCCTCCCGACCCCACTGAGGGACAAGGGTGTAAAGAAAATGGATGGATTTTTCTTCTTTTTTTTGTAACAGTGAGGTTTTATTTTAATTGATTTATGCCCGTGAGCAGTGAGATCTGGCCGATACAACCGTTGAGGGAGATCACATGGCTCTACGACGTGAGTGTTTAATATAAAAATATAAAAATATAAGCCGATTTCTGAGGTTGTGGCCTCAGTATGTCGTTTGTTTGACCTGTTTTGAGTATTTGTGTTGTTCAGAGGGGAGATAAAATGTCCAGGGTGAGAATCGGCTTCACTCTGGACAGGCTGTTGGCCGTTTGGAAGTGAGTTTCAGTTTGTTGATTTCTTTGAGGTCCTTCGAAATGTTATACATGTTTAAAGTAATGTTTCTTGCAAAGTAGCATGTTGTTTTATTATAAATGTACTGCATATAGAATGTCTATGTAGTGGTGCTTTTCTGTGTCTTTTTGGTCCATTTTGTCTTTTTCTGGTGTCAACGTTTTTATTTGTGATTCTCGAGTTAGGGAAACACCTTTCACGAGTTTCTTTATTAAAGTTAATAATGTTCCATCTGAGGACATTTGGGAAATAAAACCTTACGTTTTTCAGCTGGATGTGTTTGGCTTATTTGTCTACACTTGGCCACATAAATACAATTAAAGTCTTGCTGGTGTGTCCGCATCGTGCTGTGTCGCTTTAACAGGACGGTCGGGCGGTGACGGTGGGACTTGGGGGGGGGGGCGCAGATCTGCCGCAGCTGGACCGGGCGGGAGCAGAACCACACCGGCCTGCATTCATCCTTCTCTGTGAATCCGAGGAACTGATCATCTTTTTCACTCCACCATGAGGGATTACACGGCCACCCCGAGCAACGGCGGAGGCTGCATGCCGTGTTGCCAAGTTTGCGTTTTCATTTTTACCGCATTCCTGATCGTTGCGGAGAGGACGGCCGGTGAGTGCTACCTGGGACACTCATCTCGCTCTCATCTCACTCCGTCCACTCTTTTCTCTACACAGGGTAGATAAAAACCTGCGTGTTTGCTGTGCTGATCTCGTAATAATCGGATCTGGTTCTGTTATGTTTGCGGTGAGATGCGGGTTTCCTGCGCTGTGTGGATGCGGGGCGCCACAGACAGGATTCAGCATCAGCATCTGCAGCTCTGAGTTTTAAACTCATTCTCAGTTTAAAGCTGGCCTCTGTTATCATGAATAATAGACCGCAGCGGGATCTGCAGAGTGTTCCCTGTTTTTAAACCTGCATGCATCCAGACTGCTGACTCATGTCAGCGTGTTCCCTGCCTTAAAGCCTCCTCTTTAAATGGTCTGTGTGATATTTTGTGATTCAGTCCAAGAGGTGCCATGTTATATTTTAGCGCTCTTTTTGGATGGATGAGGGGATGGGCGTTTACCCCGGGATGGGGCCTAGTCTGTGCCGGACAGCCCGCCTGTTTGGCAGCTCGGAGGTTCAGATTACATGTATGGAGGAATGCAGGGAGGCAGAACTGCGGGAGGATGATGATGATGATGATGCAGAGACGTTTGAGCAGCTGTTGTCACTAATGAGATGTTGAACAGAGGTCATACAAACTGAATCTGGACAGTCATAACATACAGGATCTATTATATCCCAAACACTGCAGAGTATTATTAACAAATTACTGTCATTTACATGTAAACCTCGAGGTTAAATCTGTAGAATTAGTTGCAAAATTAAAAAAAAAAAAACAGCCCAAATGTTATGGCAAACTATTTTAGGGACTTTCTAACAGAAATTAGTGATAGGGTCGTATTGTTTATCATTTATCATGATAAATTTCTTATCATGATAGGAATTGTGATTCATTGTTGTCATAAATTTCAATTAATACTGATTAAAAATAAAAACTGTCCATATTGTCAGGATAGCAATTTTTACTTTTTTCTCTACTGTTTGTTAAACCAGTACCACAAAATATCCCAACAATACTTCAAGTCCATCTCTACATCCATCACAATCCACTCTGTTGCAGATTGTTTGCATGTAAATGACATGAAACCTCTAGTTTCATGGTTTTCTGCTATAATCCAACAGCAGAACTCAACATTTTACAGAATGCATGTTGCTTTGCACTAAAATTAGTTGATTCATATGATTTACTAGATCAATAACAGTAAGTATGTTTTGGAGTCAGACTTATTTCTCTAACTTATAATCTTCCGTGTTTCCATAGACGACCAATTAATACAAATTACAAATTCAAGGGTCTCTGCGTACAAATTTGTAAAGTAAGGATCAAATAATTTTCAGTTATAGTATGCATATGTTACTCCAGCATAGACACCAGGAGTACAATTTAAAAATATATGTATATGTTTATAAATAACTGTTAAAATAACAATCAAGATATAACAATTTTTTGCTGTGTGTATTATAGTAATTTTTTTAAAAATTACAACCCTTTGAAACTTGCAGTTCATAAATCTTCAAATCAAGTTCTGACACGCTGCAGAATTAGACATACTGATCTTTATTTTCTGTGAGAAATCAGACTCTGTAAAAAAACATGTAAAATATGTATTTTACATAGAGGTTCTGCTTTATTTACTGTGTTTCCTGTGCTTTTCCCAGTGATCTACTGCTTTGTGTATTACATTTGGATTGGCCACAACTACTGCTATGCTCATCTTGCTGGCTTCACGGCACTCTTCCTGCTACCAGGTAAAAAAAAGAATCAGACCAAATAAATCCAATTACAGCCATACAGTGAAAATTGCATTCATTTTAACTTTTCTTCCCCTGCGTGTTTGCAGGTTGGGGTCCACAGTGGCTCAGTTATCTGTGGTATCTCTCAGATGGAAAAATCCCCAGGAAATCTCTCAGATGGACTCACATATTACACCTGGGTATCTTTAAAAGGTGAGCAGACTTTACAAAGCTGTACATTTATTTCATTTAACCTCGTGTCTGATCATTGGCTGCCATGTTTGTCCCCGACAGGCTGTGGGATTGTATGCGTCTCCCGGATGAGGAAGTGTATGGAGAAATCATGCAGCAGGCTGATGTATCTGCGTTACGTCTGTTTGAGGCCTTGGTGGTGACGCTCCCCGAAACGCTGCTCCAGACCTACGTACTGATCTGTACCGACATGGGAGTCCGCTCTCCTGGTGAGCCGAACGTGAAGACCACAGTGTATGATTAGTGTGTGTGGCTGAATAAAGACAGCAGAACAGCTCACAACGTTTAAATGTAATCAGTTAGTCTCAACAAAATTAAAATTTTATAGAATTGAGCTTGAAGTGACCCAAATCCGATTTGTTTTGGTCGAGGCCGTTCACACTTCTAAATACATGCAACTCTTGTATGTGATCTCCAGTGTGAACCACAAACGACCTGAAAGAGTCCTGCATGCGCAGTAGAGGGCGCAATAACTCCCTGCTCTTTCCTCCCTGCAGCCTCGGTGTGTTTTGCTGTGTGTTTGCTGTCTCTGGCCTGGGCGCTGGTTCTCTACGCCAGATCCTGCTCGCTCATCAGACCGGGACACCTGCACATGACTCCAGCTGCCATTCTTTGCCGACTCCTGTGGAGGGTGGGCATTATTCAGCACATATGCCTGAAACTCACAGCAGTCGTTTTTGTTTCCTGTGTGTAAAGATGCATTCTGTGTTCATTCAGGTTGGCATGTTGGGATCCCGGTTTGCTGTGCTCATGCTCTTCACACGCATCTTCAAGCAGTGGGTCCTGGGAGTCATTGGTAAGCCAAGAGCTTACGCTGCGGTCCAGTTACCTCAGTTTAAGAGGCAGGAAGAGTAACCAAACTTGTACTGCAGTAAGAGTAGCAGTACTCCAGTCTATTTCAATCAAGTGAAAAAGTAAAAAAAAGTACTTGGTAAGGCTTACTGAGTAACTGATGAAAACACCAATTATATTTTAAAATTACATCATCAGATGGACCAAAATATAAAGTTATGTGAACTTTTTGGTATTTTAAAGATCAAAATGAAAAACGTTTTTCAATAACATATTTACAAAATAACAAAATCAGTAAAATAAATATTTTTACAATTTCTTTCAATGTGAAACTTATGAAATTTTAACAAAAACTGCAGGCGTGTCTGTGCCTGCTGAATGTTAGACTAACATAAGTAAATGACTAAAATCACAGTGGGTAGAGAGTCCAGAAAATTTGCTCAGGTAAGAGTAGCACGTTTATCCAGCCCACTTTTAAACGTTTTACTTCATATTTGTAAGGTGTTTGAAACTGACTTTGGAAGTGTGTGTTTGTGACAGGTGTGCACTGGCTGGGTGCGACTTTCTGGATGGTGTCTCAGCAGACCGACGTCATCCGTTCAACTAGTCGATGGAGTATTTTCAACCTCGTCCTGGGAGCCGTTCATGTCTTTCTCTTCCTCAACGTGAAGTACGGTCCATCCAGGTACCGCATGGCTGCGTTTTACCTGGTACGTCTGTCTGCTAGCTCATCTCTCTGGCATTTGTTTAATAATGGCAGCAAGAAAACCTCTGTTGAAAGAAAGTATTGTTTGCAGTAGATAAACAAGGCAGATGACAACAAGATTGATCTTTGTGGCCCAAATGCAAAGCGCTATATGTGGAGTAAGTCCCTAACATTCCTTCCATGAAATAGGATGGTGGCAGCTTCCTGCTGCAGGGATGTGCTTTTAATCAGGGGTAGGGAAGTTGGAAATTTCAAAAGAAAGTCACATTTCTGATCTCAACCAGAAAGACATAAGTGAGATAGGGGTAATTAATCTGATGTTAATTAAATCTGAAATCTGACTGCTAAAATGTTAGATAACACAAACATTGTAAAATATACCTACAAGAGACAGTAAAGTCTAATTTGTTACATAAATTTCAACCCCCTCTACAACCCACAGGTCATGTTTTTAGAGAACGCTCTTCTTCTTCTGGCCTCCTCCTGGTTTTTTGCAATGGTGTCCTGGGACACTGTGGGGATCCCGGCTGCAGTCTTTTGCAGCTTCCTCATTGGTAAGGCATGCAGCTTGTTTCTCTATACAGCATACACTGACATTTTAAAACTTTCTGTTTTCCCTGAATGTTTTTAATGAAAGTCTACTGTCTGATGAGTGCTTTCCCTCTGCAGGTGTGATAGCGTTGGTGCTGTACTACCGTTTCCTGCACCCCAAGTCTTTTGAGATCTTCCAGAGTATTCGCCACAGGGGGATCGGTGGGGCTTGCATGGAGCGAGGATCTACACTCTCACTGGAGGAGAAAGTCGAGCCCAATTTCCATCACCGTACAACATTGTCTGGTTGGTGATCGACTTGTCTGCATATTTATCGTTTTTGTAACTGTTTTTATAATGTGCGTTAAATAATTATTTTATTTTTTACTTTCTATTTTGACCTGTTTTGTTTGAGTCCCAGATGTGCCACTTGTTAAAATCCGGAACAGTATGTTGTTTAATCAAAACATGTTGCTTAAAAACTTTATTTTCAGGAGGTGGGACCCTCATGGACCTGCCCATCCAATGGGAAGGCTGGAAGCATCACCACTGGCTGCTGATTCGTTTAGCTCTTAAGACAGGAGACGTTTCCAGGATCTGGACAGCGTACGGAGAAGGCGGACTGGCTGGACTCATGGGTCTCCCTGAAGAGGTTCACTCCCCTGACATGCATCACGTACCCCGGGTTTGTTGCTCTCCTGAACTGCTGGTCTCCGTTTAATGATTAAATTTAATGTGCATTCACACCAGGCCCTGTTTAGTCCATTTTAATCAAACTCTAGTTTGTTTATCTAGAAAGTCTGGGAGTTGTGAATTCACAATCAAACTCTGATAGAGACCAAAATTGCCAAACTCAGGTCTCTATTAGGTTGAAGTGAACTCTGGTGCGGTTCGAATGCATATGTGGATGCAACCTCTCCAAATGCAGGAAGTGGACTATAGTGCAGGGCATTCTGGGTAAATACAACCAAAACAAATGGCAAAGTCTAGCATTAGAAAAAGAAATGACTTGTGGTCTTTTACCAAAGACAAAAGAGAAGTAAAACAACCTGACTCCATTTCAGTTTACATTTAATGATGAAGGAAGTTATGCTTAGTGTCTCCTTCAGCAGGTTTCATGTTGTTTCCTTCAGTGGTTCTTGGTGTATCGCCACCTCAGGCGAAGGGTGAAACAGGTTATTAAATTAATTTGGTTTGTTTGACACATTGTAGTGTGAAAGTGAACAGCACCGGCTGAAGATGTAACAAATGTTGCAATATGGGTCCCTAATCCAACCAGTTGAAGACTCCCTTAATTTTACCTTTCTTTTAAGTTACAAAGTGTAAACTTTATTGATGTTTGTGTTTGTGGAATGAGGAAAAATGTCCTCCCTTCCAGACAAGATTGGTTTATTTTGAAATAATGTAATGGGGGCTTTTTTTAATTCCTATTTGTCAGGTTCCACCTCCTCAACCGAGAGTTCTTCAAATCTCACACCCAGTTCCTCAACCGCCCCCCCCACTTCCTCCACCACAGGTCGTCCAAACTCCTCAGGCAAGATATTCTGTCAGAAACCTTGAACTAAAACCCAATTGGTGTGAAATTGATGAAAGATGAAAACTGTGTGCATCTGTGTTGACCGCAGTCGCCATTAGCTGTCTTTTCTTTTCTGTATCCCAGGTGAGTGAAGTCGTCCAGCCACCTAAACCAGCTCACAGCAGCGTTGTGGCCCGACCAGTGAGAAAAGCTCCTCCCACAACCATCAAGGACATGAGGTTTCCAGAGATCATCCCTTTCCAGGAGGTCATTCCTGAGGAAACCACAGAGGACGAATTAAGCGCGGCTCCATCAGACGATAAAGGTGGAAAACCAGAAGCACTGTTATAAAGTGTTTGGCCATTTGGGGGCAGTAGAAGCAAGCTGTAAATACTGTTTTGAGACAATTTACTTATACACCCTTCATTCTTAAACACGGGTGATTGACAGCGCTAAGACCCACCTCCTGTCTCTGAGTGGTTGTTTCTAGTTAGCCCTGGGAGGAGACAGAGGAGCTTGATTGTTTTTCACAGATTATCTGTCACAAGGTGACAGTTTCAACAAATATGTCAAAAATACTTTTTATAAAAGTTAAATACTGCAACTTTAAATAACCAATGCAATTAAAATCACACATCACACAAAATATAATAATTTCAATATTGTGGAAAAACTATATCATTCTGGTGCCAGAGCTTGGTAGTAACAAGTTACTCAATTGCATTTACTTGAGTAACTTTTTTACTTTTAGGATTATTTTTATTACCCTGTACTTTTAACTTGAGTAATTTTATGATGAATTATCTTTACTTGAGTAAAACATCTGGATTTTTCTACCTACTGAATGAAAAACAAACGTGTTTTATCCAGAAATTCACCAGACACACACTTTTTGTTAAAGTTTCACTAGTTTTTTAATTGAAAGAAACTGATTTTTTAAAAGGTTTTGTTGGCTCTAGCGGCCTTTATTTGAAAGTAGTTTGACAGGAAACAGGGTAATTAGAGAGGGGGAAGATATTTGGCAAAGGTCACCAGATTCTCGGCCTGGTCACCAGGCTGTGGCAGGGGACACAGCTGTCCTTGCTGTGTCCCCTGCCACAGCAAGGACAGCTGTGACAGCTGTCCTTGCGGCAGCTACCACAAGGACTAAGGCCTCAAAAAGTGGGCTGTGCTTTGCCCCTGCGTCACCACAGCACCGAAAGAAACTAATTTGATCAGATTTTTTTTTTTGCCTGATTTTATTTTTTGTTATTTATATGAATTTGTCATTTTCGTCCTTAAAATACCAAACTTTTCCCATAACGTTATATTTTTCTCCATCTGACGATGTACTTTTAAAATATTAAATGATTGATTAAATTGATCAGTAGACTTTTTACCAAATACTTTTTGTAATGGCTACTTTCTACTTCTACTTGAGTAAAACTATGTTGAAGAAGTGCTACTTTTACCTAAGTACAAGTTTTGGGTCCTCTGCCCATGTCTGCCTGGCAACAAAACCTTTTTTTGAAACAAAATGTATGTTTTCTTTAATTACCTTCTTTATATTCAACATTTTATTTTTAGAATTTATGCAATTTTAAGGTGAGTGGAAACGCAGCTTTGGACATTGACTGTTTTGCTCTAAATCTGAAGGTGAGGAGGACTTCCAGAGCGCTGCTTACGGCTCACCGTCTCTGTCATCTCCTCAATATGGAGGAAGCCTCCGCCACATCGACAGCAACGCCGCGTCTCTCACAGAGGCGTCCTCCTCCGTGGCGTCTCTGGACATCAAGACACCCGGCTGGTCCCCTGAGCGCCGCTCTCCTCTCCTGTTGGCCTCCCCAGAGAAGAAGGAGGGAACCCCAGCAGAATCCAACACTACTCTATATTTCAGTGCAGATGCACCGTCGCCGTCCAGCGGCAGCTACCTGGGCTGGGGCTCAGAGCTGTCACCTATTTCCTCCTACAGAAGACCCTATCGGATCAGAGAAGCCCGCTTTGTCACGTCCACCCCTCGACTGGAGGCTGCAGGCGGAGCTGAAAGCCCCAGCCCGACGCCGGTTGTTATCATTCCTGCCACTCCCGGCACAACACCGGGTACCACTCCAGGAGGAACACCTGGAGCCACCACACCTGCAGCTTCCACTCCTGGTGCCGCCACACCTGGTACTCCACTCACACCAGTCATCTCCCACGCTCGCAAACAGATGGTGCAGTTTGTGGACTTTAGAGAGAATTTAGTGTAATGTAAAGGAAAAGGAAAAGCTAACATTTCCAGTTCAGCTGTTCAGTATATAAAAGCATTCTTGTATTAACTAACTTTTTGGAGAGTTATGAAATCTTTTTAGGCAGTCATAGAGTTCATATATAAATTATTTATCTTTTTGAGCAGACAGATTATATTACAGAAAATAGGAATGTAAACTGATGGCTCTTCCAATATCTGGACTGCACACAGATTTTTAAGAGTTAACAATTAAAGGTGACCTATTTTGCTTCCTTGGTCAAGTTAGGATTGGTCTATGGGCATTATCTTTGCACAAAATAATTATTAGATGACATTTACTCTGTTCTTTTCAGAATGAGCTGTTTTAGGGCCTCATGTTACTTTAAATCAAAATAAGCTGCTGGCCGGGCCGCCAACTCAACGTTTACACTCTACACATGAAAATGGCTGAAAACAGATACATAATTATACAACCGTACATCCTTGAAAAGAATTAGTAGAGCCTTCTGTACAACCAACAAGAATGTATCAAATGGTTTGTAGATGGTAAATCATCAACTTCCAGCAGCCATTGTACAGCATACAGCAGTGAAACCAGCTGACCAAACAAGCTTCAGCCCCACTTTGGTTGCTAGGTAACAGTGCAGTGCCCACCTAATGTCATTTAACATTCAGGAGGTTTTTGAAGCGGCTCATTTTCCAGACACCATAAAACTTTAGCTTGTTTCCAAAAAACAGCTGGGTGGGTATTTTTAAACGTTTTGCTGTTTTTAGAAGCAGTAGAAACACAAATGAAATACAAAAACCTGCAAATGTGACATTTGGATAATAGGTCACCTTTAACTAACATGTTGCAGAGTTATGAGATATTTTTAGGTCATCATAGAGTCCATCCATTAATTATTTATTCTGTCTGCTCTTTTGTGCAGACAAATTATGTGACAGGAACTAGGAATGTAAAGTGATGGCATTTCAAATATCTGAACATTACACAATCTTGTGACAGTTGCCACTTGACACGTTATTTATTTGTTCATGGTCCCCTGGTTTGGGATCATATTATCGGTTTCAAGGTTTGAAAAGTGTGAACATCTTTACGTGACACATTATATAGCATATGAGGTGAAATGACTATTATTCAAGGATCTCAATAATTTAAGTAAAAAGTGAAACTCATATTATAAAGATTCTTTGTACAGATAGGGATTAAAGTCGATTACTTTCGTTAATCTTGATGAAATGGATTAGAGTTAATGATGAGCCTAACGTCTTCAAAGTTTCATAAATCTGAATATTAGAATAGACTAAGAAAAAAATTACCTTTAATATAACATTATAAGCCTACAGAAAGTGATGTTGACTTGGTTTGGGCTCCGTTTACCACAATTTTCCTTCCACTTAACATTCCATTCATATGATTGGATTCAGATCTCCAGATACTTTCCAGAAAATGGCTTTCACACTGTGAATAATATCAATGACTGAAAAAACTGCATGGTTTCTGTATTAAAATACTTTTTAAATTATCCTTGTTAATTTTTAAGTTTTATTAACAGCTTTATTTTGAGTTTCGGTTAGCTGTTAGCAATATTTATTGCTTAATGCGATACTTCAAGGTAATGTGCGAATTTCACTTTGCTGCATTAAATTGTGCATCAACAATTATCCTTCCAACTGACTAATTAAAACTGATAATAACCCAAATAATTAGAAGAAATGTCCACATTGTCTTCATTTGGATTTTAATTTAAAACATTATTTTAATTTGTGAGATAATGTTGAAAACCTTGTTGATTGATCTGTTCATGTTTTATTTCCACTCTTTGGCAAACTAACAAAAAACAGATAATGTGCATATTTTCCACACACAATTTAAAATACTCTTCGTCTTGTTGTTCACAGACAACGCTGCGGTCAGTGTGTGTTAGATTATTAAGTATTCATTATCAATAATGCAACACTAGTCTTCTCATTTGTTTTTACTTTGCTTCAGCCTGTCTTAGTTCTTAAAATAGTCCTGATCAATATTTCATGATTTCTGAAGGTTTTTCTGCAGATTGTTTTTGTTGCTTGTTAAGCTGCTGACCTCTGAATCATTCAGGCATGAAACAGAGTTTTGAGCAAAGATATTTTGCCTCATAGTTGATGGCAGTTTGTCACAAAAAATGTTTTTGCTCATTTCTTAAGCTGAATCTATGAACAAATATCAGAGCTTAATATTGTAGCACCAAAAATGTGATGTCCAAGAAACTGCTCGCTGAAAATCAGTGGTTTGTAACTCCAGCTAGTAAAGAAATGTTGATTTATTGAACTAGACTGGTGGTCCCCAAACTAGCAGCTTGTGACTAACAAAATGGCAGCGTAATAAATTCACCATCCTACACTGTTAAAATACAGACGTTTCATTTAGTCTCAGGTGGTTGTTATTTGGTCATGTGACAGTGATAAACGCAGCGCAGGATTGTTTACCTGCAACGGAGAATCAATGTCAGCATTTTGGTGGTTTTCTTACAGTGTGAAAAAGGAAGGGAAGAATAAAATATCATGTCATTGGCCATAGCAGCACTGTTAACATCGGATTTCAATATCGGTCCAAAGTTTCATGACGGTGCCTTCCTACTTGTGAACGCCTCACAATCCTGATTAGCTGATCTGCACAAGAACAGAACAGAGGATTAAACAGCTGCTAGGGCATAATTTATTAAAACTGTGGAGATTTTAAGAGTCCCTCGATGTTATCAAACTGATTTCGAAATAAGTTTTGTTGTTTAAATTTAAAATAATGACTTACTTAAACACCTTGAGGAGTGATTTCAAAATAAGGTGCAGGAAAATAATTTTGCATATGTAGTTCTGACACTAATCCAGTATCTTACCGTTACTGCTCTGCAAAAACACAAAATCTTACCAAATTGTTTTAGTCTAGTTCCTAGTGCAAATGTCTTAGCTCACTTGAAATAAGACAAAATCAACAAGTAACTCTTTAGCATCAAATATGAGCTTGTTTAAAGTTAATAATTCCTTATTGATTTTTAAAAAGTACTAGATCCACTGGCAGATTATTTCACTTAAAACTTACTTTTTTTGCCAATATTAAGGAATTATTTGCTTAAAACAAACTCCTCCATCTGGCTGCAAAGTTAGTTTTGTCTAATTTCAAGTCTACTAAGATATTTGAGTTACAAACTGGACTAAAAATGGTAGAAATGGGTGCATTTACAGTGTGAGGTGTTGGATTTCTGTTTCTTTTTATTATCCTGCTGTATTTTCAAAAACTAAACTAAACTGCGGCGTTTCAGACACGGTGATTATGATGTTTTGACTGGCTACTGGCTTCTTTTGTTTTCAGAAGTAGCACTTAATGACTTGGTGATAAGTATAGTTTAATAAGTTCTTGAACAAGTTAGACACTGGTACCAGTTTGGTGAGATGAGGCCTAAAAGAGACAGCATCAACTGCCAATACAATGTATTTATTTTATCTTGTCGTAGATACTGTTTTTATCTCTTCTAACACCTTTTAGCATAAATGTGCTTCTCCGTGATCTTTCTGGTAATTTAGTTTAATATCTGAAGCGATTTCACTCTCATCTTATGTTAGGAAACCACAGATATGGACCACTTAATATTTCAACGCCGTCAACTCTTTCAAAGCAAAATAAAAATTTAAAAATCAAGATGGACTTTCACCTTTTTTAACTTATATTTTATTTCTAAACTTTGACTCACTTCCTTATTAAAAAATAAATAACTAGATGGTTTCCATTCCAAGCTAACAGTCTGCTGGAGGGAAATGACTGCAAAATTAAAATTAATGACCAATTTTCACTATGTTTACTCAAGACTAAGGTCAGAAAACCAGATATTAAGACAAGGAAAGGACAGGTAGGGAAAGACAACAAAACAAAGCCAGAATGCCATGGAAGTAAAAGAAAAAGCAAAATAAACATAACTTAAGAAACAATGAAAAAAACGGATTAAATTTTATTAGTGAATAAAAGTGTATATGTAGGAAAAGGTTCAATCAAAAAAATGGAAAATGGTTGAACTGATGTTTTATTCATGTCTTCCATGTTGTCTGTTGTGTTGAGTTTTCATAGCGTTGTAATATTATAGCAAACATCTTAATACATCAGTGCTTTTGAACCTGTGAAATAAATGTGTGGTATATTTCATAGGCAGGTAAGCTGCTCTTGTTTGAAGTTATGAAAACAGAAGACTAGGAAGACATTATAAAATAAAGAAAGAGCTAAAGCTGACATGCTTAGAGCCGCTCCATTACTAAGAAACAAATCCATTCACAACATCATCACTGCATGTTCTCCAAGAAGAATATAGGAAGAAAGGACAGTACTTTGAAAAGACATGCACAGTATTGTAGCTAACATTAATTTGTATGTGTATGCAACAGCAATAAGGCAGCTTATGCAATGCATATCTCACAGGCTACTGAGAAAAATATATGCTCATGCTTTACACCAGAAACGCTTCGCCTTGTAGAAATACAGTCAGCTGCCACACTTGCCTGCTTTCCTTTCTGGACTTAATGAAAATAAGAATGTTTGTTGTAAAATATTTTCATTGGATTTTTCTGTTTTCAATTTAAAAGTGAAGGTTTGTGTTGGATGTTTGTGTAAAAAGCAGATTTGTGTAAAAGGTATCACTGATGCAAAAACTTGTCTTTTCTTTCTTTTTTTTTTTACAAATAAGCATCACCTTATTTGTGCAAGGCTTTACACAGGACCTCTGTGGTAGAAGTGACCCATAAAGTGTGTTAGTGATGTGACAAAAATAAAGACATTTATCATGACAGAAGCAAAGATTTGTTTTATTTCTTTCATTGATTCATCTATTCTCCAACTATGATGCACCAAAAGACCCGACTAAAATCCCAGTATCATTACATTGAGAAATAATGAGCTTTGAATTTTAAATATAAAACAGGCTTTAATGCAGAAAATGATCAAATGTTTCCATGTCGTCCAAATGGAGCAGATAGAGAGTAACATCAGGAGTTCCACAGGGATCTGTCTTAGGGCCCCTTCTCTTCATTATTTATCTCCTTCCCCTTGGCAATATTTTCCGCAAGTATGGCATTGATTTCCACTGTTATGCGGATGACACCCAGCTCTATGTTTCCAGTAAGCCCGCCTCCAACCTCCCACCATCTTCGCTTACTGACTGCTTGACTGAAATAAAATCCTGGTTCTCCTCAAATCTGCTTCAGCTTAACAGTGATAAAACAGAGGTTCTTCTCATTGGTACCAAATCTACTCTGGCCAAAATCAAAAGCTTCAGTCTTGTAATTGATAACTGTCCCGTTTCTCCCTCCCCTCAGGTAAAGAGTCTGGGTGTCATCCTTGACAGCACCCTGTCTTTCCAGTCTCATATTAACAACATTACCCGCTCGGCTTATTTTCACCTACGCAACATCAACCGCCTCCGCCCCTCCCTTACTCCCCATTCCACTGCCATCCTTGTTCACTGTCTTGTGACATCACGCCTGGACTACTGCAACTCCCTTCTGTTTGGTCTCACCCAGAAATCTCTTCATAAGCTCCAACTGGTCCAGAATTCAGCTGCCCGTATCATTACAAAAACCCCATCCATGCACCACATCACTCCTGTCCTGCAAAGACTCCATTGGCTGCCCACCAAGTTCCGCATAGATTACAAAATTCTTCTGTACACTTTCAAGGCCCTTTACAATCTCTCCCCACCATATCTTTCAAATCTTATTCATATTGCCATTCCCTCTCGCTCCCTCAGATCATCCTCCTCAATCCATTTCACTGTCCCCTCTGCCCGTCTCACCACCATGGGGAGCAGAGCTTTCAGTCGCTCTGCTCCCCAACTATGGAACTCATTACCACCATACCTTAGAAACATAAAGTCATTATCAAATTTTAAAACCGAACTCAAAACTCACCTTTTTAGATCTGCCTTTTCCACATGACACAATTGGTTTGCCTGATTTTACATAGTTTTTATATAGATACATTGTTTTGTTTTATTTATTTTTATCTACTTTTACTTGTTACATTTTATTTGTTTCTGTCACAGTTTTTTTATTTTTTATTATTGTACGGTGTCCTTGAGTGCCAGAAAGGCGCCTTTGAAATAAAATGTATTATTATTATTATTATTATTAACATTCTCCGTCCAGCTGAGCTCCACTCAGCTCACCTTAGGGGAGACACCAAGTGAAGCAAAGATTGTAGAGCAAGTTCTGCTTTATTTTCTTCTCATTCTGCTTCCTCTCTAAGGTGTTTCATGCCTTCATCAGTTTTTCTTTGTGTGTGACTGTTGTCAGTCTTAAATGTTGTGGTTATGTCAGCATGCAGCCGTGTACGTGAGCAGATAAAACAGAAAAGACAAAGAGTCCTTTTGTCCATAACAGAGTGTTCCTTATGAATTTCTTGCAACATTTCTTGTCTATGAAAATCACAAGATTCATAGTTTCTTTTACAAAGGACATTTTAGTTACATTTATGTTTTTCACATTGTGGCATCAGGAGTATTTTTCTATTTTTGTATTCATGCGTGTCCTTAACTTGAACTTTGTTAGAACATTAGCTCCACTTTACACTAAACTAACCTTTAGCCTCATAAAACATGTTTTTTTATTAGCAGATGAATATATAATCACGTTTCTAATTAGTCAAATCACAGACGGTTACTTGCCGGTTCATCTTGTTACACCAGGCCACTGCTCCTCATCCCTTCGCCCTGGTTTCCTCTTGGTCTCTTCATGTCTCTGGTTTGGGTTTATTTTTGTTCCTTGCTCTTTGTTTTTCTTTAAATTAGATTTTTAATTAAATCTACAACAGAACTTTTTCATCTCCTGCCTGCTGCATTTGGATACAAACCACACACATCAGGACCAGGACTGGCAAAGCAAACTAAGCAGCCACTTAGGGCCCCAAGGCCACTAGGGGGCCCCCTCAATGGAGCTTATTTTTTAGTAATAATTTCTATGTCATAATATTAAAAACACACAATTTCACCATCCATCCATTTTCTGCCGCTTCATCCGGGGTCGGGTCACAGGGGCAGCAGCTTCAGAAGGGAGGCCCAGACTTCCCTCTCCCCAACCACTTCTTCCAGCTCCTCCGGGGGAACCCCAAGGCGTTCCCAGGCCAGCCGAGAGACATAGTCACTCCTGCGTGTCCTGGGTCTTCCTCAGGGCCTCCTCTGGGTGGGATGTGCCCGGAACACCTCACCAGGGAGGCGTCCAGGAGGCATCCTGACCAGATGCCCGAGCCTCAACTGGCTCCTCTTGACGTGGAGGAGCAGCGGCTCTACTCTGAGTCCCTCCTGGATGACCGAGCTTCATAGAAGTTTTCTCTGTAGACACCCTGCAGAGAAAACTCATTTTGGCCACTTGTATTTGTGATTAATCAATTTCACTATTAAGTTATTTGTTTTAACAATAATATAATATATATTTGATAAAGTTCAACTTAAAACCCATCTATTTTACTTGGCTTTCAACTTCAGCGGAATCTAGTTTTAAACTGCATGTTTTTGTTTTTAAACTGTAAGTTTTTATTTTTTTATTGTTATGTTGTGTTTTAATGTACAGCACTTTGTATCAGCTGGTTTTTTTTAGGTTTTGTTGGCTCTAGTGGCCTTTATTTGAAAGTAGTTTGACAGGAAAGAGGGTTATGAGAGACGGGGAAGACATGCGGCAAATGTCACCAGGCTGGGAATCAAGCTTGCGACCACCGGCATGAGGACTAAGGCCTCAATACATGGGTTGTGATTTCCCCTCTGCCACCACAGCACCCTATTTTGTATCAGCTGTGGTTGTTTTAAAGTACTTTATACATAAAGTTGGTATGGTGATATGTATAAATTATAACTTTATTGATGAAAAGAAAAAAAAATATTGCTCTTGTGGGCCCCTGTGGCCACAGTAGATACAGCTGGTATCATGAGCTGCTGTACAATGAGCAGAGCATCTAAGGTCCAAAGCTCCGGTCAGAAGTTAAGTAACCAAAACTATCTCAAAAAAGGATTTATCCTTCAGGAAGGAAGAAAAGAAAGAGCAAGAATAGAAAAAGCCAAGATAAAGGTTTGTTTTAATGTGCCTTGATAATGTAATGCAAAGATTTGTTAAGCTGCTAATAGAAATTAATCTTGATAGCGACCAGGATTGGTCCAGTTTAACAGCCAGACCTTTATGCTAGTGTGACCAATATGGCCCCACACTTCGTCTTTGGTACAAGGGGGAGCAAACAAGTCAAAAACCCAAACAGCAGAACAATCAAATTCAAATTGTTTTATTTGAACTGAGACCCCTCAACAGTGACTCAATAAAACAGTAATTTTCTTCTTAATAAAATCCAAGAGTCAGTAAATGTCCTAAAATAAAGCCACTGATCAGATTCCACCTGGGCTCCAGGTGAAGGCGATCCACCTGCAGCATGCTCACTTGCCGATCCCCAGCTGACTCTGGGACGCTTCAGCATTGCTCCCCTCTTCGGCGTGCCACGTCTCTTTTCAGACCGATCCAGCTGAAAGAAAGAAGTAAGAAGACGCTGGCATCCCCGCACCAAAACTTCGTCGAGAGATATATTCCCTGTCGATACTCTCTGATCGAGACGGAGCACTACTTAGAGGCGCAGGCAGAGGTTTCCCTCTGCCCTGATCCTTTGTACTGGGCCGTCGGTTCACCTCCCGGTGCTCTGTGCCTGACGTGCGGATTCCTTCTACCCCTCGCTCGGCATTGTATCCGTCTCTGTCACTTACAGGATCAGTCTTCACCCCTCTCCTTCCATCCCGGCTCCTTTTATTGTGGCTTCAATCAGCCTCTGCTGACACCTGAGCTCACTGATTGCACTCAGCAAGGCAGCCACACAGTGGCGCAACTACACATTATTCAGGTGGATGCGAAAACATATATCGGCGCCCGCCCCCCCGCTGTTGCACTAATCAATGCGGCTAAAGATAAACGCTTGGATGAGTTTCTCTAGATCGCACTGAGACATCAGTCCTCTAATCCTGGAGATGTTCTTCAGGTGATAGAAGGCCAACTTTGTGACCGTCTTAATGTGGCTCTGAAGGTTCAGGTCAGAGTCCATCACTACTCCCAGGTTTCGGGCCTGATCGCTGGTTTTTAGTTGTAATAACTGAAGCTGTGCGTTGATTCGGGTTCGCTCCTCTTTAGGTCCAAAGATAATAACTTCAGTTTTGTTTCGGTTCAGCTGGAGAAAGTTTTGGCACATCCACACATTGATCTGTTCTAAGCATCTATTAAGTGACTGGATGGGTTCAGAGCCACCTGGTGACATCGTGATGTAGAGCTGTGTATCATCTGCATAGTTATGGTAGCTAATCGTATTTTCCGCTATAAACTGAGCCAGTGGGAGCATAAATATATTGAAAAGAAGGGGTCCTAGGATTGAACCTTGGGGTACCCCACACGTGACCTTTGACCTCTCTGATGAGAAGTTTCCGATTTAAACAAAGAAATCCCTGTTCTTTATGTAAGATTCAAATCAGTTGAGCACTGGACCGGAGAGTCCGACTCAACTCTCCAGTCAATTCAGTAAAATGTCGTGGTCAACAGTGTCGAAAGCTGCACTGAGGTCCAACAGAACCAGCATTGTGGTTCTCCCACAGTCTGTATTTATATGGATGTCATTGAACACTTTGACTAGGCCAGTCTCCGTGCTGTGGTGAGCACGAAAACCCGACTGGAAGGAGTCAAACCGATTCATTATCGTTAGGAAGTTATTTAATTGTTTAAAAACTGCTTTTTCAATAATTTTGCTGATGAATGGGAGGTTGGAGATCAGCCTGTAATTCTGCAGTATTGATTTGTCTAAATTGCTCTTTTTTTATTAGTGGTTTGATAACTGCTGTTTTAAAAGCCTGGGGAAAAACATCTGAAGAGAGCGATGAGTTTACTATTTGGATCAGATCATTAGCAACGACAGGCAGGACTTTCTTAAAGAAATGTGTGGGCAGGACATCCAGACAGCAGGAACCGGAGCTTAATTGACTTATAATTTCTTCTAGGGTTTTATAATTTAGTAGTTGAAATTGGGTCATTTTTCCTGCATTTGTTTTGTTTGGGCACAGCATTAGTACTGTCTTTGGAGTAGATGTACAGATTAGTCCTCTGATCTTTTGAATTTTCTCTAAAAAGAAACTGAGGAACTTATTGCAGGCGGCATTAGATTGAAGTTCAGGTGGCAACATCATCGGAGGATTTGTGAGCCTGTCAACAGTAGTAAATAAAGCTCGAGCATTGTTAATGCTTTTGTTTATGACATCTGCAAAGAAAGCCTCTCTTGCATGTTTTAGTGTTGTGTGATAGTTACGTAGTCTTTGCTTGTAGATGTCACAATAAACATGCAGTTGAGCTTTATGCCATTTCCGTTCGGCCCTGCGGCAGAGTTGTCTTGCAAATTGAACTGTTTGTGCATTTCTCCATCGAGATTTCTTCCTACCAGTCACAACCTTTACTTTAGTGGGGGCAATGTAATCAATGATATCTGAAAGTTTGCACTGAAAATCATCTACCAACTTATCTACGTCATTATAGCTTAAGGGTGAGGAAGAAGAGTAGATTTGATTAAATGTTTCTGCTGTGTTTTCTGTGAAAATACGTTTTGTGATAGTAGCTTTTTGTACAAGTGGGTTAACGGATAAAGAACTGTCAAAGATAACAGCAAAGTGATCGATAGGGCACCATCAGTTACAGACATTTTAAATATTCACACCCTTACTGATAACCGGGTCCAGTGCATTTACACACACTCATGTGTTCATGAGTGTGTGTTGCTTGTTTGACATGTTGTGTTAAACCAAAACTCTCTAATATATTAAAGAGCTTTTTTGCTCCTCGGTCTTGGAGGTTTTCAACATGAATGTTGAAATCACCGACAATTATCAAACAATCGTAATCAATGCATATGAGAGATAGAAGCTCATTGAAGTCCGTAAAGAAATTTTCCACATATGTTGGGGTTTTGTATAGAGTTAGTGTCAAAGTTCGTTTGTGGCCTTTTACCTCAATTCCAAGATATTCAGAAGACATAAAATTACCCAATGAGATTTTACTACAGTTTATGGTATTCTTAAATATTGAAGCCACAATATTTCAATTGAGCCTCCTCCTTTTTTGTGTTTTCTATTTTCACTTAAAAAAATTTATTTAGAGATCTGGTATTTAAAAGAGCCAGTTTAAGTGACTTGGAGGCTGAAAGTTCTTCAGTCTGAGGTTCCTTTAGGCAGGGGATCAGTCTGAGGTTTGAATTAAGACTACTGCTTTTTCTATTTATATTTTTTGTAACCTTTCTTGCAGTGATCTGGACAGGTAATGTCCTGCTATGCAGTGCCAGGGGGCCAGACACATTCTGGAGGGTGTAAAGATAATATCTGGCCCCCTTTCTCAGACCTCAGTACCGCAGAGTTCTGGATCCTCAGAGTCGTGGTCAGGTCAGAGTTGTGCCAAGGCGAACCTGTTGATCCATACTATGCTGCTGGGAGGAGGAGGAGTCTGACGGTCTTCCTCTCTGATCCGGATCCCCCACCAGCATCTTCAGGCGGCTCAGGTGCAGCCTGACTTTCTTTAGTGATTGACTTTCTGGGAAACTCTGATCTTGTTAGTGAGTGTAGGAGCAGAGAGGGAGGGGGGAAAGATTAGGGAGGGGGAAGGAGGAGGGGAACCAGTCATTCTGTTCCCAGTATCACTTTGTTTTGGGACACTGTGGTTATGATAAGCGGAGGCTTCCATCCTAGTCAGACATCCTTGAGCCTGTTCTTCTGAAGTTATGGCCACATTGTTGTTCTTGTTGATAAAATGAAAAATGTTTGCAGTGAGCAGCCTTATTCTGTGTTTGTTCAGATTGCGTCCGCCTCTTCCAAAGAGGTGAAAGCGCTGCCAGTAGGTCCAGAGGTTATCGATGAAGGTCACTGTGCTGGCAGAGGAGGTTTTAATCAGCCATTTGTTTATCATGTCCAGCCTGGAATGTTTTTCGTCTCCCCATCGAGGCGATGGAATTGGACCACTGAGAAATAACTTTGTTTTTAGCTTCCCATAGTGTCCAGAAGAATATTAAAGTCCTTTTTCAGAATCTCCGATTTTTGCTTTGCCAGATCGTTGGCTCCAACATGCACAACTAAAGTCTCAATGTTTGGCTGATCAGTGGTTAGAGAGAGCACTTTGCGAGTCAAATCAGATACAGTGTCACCAAGAAAAGAAACCACTCTCGTTTTCTTGGGATTCCAAACATGACTGATTCCATTTACTCTCTCATCTCCAACAATAAGCACTCTTGGCATACCTTTCGTTTTCCTGGTGGTCACTTTGTCCTTCGGAACTTTGTGGGGTGGATGTGTTGGTTTAGCCTCTTTGCTGATGCTTGAAGGTGGGTTTTCACTCAGGCTCGTGCTGAAGTGCAAAAAATCTGTTTTTCAGTGGGATTTCCACAAAGTCAATGTTTTGAGGCTTGGGCTGGTCGCTTTGTCCTTGGGAGTGGGGGAAGCTGATTTGAGGAATAGTTGTTTCATATCCACAAGTAGTGTTGATCTCAAAGTTCACCTCCAGCCGTTGAATCTTCGTTTCTAAAAACGGAAGTCGTTGTAGAATACTGCTATTGTCCTTGGGGTCAGACGGGGGCATTTTGCCCTAGTTCAACTTGGAGGTGAAGAAAACTAAGGTAAAAATAAAAGTGAGAAAATCTCCCGGTCCTTAGGTTTGAAGTAATCTAGTTATAAATATTTCATCTGAGCAATAAAAGAAATGTGTTTTAATACCAAAAAAGTCAACCTTCAAATAATTATGTTCAGTTATGCACTCAATACTTGGCACTCAATCCTTTTGCAGCCTTCAATGCGGCGTGGCATGGAGGCAATCAGCCTGTGGCACTGCTGAGGTGTTATGGAGGCCCAGGATGCTTCGATAGCGGCCTTAAGCTCATCCAGAGTTTTGGATCTTGCGTCTCTCAACTTTCTCTTCACAATATCCCACAAATTTTCTATGGGGTTCAGGTCAGGAGAGATGGTACAGCAGACCACTCTCCACGGCGTCTCCAGACTCTGTCACGTCTGTCACATGTGCTCAGTGTGAACCTGCTTTCATCTGTGAAGAGCACAAGGCGCCAGTGGCGAATTTGCCAATCCTGGTGTTCTCTAGCAAATGCCAAGCGTCCTGCACGGTGTTGGGCTGTGAGCACAACTCCCATCTGTGGACGTTGGGATGCTAAAGATGTTCATGGCACTCCATGCCATGAACATCATGGCATGGAGTGCATCCCAGGTTTCCATGTCTGGCATATAACCATTAATTTTAGTTTTTAAACTGGTTATATTGGTCCTGTGTCCAGTCAGAGGGATAATCAGTAGCCCAGCATCATGACCTGTTAGTTCTGAAGATCCTGCAGCTTCCACTTCTCTTCCTAACATGGCGCCTCCTCACCCTGACTCTCATACTGACAGGAGGAACCACAGAGCTCTGTTAGGTTAAAGCTCATCTTCTGAAGTTGGGATATTTTTCCTCTAAGAGGTTCCAGAGGAATCACCTCAAACCTGATGTTGGACTGGACAGGTTATCATTTTGAAGAAAGTCTCATCAACACCAATATTTCCACTAAATAAGAAGCAAAAAAAATTGTTTGATAAAGAAAAAGCCTCAGACTCTGAGCCTGACAGCACCAAACAATTTTTTTATATTCTACAATTTATTTAATTTCACACAATTATCGTGTTACAAGCCATTTGTTTGTTAAATACTTAATGAAACATATTTACCGTGTTTGATGTTTGTTGTAAATGACTTATACTCACAAATAACGAGGTAATTAGTCCAAGTTTGTCGTTTATTGAATGTTCAGAAACCACAGGGCTGTGATGCGCCAAGACAAAGGTAAAACAACCCGAACAGGTGATCAACTCTAAACCACTTGCGCCTTTTTACTCTCCGTATCTCTGCCATTTAAGCACACCCATTGTCATGGCAACAGGCTGGGCTCCACAAGCCGACCAGAGATTATGTTAAAAACACAACATTCAGTCCGTTACAATATTAAGTTTGCAGGCTTGATGTTTATTTTTGCGATTATTAATAAGCCTCCCCTGAACACAGCAGTGGTTGATTAGTTAATTTTAAACTCCTGATCTGCTAGTTATTTTGGTAATGGAACCGAAACACACAAAATTGCGGAACACCTTGTTGAAACAATAATCATTGAGATTATTATTGTTTTTGGGTCATTAATGTGGACACGTTTTGTTGATTTTTTTTATTGTTGTTCTTTAATAAAGTTACGAATGTTTTGATAAGGAGTTAGAGGAGGACATGCTGGTCTAAGCATCCTTGTGGCGTTAAGTTTGTCACATAAATGCTGAGATCGACTCAAAACCTTCCGCAATCGACGTGTCGCACCGCTGCTATGGTAAAGCACAAACAGTTCAGAAAAAATATGAAATGGGAGGGAAAACAGTTATTTATTAACTGATTAAGTCATGTTTTAGATTGTTCTTGAAAAACTAATCAGTAACGGCTGATTAGTGGGCACACTGATTTTTTACAGCAAACAGCCACTCCCCTCTCTTGCAGGTACTGCGTACCCCGGCTAAATCTTTTAGGGGTACGCAGTGCCCTGCCGTACCCCCTTACTTTCACCCCTGCTTTTTCATCTGTTGGTCATATTGGATTTAACTAAATTTTCTTGCACTTGCAATGAATGGCCAGTAGATGGCAGTGTATTGTGTGATGCACTAATGACCACGTTAGTGGTCTGTGTGCAAAATAAAAACCCATATAAACACAAAAAACTGGCTTTGGGATAGTTGTTCACTGCCCGCTATGCATGAAATGGATTATATATATAATGCATGGTCTGAGGTGCTTACAGGATGGTGTTTGCCAGTCATGAAAGATATTTGGAGATGAGCACCTGGACCCCTCTTGACCCCACTGGGGACAAATTTGTAAGATCAATGGATTGCTAGAATAGAGACTAGCATGGAGGCTAGATCTCCCACATTGTGAAAACTTTGTGGGAGACCTAGCCTCCCACACTGGAGGGAGGGTAGTATGGGAGGCTAGATCACTCCCAATGAATGTATTTTTTACAAATCCATTTATTTGTAAGAAAATGAATGGATTGCTAGAATAGAGACTGGAGGCTTTATCTCCCACACATTGAAAACCTCTGGGCTTCATTGAAGATCAAGTTTTGTATTTTGTCATTTATTATGTAATGATTGATTGGAACATGTCATGTTTATTGCAAGGCTGATAGAGAGGAATATTTGCTTTTGTTTAACATTTCAAATGTGGCATGGTTTGAGCCTTTTGCTAACAAAATTTGTCACTTTGACCCTGAGTGCTGCTGTTCAGCCTCTTGTATTCACAAATGCATCAAAGCAATCAAGAAAAACTGTGAAGCAAAGGATCATGGGTGATGAAAGAGATCTGTCTTTAATAAAAAGAATCGCCAATTATTTTAGTCTATTTTCTATTGCAAAACTAACTTGCAAATAACATGGCAGCAAAATATAGGAGCTGCTTGTTTTGAGTCAATTTCTTAATGTTAATGAAAAAGTTCTTGCTTCATTGGTTGGTTATTTAAGTTACAGGCACATGCAAAGGGGACTAGGGGTGCTTCAGCATCTGCCCCTTTTGCTCCTTGCCCCCAAATGCCCTTTTGGTCAATTTTTTGACCAAAAGGGCAGGGCTTATGACAAGCGCAAATAAGTTTGTTTTGCAATTAATTTTTTCACTTCATGAGACAAAAATGTGTGATTTTGATTTTAAAAAAGTTTTTTGAAGCAAAACGTAGTAGGCTTTTCTCATGGTGACATGCATTAACAATTACATTTTGCTTTTGTTTTTTGTTCTTTTTTCTGCAGTTCCACGTTAAAGTTTGATGCAGCTCTGCTTTCCTGAATGGACCATCTTCATCTCCACTGCAACTGTAGCTAACGGGCAGCTCATTTTTATAGATTACAGTACACTAAAAAGGTTGCATTGTGCCCTTGTTTATATTTTTAATACTATAATTCTGTAAAGACAAAATATGTCTGGTGTTCTAGCTCTGACTTGCATATCTTGCTAAGTTGTGGGTTTGAATATTGCAATACTTTCCTATAACAAAACAGACCTGCAGAAAGAAATTACCAATAAAATATCTTACATATGCATAGTTGTACGCTCAATATAGAGATTTTCCTAAGCTTTGATTGTCTATCTCACAATGTTGTAATTTATCATTGTTTATTAAACACTGAAAGCTGAGAGGGTTTGTTAATATTCTGTCCAAGAATGCAGTTAGAAGTGCCCTTTTTTGAGCACCTGCCCCTTTAGCTGTCTCTGCATGGCCCTGTTAATAAGGGGAAATGTTTGGTTATTACTGAAATAAACTGTCAATGGAACAAGAACTTTTTTCAAGTTTCTGTAGAACAATGAGATGTTAAAGTTCCTCTGTATGCAGATGACATTTCAGATCAGTGTCTGTCCTGTGATTGGACAAATCAGTGTCTGTCCTGTGATTGGTAGCTTTCTTTCCTGCAGGAAGTTGTGAACAGAGTTTAAAAGCTGCTGCAGGACTGCAGACATTCACAGGAAGCTGGACCAGCAATGGCTCTGCTGAAAGTTCTGCTGCTGCTGGGGCTGTGTGAGTTAGAAACACTGGACACACTGGGGACACTGGAGACACTTCCACTGGTTCCAGGGAGGCTGCTGCTCCCTGTGACTCTCAAACTTCCCTCTGATTCTGTTTCAGACTGAAACTTCTTTGCATATAAACTGTGATGCTTTCTAACCTTTAATCTGTTTATTCTCTTTCTGTTCCTGCAGCCATGTTTGTGCCTGATTTCTGAGTAAAGTCGTCCTTTTCCTCCTTCAGGTGTTTCAGTGAACTCAGGTGTTTCTCTGCAGAAGAGAATCATTGGAGGTCAAAACTGTGATAACGGGGAGCGTCTTTATCATGTTCGGCTGGAGAGCAGCAATGGTACTCATATGAGCCGCTGTGGAGGATCTCTGATCCACCCTAAGTGGATCCTGACTTCAACTCTCTGCTGGATGTCAGGATGGTAGGAAAGAGACATGAAGACACTTTTGTCTGCCAATGATCAGGTTTTCTGTATGTTCATTATAATCTAACCTTTTCTGCAGGACTAACGTAGCAATGTTAAAAGTTCATCCACGGACGGCTATACATTCCGTGTACAATCAGGTAATTCGACACAATCCTGTGATTTATACTCATGGCGGCCACCAGCATGGCATCATGTTACTGAAGCTTCAGACACCAGTAACAGATATCCCAGTTGTTCAGCTACCAGACTGCAGGCGTCGTCTTAAAATGTAAGTCTTTCTTTCATCAAAAACACAACTTAAGGTTTTCTGTCTCTACTCCTCCAGTCCTTCTGCCTCTGTTTCAGCACACCTGAGTCAAGTAATCAGGCCACCAGCAGAACCAGAACCCGTTTAGCTCAGGTGTGTTGGACCAGAGACAAATGTAAAGGGTGCAGGACACCGTTATTGAGGACTGGAGGTGGACACTCCTGTGTCAGTGGATAAAGTCCTTCTTGGATTTATTTTCTGTTCTTTCATTGTTCTTCATAACAATTTATTTTCTAAATTGTTATCTTGTATTTTTGGATTTTATTCTTATTGTGTTTTAGAGGTGATGTTGTTCAGCTGGCAGGAGAAGGAGGAACGACAACCGGCCCCAATAATCGGCGAAGTGAGAGAAATATTGAAGTTATGAGAATAAAATTTTGTCTCTAAAGAGAAGGTTGAGTGAAGAACATTTTTATGATTCTCATATTTCTCTACAGTGCCCCCTGGTGCTCCTATTCCAGTACATCTTCAGTGTGTTGACATGAATGTTGCTCATGTTTCCCTCGTTGTGCCGAGTCGTGGGTTTTTGTTCTATGCTGTAAAACCGAACAAGGATATATGCTATGTAAGTTTGTTTCTTGAATATCTCTCTACAGCGATTAGAAGACTTTTCTGTTTTACAACATAAATATATTGATATAAATTTTTCTACAGGGTGACTGTGGTGGAGCAGTGATGTACAACGGCAAGATTTATGGTGTGATTGCTTTTGGTGGAGAAGATGCATGTCAGAGTCCAGTTGAAATCATGGATGTGTGTCAATACAAGGACTGGATTAAGAGAACAATTAGGCATGGAAAATAAACTGTCATGAAATAAAATTCTCATCAAATTTCCTCTCACATGCAATTTTACAAAGAACAATTAATAAGTGATCTCTGTGGTAAATATATGTGTTATTCTGCACAAGCACAGAACAGAGGATTAAACAGCTGCTAGGGCATAATTTATTAAAACTGTGGAGATTTTAAGAGTCCCTCGGTGTTATCAAACTGATTTAAAAATAAGCGTTGTTGTTTAAATTTAAAATAATGACTTACTTAAACACCTTGAGGGGTGATTTCAAAATAAGGTGCAGGAAAATAAGTTTGCGTATGTAGTTCTGACACTAATCCAGTATCTTACCGTTACTGCTCTGCAAAAACACAAAATCTTACCAAATTGTTTTGGTCTAGTTCCTAGTGCAAATGTCTTAGCTCACTTGAAAAAAGACAAAATCAACAAGTAACTCTTTAGCATCAAATATAAGCTTGTTTAAAGTTAATAATTTCTTAGTATTGATTTTTAAAAAGTACTAGATCCACTGGCAGACTATTTCACTTAAAACTCAAACTTTTTTGCCAATATTAAGGAATTATTTGCTTAAAACAAACTCCTCCATCTGGCTGCAAAGTTAGTTTTGTCTAATTTCAAGTCTACTAAGATATTTAAGTTACAAACTGGACTAAAAATGGTAGAAATATAAAGTGTGTCAGTGATGTAACAACAATAAAGACATTTATCATGTCACAAGCAAAGATTTGTTTTATTTCTTTCATTGATTCATCTATTCTCCAACTATGATGCACCAAAGGACCCGACTAAAATCCCAGTATCATTACATTGAGAAATAATGAGCTTTGGTTAAATATAAAACAGGCTTTAATGCAGAAAATGATCAAATGTTTCCACGTCACCCAAATGGAGCAGATACAGAGTAACATTCACCGTCCAGCTGAGCTCCACTCAGCTCACCTTAGGGGAGACACCAAGTGAAGCAAAGATTGTAGAGCAAGCTCTGCTTTATTTTCTCCTCATTCTGCTTCCTCTCTAAGGTGTTTCTTAACTTCATCAGTTTTTCTTTATGTGTGACTGTTGTCAGTCTTAAATGTTGTGGTTATGTCAGCCTGCAGCCGTATAATGAATAGATAAAACAGAAAAGACAAAGTCCTTTTGTCCATAACAGAGTGTTCCTTATGAATTTATTGTAACATTTCTTGTTTATAAATATCAAAAGATTCATAGTTTCTTTTACAAAGTACATTTTAGTTACATTTATGTTTTTCACATTGTGGCATCAGGGCTTTTTTCTATTTTTGTATTCCTGCGTGTCTTAAACTTTGTTAGCACATTAGCTCCACTTTACACTAAACTAACTTTTAGCCTCATAAAACAGATGTTTTTTTATTAGCAGATGAATATATAATCACGTTTCTAATTAGTCAAATCACAGACTGTTACTTGCCGGTTCATCTCGTTACTCCAGGCCACTGCTCCTCATCCCTTCACCCTGGTTTCCTCTTGGTCTCTTCATGTCTCTGGTTTGGGTTTATATTTGTTCCTTGCTCTTTGTTTTTATTTAAATTAGATTTTTAATTAAATCTACAACAGAACTTTTTCATCTCCTGCCTGCTGCATTTGGGCACAAACCACACACATCAGGACCAGGGCTGGCAAAGCAAACTAAGCAGCCACTTAGGGCCCCAAGGCCACTAGGGGGCCCTCTCAATGGAGCTTATTTTTTTAGTAATAATTTCTATGTCATAATATCAAAAACACACAATTTCACCATCCATCCATTTTCTGCCGCTTCATCCAGGGTCGGGTCACAGGGGCAGCAGCTTCAGAAGGGAGGCCCAGACTTCCCTCTCTCCAGCCACTTCTTCCAGCTCCTCCAGGGGAATCCCAAGGTATTCCCAGGCCAGCTGAGAGATATAGTGCCTCCTGTGTGTCCTGGGTCTTCCCCCGGGCCTCCTGCTGGTGGGAAATGCCTGGAACACCTCACCAGGGAGGTGTCCAGGAGGCATTATAACCGGAGGCCCGAGCCACCTCAACTGGCTACTCTCGACATGGAGGAGCAGCGGCTCTACTTGGAGTCTATCCTGGATGACCAAGCTTCTCACCATCTCTAAGGGAGAGCCCAGACACCCTGGGGAGGAAACCCATTTTGGCCACTTGTATTTGTGATTAATCAATTTCATTATTAAGTTATTTGTTTTTACAATAATATGTATTTGATAGTGTATGTAGAAATTATAACTTTATTGGCAAAAAGAAAAAAATATTGCTCTTGTGGGCCCCTGGTGGCCGCAGTAGTTACCGCTAGTATCATGAGCTGCTCTACAATGAGCAGAGTATCAAAGGTCCAAAGCTCCGGTCAGAAGTTAAGTAACCAAAACAATGTCTCAAAAAGGATTTATACTTCAGGAAGGGATAAAATCCAAGAGTCAGTAATTGTTCTAAGATAAAGTCACCAATCAGATTCCACCTGGGCTCCAGGTGAAGGCGATACACCTGCAGCATGCTCACTTGCCGATCCCCAGCTGACTGCGACGCTTCAGCACTGCTCCCCTCTTCGGCGTACCATGTCTCTTTTCAGACCGATCCAGCTGAAAGAAAGAAGCAGGAAGACGCTAGCATCCCCACACCAATACTTCGTCGAGAGATATATTCCCTGCTGATACTCTCTGATCGAGACGGAGCACTACTAACAGGCGCAGGCAGAGGTTCCCCTCTGCCCTGATCCTCTGTGCTGGGCCGTCAGTTCACCTCCTGGTGCTCTGTGCCTGGCGTGCGGATTCCGTCCACCCCTCGCTCGACATCGTATCCGTCTCTGTCACTTACAGGATCAGTCTTCACCTCTCTCCTTCCATCCCGGCTCCTTTTATTTTGGCTTCAATCAGCCTCCGCTGACACCTGAGCTCACTGATTGCATTCAGCAAGACGGCCACATCCAGCCCAGTGCGTTTGGATTATTAAAGGGGACAAACAAAATCCAAAACAATTCAAACATGCAAAGCCCAACAAAAAAATTTAAATAAAAAGAAAAACACAGTCATATTTTTCCCTGTGCAACACTAGGGTCTTTGTTTGTGTGAAACTGAGTTTAAACCTCAAATTAGTTGATTCTCCTGCTTGGCTCTGTATATTTCTGAGGTATTTTGGCTTCAAAACGCCGTATTTGATAACGTTTGAAAACAATAATTAAAACTTCTCAATGTTTGAGATTATAATATGTTTTTACGTCAGGCTACATAGCTGCTAGATATGTTGTTTGCTGCTGAGAATAATTATTTTGTAGCTAAAACAAAGATTATTTTACATTAACTTATGAAAAACTTTTGTTAAAATCATTTAAAAAGGCACAGAATGAGTCCAGTACCAGTACCGGTCCACATTCTCAGGGGAGAACGACTCACCTGGTACAAATAAATTTTTAGCTATTGGACTAACGCTTAAGAGAAATTTATTTAATCAAAGAATGTCTTGAATATGTGTGTAGGGCTGCACCGATTGCAGTTTTCTGGCCTATCCCTGGTTACCAATCTTTAAAAAGCCTGACATGCTGATTTAGATTTTTGTTGATATGATTTTTTTTGTCTGAAATGTCGCTAAATATACCACGAAAGCCACTGAGTTGGTAATAGCGGGGTGAATATTGTTAACTTTAAATGTTCAGACCTGACCTGGTTAGCCTGTCAGTCAAACCTCTCCTTGCAGAGCAGAGGACAGAGACTAATTTTAAACTTTTGCTGACGAAGATGAGATTAGAGGATAAGATGGGCTTCACATGTAAATATAAGCAGATCACAATCCCCCAAAATTAAGGAAATCGGCGCCCAGAAATAAACTGGTTGATAAATCAGTTGGCCAATAAATGTATCCTATCCTGCTTGTTGTGAGACAATTCCTTAATGTTAATGAAAAAGTTGTTGTTTCATTGATTGGTTATTTAAGTTACAGGCACGTGCAAAGGGGGACTAGGGGTGCTTCAGCACCCCTTTTGCTCCTTGCCCCCAAGTGCCCTTTTGGTCAATTTTTTATTTTTATTTTTTGGGGGTATTATTATTTTCTAAGCCCTCTTCTGACACATAATAGCATGTACTAAAATTATTTAGTTTTCTTTGTTGGTATTTTTTGTACAACATAATAAGCCCTCCGGTCACCTTGTTACCTTTGACCTTTTGCCCGTGACGTATGACGCAGTTGCCTCTCGCACAGTGAGGTAAGGTGGCTAAACTGGAGCTCAATGTAGCGAACGTTCCAGATTACAGAACAGTTTTTGGTGAAGTAAAAAAAAAGTTTTTGGTGAATAAAGTGAAGTACTTGTCATATGACAGAAAACGTTGGTATTGTTTCTGCTTCAGTACGGAGTCGCGGTTTAAGCAGAGAGGTAATGAAATACAACACACACTGACAGGCCTCTGCGTCTGCCTTTCTTTGAAGACCTACTGAGCGGGAGGAGACAGCCAGGTGAGGAAAAACTGTTCTTATCTATCGATTCAGTGTATTTATCATACAGACATTAGACTGTTGTTGTTGTGCTATTAGCTAGCTGCTAGCTAACGACTTTGCTAGCAATGCAAGATAACTGAAAAGCTTCTTCTCTGTATCGTTAATGATTGCAGTCATTCTGCAGTATCGCTTAATAGGGGGCACATTGCCCATCCAAAACCGATCATCTCCATAGTGGATATGTCTTCTAATTTCCTTTGCTGCAAAATGTACATTGCATTTATTCTAGCATTAGGTAAATGTATCTTGAAGGAGAATAGCACTTAAATAAAAGTCCAACAAGGATATTCATTTAGAATTAAAAATAACTCACCATGTATGTAATAAAAGCGTGTCATGAATGAAGGGGAAAAAAACTCAATCATGACTTTAAGTTTAGGGTCTGGTTAGCAGAGTATGAAGTTAAATTCCCACTCCCTTTAAAAAAAAAAACTAACCTCAGTGAAGTAAAATAAAATTGTAATCAAAACTTTTGGAATGGTAATGATTTCTTTTTTAAAAACAAAAGGTTTTGTTTAAAAAACTTAAAAAAATGTAATAATTCATTTTGTCTCATGAACTTAAAGTTATTTGCCAAACATAAACTTTCATTTGCACACATCAGAAATCTTTTTGAGATTTTAGGCCCTGCCCACGATGTCATATGAGAATCACAAGCAAAACTTTTAGTCACAGACAAAAACTTAGAATAGCAAGAAAAGATTTATGACAAGCGCAAATAAGTTTCTTTTGCAATTAATATTTTCACTTCATGAGACAAAAATGTGATTTTGATGTTAAAACAGGTTTTTTAAGCAAAACTCACTAGGCATTTCTCATGGTGACATGCATTAACAATTACATTTTTGCTTTTTGTTCTTTTTTCTGCAGTTCCACGTTAAAGTTTGATGCAGCTCTGCTTTCCTGGATGGATCATCTTCATCTCCACTGCAAGTGTAGCAGACAGGCAGCTCTCTTTTATAGATTACAGTACACTAAACGGTTGGATTGTGCCCTTGTTTATATTTTTAATACTATAATTCTGTAAAGACAAAATATCTCTGGTGGTCTAGCTCAGACATACATATCGTGCTAAGTTGTGGGTTTCTATAATGCAATAGTTTCCTATACCAAAACAGACCTGCAGAAAGAAATTCCTAATAAAATATCTTACATATGAATAGTTGTACACTCTATCTAGAGATTTTCCTTAGCTTTGATTGTCTATCTCACAATGTTGTAAGCTATCAATGTTTATTATACTCCGAAAGCTGGCAGCAGAGTGGCGTTTTTAATATTCTGTCCTAGAATGCGGTTAGATGTGCCCTTTTTTGAGCACCTGCCCCTTTAGTGGTCTCTGCATGGCCCTGTTAATAAGGGGAAATGATTGGTTATTACGGAAATAAACTGTCAATGGAACAAGAACTTTTTTCAAGTTTCTTTAGAACAATGAGATGTTAAAGTTCCTCTGTATGCAGATGACATTTCAGATCAGTGTCTGTCCTGTGATTGGACAGATCAGTGTCTGTCCTGTGATTGGACAGATCAGTGTCTGTCCTGTGATTGGACAGATCAGTGTCTGTCCTGTGATTGGTGGCTTTCTTTCCCGCAGGAAGTTGTGAACAGAGTTTAAAAGCTGCTGCAGGACTGCAGACATTCACAGGAAGCTGGACCAGCAATGGGTCTGCTGAAGGTTCTGCTACTGCTGGGGCTGGGTGAGTCGGAAACACTGGACACACTGGGGACACTTGTGACACTTCCACTGGTTCCAGGGAGGCTGCTGCTCTCTGTGACTCTCAAACTTCCCTCTGATTCTGTTTCAGACTGAAACTTCTTTGCATATAAACTGTGATGCTTTTTAATCTTTATTTATCCTCTTTCTGTTCCTGCAGCCATGTTTGCATCTGATTTCTGAGTAAAGTCCTTCTGTTTCTTCTTCAGGTGTTTCAGTAAACTCAGATGTTTCTCTGCAGAAGAGAATCATTGGAGGTCGAAACTGTGATGAGAGCGAGCGTCTTTATCATGTTCGGCTGGAGAGCAGCAATGGTACTCATATGAGCCGCTGTGGAGGATCTCTGATCCACCCTCAGTGGATCCTGACTGCAGCTCCCTGCTGGAAGCCAGGATGGTAGGAAAAAGACATGAAGACAGTTTTATCTCCAGATGATCAGGTTTTCTGTCTTTTCATTATAATCTAAACTTTTCTGCAGGACTAACGTAGCAATGTTAAAAGTTCATCCACGGACGGTTATACATTACAATCAGGTAATCCGACACAATCCTGTGATCTATATCCGCGGCAACCGGCGTCATGACATCATGTTACTGAAGCTTCATACACCAGTAACAGATGTCCCAGTTGCTCAGCTACCAAACTGCAGGCGTCGTCTTAAAGTGTAAGTCTTTCTCTGATCATAACATGACTTCAGGTTTTCTGTCTCCACTCCTCCAGTCCTGCTGCCTCTGCTTCAGCACACTTGAATCAGGTAATCAGGCCACCAGCAGAACCAGAACCCATTTAGCTCAGGTGTGTTGGACCAGAGACACATGTAAAGGATGCACCACACCGTCACTGAGGACTGGAAGTGGACGCTCCTATGTCAGTGGATGAAGTCCTTCATTGATTTATTTTCTGTTCTTTCATTGTTCTTAACAATTAATTTTCTACATTGTTATCTTGTATTTTTACATTTTAATCTTATGGTGTTTTAGAGGCGATACTGTTCAGCTGGCAGGAGAGGGAGCAACGACAACCGGCCCCAATAATCAGCGATGTGAGAGAAATATTGAAGTTATGAGAATAAAATCTTTGTTTCTGTCTCTAAAGAGAAGTTTGAGTGAAGAACATGTTTATGATTCTCATATTTCTCTACAGTGATAATTTCTGCTATTCCAGCAAATCTTCAGTGTGTCGACATGAACATTGTTGCTGCTTCCCTCTATGTGCTGCCATATGGGCATATATTCCGTGTCGAAGCACCGAACAAGGATATATGCTATGTAAGTTTGTTTTTTCCCAATATCGCTCAACAGTGATTAGAAGACTTTTCTGTTTTACAACATAAATATATTGATATAAATTTTTCTACAGGGCGACTCTGGTGGAGCAGCGATGTACAACGGCAATATTTATGGTGTGATTGCTCTTGGTGGAGAAGACGCATGTCAGAGTTCAGTTGAAATCTTGGATGTGTGTGAATACAAGGACTGGATTAGAAGTAAAATTTTCCGTGGACCATAAACTATCATGAAATAAAATTATCAAATATCCTCTCACATATAATTTTAAAATTGTATCTACATCAGTTTGATCCACGTTTGTAGAATTAAAATAAATTGTTTGGATTTTTCTCACCTGATCTTCACCTCCCTAATGGAGCTTTCTCTTCACCTCAGAAATGAAAAATAAATCAATAAATGCATGAAAAGAAACATTTTCTGGCTGATTGTCTTTACATTCATGGTTCAGTTTGTTCAGTTGATATTTTCCCTGAACTCAGTCTAAAAACATGAGTTTTAAATGACATGAAGAGGAACACCAGAAGTAATTTATTTATTCAGTTTTTGTTTTTATTTTACATCAGAAATGAACATGCACACTCCAAGAAATAAACCTGTATACTTTAGTATACTAAATTTTAACATACTTTAGTATACTTTTATCGATATACTTAAACTGTACCATTTTGGAACAACTAATTTTGTACTAAGTATACTTTAGAAGTATTTAAATTGTATTAAATTACAACTAATAGTATATTTTAGTATACTATTCATACTTTTTTGGAACAACTTCAAGTGTACTTAAAGTATACTTTTTAAATATATTTCAGAGTTTATTATATTTTGAGTGTAATAATTCTGTCTCAGAATTATATTAAAAATATATATTTAATATATTTTAAATATACTATTAATATATTAGTAATGTATTTAAATTACACTTAATTTTTATTTTTTATTTCCTGCTATTGATAATAAACTACAATTTTAATTACTCGTGAAAGTCTTTATTCCTACGTACCCATTTTGTAAATGACATGCATAACTACACTACAGTACTTACATTGTTTTAGGCTAAAATTACATGGAAAGATTAATTACAAAACATGCTCAAGGTAATTCAAATATTTTGTTTTATTACCAACATTTTTAAATTGTCCAATTTTACTCATCTTTATGAACTTTACATAAATTATCAGTTTACACATCAAAAGTGAACACATGAACATGAAAATTTAAGTGTGACAATAAAACATGAACGTGAGGATCAACAACAGAACATTCCCATTCACTGCACCTTACAGAATCCTACAAAAAAGAATAGAGCAATTAAGCAGAGAAAGCATTTGTATTTAAAGAGAACAGAAAAATGGTAAATAAAAAATCATACAATTTTAAGATGTGGACTCGCCATGTATGTGACATAAGAACTGATGATGATTAGGACCAGATGCCTAATCACCCCAGTTTATGTTTATGTTAGAAGTAGAAAAAAAGTCATCAATGTCATAGAATCAGTTGATGTTGGCATTAACTATGAAGCTGTTTTAAGTGTGGACTTAAGGAGACAAACTACCTTAAAATCTTTCCATCCATCATCTGAACACACTGATCCTTGCAGGTTAGCGAGGGGGGCTGGTGGTGCCCATCTCCAGCAGCCATCAGATGAGAGGCAGGGTTCACCCTGGACAGGTCACCAGTCCATCACAGGGCCCTGAAAGTCAACAACAAATAATAAATGAGAGATAAATGTTAGATTAACAAGAAGAGAAAAATTCTTTCCAGTTACCTTTAAATCAAATCATGTTTATTAAGCACTTGGTGTTGGTAACACAGCAGGTTTTGTTGTTGAAAATGTAGCTATCTCCTCATTGAAAAAACAAAATTACATCATGAATACGATGTGGAGGTTCATCCTCAGAGCTGGTTGGTGATCTGGTGGAGTCAGAGCCTCTTCTGAGACAGAAAGACTTTAGGTTTCCTAACACCTGATTTCTCTGGCTTCCTCTTTCATTTTCATTTGCTTAGTTAGACTGCAAACATATGTTGAAGATAAAATCATTGATGAAGTCTCTTTGTCTTATGGAGCTTAATTAAAACCAGATTAGTTTATGAATTAAAGTATAAGTCACAACAACTTCCATGCAGTTATAACATGAAGCTGAATGATTCCTATTGTAATAGTCATACAAGTCACAATAAAATTGATAAAATAATTATTTAAGAAACCAACGTAAGTTATATATCTTTGGGTGGATGGATGGATGGATAATTAATAAGCAAACTTACCACCAGCTAGCAACACTTAGCAGCCTTCATCCCTCTGGGCTCCTTTTGTGACACACATTTCATTTCCATTGGTTGTTGTCCCGTTGTGTTGTCGTCTAACTCGGACTAGGACGTCACCAACTTAAATTTACCAAAATTAGTAACTATTGTCAAGGCCCTCTCTACTTTAAAGGCAATATTATGCGAGTAAAAATGGCGAATTTGAGCAGCGTCTGTTATCTTCCCTGCCATAGACATAATAGAAGAGTAGACCCCCCAATGGCTGCTCTGGCGCAGAAAATACGGCGGCCATCTTGGAGCGGTAGTCCCTCCGACTTTGCTCAATCAAAACAGCAGAAGATTCCTCAGCACTGAGGGATATTGTTGTTCGGATCTATGGATTATTGATGTGAGGGCTCCACAAACAACATTTCACAAGTAAGATGGACATATTATTGTGTATATATTGTCATTATAATATTACTTTATTGTATATATGTCCACCGTCGAGATACCAGCTAATATTAGCTACAGTGCTTGGTGTAATACAGGGTTCAGCCCTGCTATGAAGGCTAACTGAGATTCTGTAAATCTAAAAAAATTAATTATTCTCCAACATTGACTTAGATTATCTGACACAAGAGCCTACATTAGAAATGAAACAATGTAACACATATTATAAAACTTATATTATGTGTTATAACATTCACCAGCAAATAATAGTCTTTACACAGGTAAAGACTATTATTTAAATGTAATTCTTTCACTAGTAAGATACATCCCAAATCTTCCATTTTTGTTTTGAAAGTTTCATAAAGACACAATGTGAGGAAGAAGAGAGCGATATCTTTAAAGACAGATTCACTGCAGCAAGGATGAATCTCGCATCGGATTTTGGACTCAATCTGCTGCTGAATCTCTCGGAAGCCAGAACTCGTCGGCTGGAAAACATATCTATATACGTACGTACACAATGTGCATACGTACGTGTACATACGTACACAATGTATGTATGTATGTATGTATGTATGCATGCATGCATGCAATTTAAGTATGTTTGAAGTATACTAAAGTATACTTTTTTTCACCTGGGAGGCCATTTCTAAGTGTGAAACATCTAAACTCTGCAGCTCTGGAGTAACTATTCCTGATTTAGTTCTAGAGAACTTTAAACTGCAACATGACCAAAGAGCTGTGCACAAAAATAATAAAACAGCAACTACATAAAGCAACTATTAGCAAGTAAAATCCTAATGTAAAAATGGGAAAAAACATCACATTTTAAATAAACATACAAAGAAATAAAAAGTTAAATAATTAACATTTTAAAAGTGAAAATATTTAATGAAAGAAGTTTTAAGAAAATATTTTAAAATGGGTTAAACTAATTAATGGTAGCTTCTGCTTGCCACAAATTTTACATAAAAATGATAGAAAATGTTCCTCTTTTGCAGTTAAGTTTTAATTTTTAACACTTTTTACAGGGTAACATAAAGCTATGAAAGACAATTATCTTAAAACATTAACATAAGAATCACCTGCAAAATAAAATAGGAAGTGCAAAAAATATGTATTTTCACTGTTGAAATGAAAATCTAAATTACATGTTTATTGTGTAAAACCTTTCAAAAAATGTAAAATGACAAAAGTCTCTGAAAATGTTATAGTAACATCTGACAAAAGTTATAATGTGTTAGCAATGCTAAAATACGTCATTCAATACTTTATTCTTACGTTTTTCACTGATAATATTACATCAAATTAAACAGAAAAGAAGGTTTGCATCATCAAATATGATAGCCTTACTAATTCAATAATCACCGTCCAAAGTATTGTATTAAATAATTTTTACTTATTTCTATGGAGCCAGGAATATTTAACTAAGCTGTTATTAAATGATGCAAACTTTTTCTAGAGTAGTTATTTTATTATTCATTTTATTCTTCAGCAGTTACATGAGGTGAGGTTCATAGCTGGTGAGGCACTGACCTAATCATAATCAGATTTACAAATATAGACACCTTTCATGGTACTGTTTACATATTTTGCACATGCGCACAACGTTTGAGAGCAAAAGGACTATTTTACACGTCATCTACAGCAGCACTGCCGATGTAGAATAATTCCGTTAACTCAATGAAAGTTGGAAATGCAGGTGTTATTAATTTAATGCCCTCTGTATCGGCCAATCTACACGTAGAGTCGTTTCCATAGAAACTGACAACAATGCCACTATATGTTTTAGGATTCAACACCAAAAAAACACTAAATATTTCCCAAAGAACAGAACAGAACACAAGAACAGAACAAAGGATTAAACAGCTGCTAAGGCATAATTTATTAAAACTGTGGAGATTTCAAGAATGCCTCGGTGTTATCAAACTGATTTAGAAATAAGCTTTGGTGTTTAAATTTAAAATAATGGCTTACTTAAGCACCTCCTGCCCCTTATTTCAAAATAAGGTGCAGGAAAATAAGTTTGCGTATGTAGTTCTGATACTAATCCAGCGTCTAGATCCACTGGCAGATTAATTCACTTAAAACTCTTACTTTTTTTTGCCAATATTAAGGAATTATTTACTTAAAACAAACTCCTCCATCTTGCTGAAAAGTTAGTTTTGTCTAATTTCAAGTCTACTAAGATATTTGAGTTACTAACTGGACTAAAAATGGTAGAAATGGGTGCATTTACAGTGTGAGGTGTTGGATTTATGTTTCTTTTTATTATTCTGCTGTATGTTCAAAAACAAAGCTAAACTGCAGCGTTTCAGACACGGTGATCATGATGTTTTGACTGTGTGCTGGCTACTTTTGTTTTCAGAAGTAGCACTTAATGACTTGGTAGAAACGCAGATAAGTATAGTTTAATAAGTTCTTGAACCAGTTAGGCACTGGTACCAGTTTGGTGAGATGAGGCCTAAAAGAGACGGCATCAACTGCCAGTACAATATATTTATTTTATCTTGTCGTAGATACTGTTTTTATCTCTTCTAACACTCTTAGCATAAATGTGCTTCTCCATGATCTTTCTGGTAATTTATTACTTATATTTTATTTATTTCTAAACTTTAACTCACTTCCTTATTAAAAAATAAATAACTAGATGGTTTTTATTCCAAGCTAACAGTCTGCTGGAAGGAAATGACTGCAAAATTAAAATTAATGGCCAATTTTCACTATGTTTACTCAAGACTAAGGTCAGAAAACCAGATACTAAGACAAGGAAAGGACAGGTAGGGAAAGACAACAAAACAAAGCCAGAATGCCATGGAAGTAAAAGAAAAAACAAAATAAACATAACTTAAGAAACAATAAAAAACAGATTAAATTAGATTAAAAATGTGAATATGTAGGAAAGGTTCAATCAAAAAAACGGGAAATGGTTGAACTGATGTTTTATTCATGTCTTCCATGTTGTCTGTTGTGTTGAGTTTTCATAGCGCTGTGATATTATAGCAAACATCTTAATACATCAGTGCTTTTGAACCTGTGAAATAAATGTGTGGTATATTTCATAGGCAGGTAAACTGCTCTTGTTTGAAGTCATGAAAACAGAAGACTAGGAAGACATTATAAAAGAAAAAAAGCTAAAGCTGACATGCTTAGAGCCGCTCCATTACTAAGAAACAAATCCATTCACAGCATCATCACTGCATGTTCTCAAAGAAGCATATAGAAAGAAAGGACAGTACTTTGAAAAGACATGCACAGTATTGTAGCTAACATTAATTTGTATGTGTATGCAACAGCAATAAGGCAGCTTATGCAATGCATATCTCACAGGCTACTGAGAAAAATATATGCTCATGCTTTACATCAGAAACGCTTCGCCTTGTAGAAATACAGTCAGCTGCCACACTTGCCTGCTTTCCTTTCTGGACTTAATGAAAATAAGAATGTTTGTTGTAAAATATTTTCATTGGATTTTTCTGTTTTCAATTTAAAAGTGAAGGTTTGTGTTGGATGTTTGTGTAAAAAGCAGATTTGTGTAAAAGGTATCACTGATGGAAAAACTTGTCTTTTTTTTTTTTACAAATAAGTAGGGCTGAAACGATTCCTCGAATAATTTGAGTACCTCGATTATTAAAATTCTTCGAGGAAAATTTACCTGCCTCGCAGCTTCGTTAATTTATGCTAGCATACCGTGTTGCAGCCGTAACATTATTTGCGGTGCGCGGAGCTCTCACTTCCGCCTCTGAGTTGTTTACCAAAGCTAAGTTTTAGCGGCATAACATTCAATTTTCAAGTTCAGCCTGTGGGGATTTTATTGATTGATGATGATGCCCGGGTTTTCATCGTTTGTGGGGACCGAAAAGATTGGCGCTATGCCTGGAGTACGGTAGCCTTTCTCTTCCAGGACCTGCTGGTTCAGACCGAGCGCTGCAGGAGTAGGTAAGCGGATAGACTGAGCACGGCGGCTGGCTGAATTGTTGACGCTTTCAGTGTAAGTGTAGCTTTACGGACGAACCGCACAATAAATTTCATGTCATCCCGGTCTGAATAAACGGGTGACGGAGCGCACCCGCGGTACGTGGCTTGTAGATGAGTTTCTGAGTGTGATGAACGAAGGTGCCGTAAATATTCAGTTTCTCCCCCCTGTTCTTATGTTCGTCTCCTGGTCTATCGGTCGTGTGTCTCTCCCCACCGCCCCCATTAGGTTTGCTCGTTTGTCTACCCCTGGTCTATTTCCTCCCCTCCACCCCCGTCTTACGTTCGTTCGCTCGCCTTTCCCCCCACCACCACCACTCAGCCCCTCACTCCAGGTGTCATTTCACGTATTCTCAAACCCAAAGCTCGACAGGTCCATACCTGTCGAGCTTTGGGTATACTATACCCAAGGTGAGAGTTCATCTATTAAACTCATTGAAGATGAATACATATACTAAAAGCTGAAGCATATACATTTTTATAAGCGTATTTGTGAGCCTGCCACTTTATTATTAAATTGAATATAATTTGAGATCTTTGTTTAACTTTTCTTCAGGTTAAAGTGAACTATTATTGTTACAAGTTAATTTTCTAAACTACAAAAACGTAATTGTTAGGGATGCTCAAATATGAAAAACTGGACTGATATCCGATAGCAACACTAGTGTTATGCCAGATTTACCAATATTTTATTTTATAATTTTTTTTTAACCGATTACTCGATTAATTGTAAGAATAATCGATAGATTACTCGATTACTGAAATATTCGTTTACAACAGCCCTACAAATAAGCATCACCTTATTTGTGCAAGGCTTTACACAGGACCTCTGTGGTAGAAGTGACCCATAAAGTGTGTTAGTGATGTGACAAAAATAAAGACATTTATCATGACACAAGCAAAGATTTGTTTTATTTCTTTCATTGATTCATCTATTCTCCAACTATGGTGCACCAAAGTACCCGACTAAAATCCCAGTATCATTACATTGAGAAATAATGAGCTTTGGTTAAATATAAAACAGGCTTTAATGCAGAAAATGATCAAATGTTTCCACATCACCCAAATGGAGCAGATACAGTAAGGGTGTGAATATTTCTAATGTTTCTGTAACGGATGTCGCTCTGTTAGATCACTTTGCTGTTATCTTTGACAGTTCTTTATCCGTTAACCCACTTGGACAAAATGCTACTATCACAAAACGTACTTTCACAGAAAACACAGCAGAAACATTTAATAAAATCTACTGTTGTTCCTCACCCTTAACCTGGGGTGAAAGTACTTTTATATTCTTGGGGGTACTATGAAAAAAAAAAAAATATATATATATATAAGCTGGGCAGCTCTTGAATTGCTACAAAATAAAGCTGTATTTCCTCCTTCAGCACTGGCTGCAATGTTGACACCTAAATTCTGAACATCATGGCATGGAGTGCATCCCAGTTTTCCATGTCTGGCAAATAACCATTCATTTTAGCTTTGAAACTGGTTATATTGATCTTGTGTCCAGATAGAGGGATAATCAGTAGCTTAGCATCATGAACTGCTTGTTCTGAAGATCCTGCAGCTTCCACTTCTCTTCCTAACATGGTGCCTCCTCACCCTGACTCTCATACTGACAGGAGGAACCACAGAGCTCTGTTAGGTTAAAAGCTCATCTTCTGAAGTTGGGATATTTTTCCCCCAACAGGTTCCAGAGGAATCACCTCAAACCAGATGTTGGACTGGATTTTATTTCAATGTCATTTAGGAATATTAGAGCCTCATTTTCAACAGTGGAGCTTTAAAGGTTGAAAAAGGTTATCATTTTGGAGAAAATCTCATCAACATCAATATTTCCCATTTAATAAGAGGCAAAAAAATTTGTTTGATAAAGGAAAATCCTCAGACTCTGAGTCCGACAGCACCAAACTATTTTTCTAATATTAAACAATTAATTTAATTTCACATAATTATTGTGGTAGAAGCCGTTTGTTTGTTAAATACTTAATGAAAAATATATACAGTGTTTGATGTTCGTTTTAAATGAATTAGACCAAGTTTGTCATTTATTGAACATTCAGAAACTACAGCGGCTGTGATGCGCCAATACAAAGGTAAAACAACCCGAACAGGTGATCAACTCTAAACCACTCGCACATTTTTACTTACCGTCTCTGTCATTTAAGCACACCCGTTGCCATGGCAACCTCCTGCGCTCCACAAACCGACCAGAGGTTAAAAAAACATAACATTCAGTCCGATATGATATTAGGTTTGCAGGCTTGATATTTATTTTGCCATTATTAATAAGCGCCCCCCTCCTCTGAACACAGTGGTGGTTGATTAGTTAATTTTAAACTCCTGCTCTGCTAGTTATTTTGGTAATGGAACCAAAATGCACAGAATTGCGCAACACCTTGTTGAAACAATAATCACTGAGATTATTATTGTTGGGTCATTAATTTGAGCACGTTATGTTGATTTTTTTATTGTTGTTCTTTAATAAAATTACAAACGTTTTGATAAGGAGCCAGAGGAGGACGTGCTGGTCTCAGCGTCACCTAATGCCGAGATCGACTCAAAACCTTCCGTGATCGACATATTGCGCCCCTGCTCTGTCAAAGCACAAAGTTATTTATTAACTGATTAAGTCGTGTTTTAGATTGTTCTTGAAAAACTAATCAGTCACGGCTGATTAGTGGGCGCACTCGCGTCTGCACAGTGTACCCACTGATTCTTTACAGCAGACAGCCGCTCCCCTCTCTTGCAGGTACTGCGTACCCCCGCTAAATTTTTAGGGCTACGCAGTACCCTGCCGTGCCCCCCTTACTTTCACCCCTGCCCTTAAGCTATAATGATGTAGATAAGTTGGTAGATGATTTTCAGTGAAAACTTTCAGATATCATTGATTACATTGCCCCCATTAAAGCGAAAGTTGTGACTGGTAGGAAGAAATCTCCATGGAGAAATGCACAAACAGTTCAATCTGCAAGACAACTCTGCCGCAGGGCCGAATGGAAATGGCGTAAAGCTCAAGTGCACATTTATTATGGCATCTACAAGGAAATACTACGTAACTATCACACAACACTAAAACATGAAAGAGAGGCTTTCTTTGCAGATGTCATAAACAAAAACATTAACAATGCTCGAGCCTTATTTGCTACTGTTGACAGGCTCACAAACCCTCCTATGATGTCACCACATGAACTTCCATCTAATGCCGCCTGCAATAAGTTCTCCAGTTTCTTTTTAGAGAAAATTCAAAAGATCAGAGGACTAATCTGTACATCTACTCCAAAGACAGTACTAATGCTGTGCCCAAACAAAACAAATGCAGGAAAAATGACCCAATTTCAACTACTAAATTATAAAACCCTAGAAAAAATTATAAGTCAATTAAGCTCCAGTTCCTGCTGTCTGGATGTGCTACCTACACTTTTCTTTAAGAAAGTCTTGCCTGTTGTTGCTAATGATCTGATCCAAATAGTAAACTCATCGCTCTCTTCAGATGTTTTCCCCCAGGTTTTGAAAACAGCAGTTATCAAACCACTAATAAAAAAAGAACAATTTAGACAAATCACTACTGCAGAATTACAGGCCGATCTCCAGTGGTGGAGAAAGATGTACTCAAGATGTACTCAAAAAATGTACTTAAGTAAAAGTACAAATACACAGTCAAAAATGTACTCAAGTAAAAGTCAAAGTACCACATTAACATTTTACTTAAGTAAAAGTAAAAAAGTACTGGCTTTTAAAAATACTTAAGTATTAAAAGTAAAAGTACTCGCTGAATGCATTACCTAATCGCTAATATCATTAAGTGTGCCGATCGTATTTAATTTTAATACATCAGAAATGTGCCATTTTAATTAACACTATCACAGATTAAACATGTTCTTATTGTGTTTATTCTCTGTAACAGTTTAGACTTAGATATGTGATTCTATGAATCATAATTTCAGGGATGGAAACATTTTGTCTCCTGTCCTGACATAGCATGAACTTCATTAGTCACATTTATTTAGAAAGAAATCTAACTGAAAGGGGATATAAAGAAGGTGCGGGCCGGGTGGAGGACATGCAACCAAGGAGCCATGTAGCAGAGTTGTAGTCAAGACCACCAAACCAAAGACCAGCACCCCGCGCTGAATGACACAATAACATTAAGTTTACCTATCAACATTGGTTTTCAGATTGATCTGAAAGATCCACATTCCCATAACAACACCTAGATATTAAATACTTAAGAGCTGAAATGAATTTAACCAGTATCAATTAAAACTCACTTAATTCTGTTTTGCTTTCATCGCTGTGCTATAATCCGCAGATGTCTCCTGCTATCCCTAGAAAAATAACGCCCTGGGCGGTTGCCCATATTGCCCATGTCAGAAACCACAACTGAAACATCGCAATTAACGGTAAATAACGTTCAACTATGAACACTGCCCAACGGCGCAACAAGTAACCAAGCAGAAGGAGCATCGTGACTGTTTTCATCCTCCCTCCCACTGCGATGTTTGCCACCATGACAGGAGATGAAATCAATCAATGAGCAATGAGCATGCTCTGTGTTCATACGTTCAACTTTTACTTATTCAGCGATTAAATAAATGTGTGTATGTATATATATATATATATATATATATATATATATATATATATATATACACTTCTAAAAAAATAAAGGGAACACTTAAACAACATAATATAACTCCAAGTAAATCAAACTTCTGTGAAATCAAACTGTCCACTTAGGAAGCAACGTTGATTGACCATGGGGACCCTCGTCGGGTCAATCATATATTATGAAGTTGGCCTTCTATCACCTGAAGAACATCTCCAGGATTAGAGGACTGATTTCTCAGCACGATCTATAAAAATTAATCCATGCGTTTATCTTTAGCCGCATTGATTACTGAAACAGCGTCTTCACAGGTCTGACTAATAAATCAAACAGCTGCAGCTGATCCAGAACGCTGCTGCTCGCATTCTCACTAAAACCAGGAAGATAGAGCACATAACACCAGTTTTAAAGCCCCTACGCTGGCTCCCTGTAGCTCAAAGTATAGACTTTAAAATACTGTTGTTAGTTTATAAATCACTGAATGGTTTAGCACCACAATACATTAAAGATCTGTTATTGCTGTACCAACCGTCTAGACCCCTCAGATCTTCTGGTTCTTTAATGTTTTTATCTTTACTTTTTATCTATTTATTAAGTTCTTTTTATTTCTATTTTTCACTTTTTACGTTTTAATGATGTAAAGCCCCCGGAAAACGTCCCAGTTAAACAATGTTTAATTAAAGTCCTACGGGGTTTAGAATCGTGTTTCAACTAAAAACCTAGAGGTTGGAGTCCTTGTCAAACGGTGTTTTTGAAAGAAGTCCCAGAGGGTTAGAGTCCCAGTTAAATGACATTTAAATGAAGTCCTAAAACGGGTGTGGGTTTTAATGTTTTTATCTTTTTTTCCAAAATCTTTTTCTCTTTCTCACTGTTTATTCAATGTCACATGCTCTTTTTATGTTTTAATTATGTAAAGCACCTTGAAATGCCTTGCTGCTGAAATGTGCTATACAAATAACATTTGATTGTTTGATTGATTGATTGATTGATTGATACAGAGTAACATCCACCATCCAGCTGAGCTCCACTCAGCTCACCTTATGGGAGACACCAAGTGAAGCAAAGATTGTGGAGCAAGTTCTGCTTTATTTTCTCCTCATTCTGCTTCCTCTATAAGGTGTTTCATGCCTTCATCAGTTTTTCTTTATGTGTGACTGTCGTCAGTCTTAAATGTTGTGGTTCTGTCAGCCTACAGTCGTGTACGTGAGCAGATAAAACAGAGAAAAGACAGAGTCCTTTTGTCCATAACAGAGTGTTCCTTATGAATTTCTTGTAACATTTCATGTCTATAAAATCACAAGATTCATAGTTTCTTTTACAAAGGACATTTTAGTTACATTTATGTTTTTCACATTGTGGAATTTTTAATTGCAAGAATGCATCCATCGTTACAGCAGAATAAAGATGCAATTTTATAATAATGTCTTAAAATTACAAGAAGTCGTTTTAATGAGAAATAAAGATTCAGACTAATCTGATGTAACCAGCTCAGTCCATGTGGTTCTGACATTTTGTCAGTAATCAAAAGGATGTACATTTCCACCTCAACTGACCAGGTAAGCATTAAGGTAAAAATAAAAAAATACTGTATAAGCAAATACTGTATACAAAACGGAAAAAGAGCAACTGCAGTCTAAAAAGTGTTTTTTGGCTGAAGTTCATCTTATGGACTTATTTACATGAATTTAACTTAATTCTTTTGCTTTTGCTATGCCAACTTACTTTTTTGTGTTCATTTAACTCAAAACTTACACTATATAGTTGAACCAACTTAATTGAATTGCTTCCATAGGTAACAAGCAATTCAATTAAGTTTATCCACCTTAATTTAAGTTTAACCAATTCAATATATTCTAGTCATCCAACTCAATTTGTTAGAAAGAAAGAAAGGGGAAAGTTAAAATCACAAATAATGCTAAATTAATAATTGAGATCTAATGCATTCTGGAATCTATTACTGACATTTTACAAATTTCACAAATCAATTAGAAGGTTTCACAAATGTTTTATTTATTCTGCTGTTAGTACAGAATAATCTAGTTTGGTTTGAAATGTCTAGGTGTTGTACTGTTGCCTGCCACCATTCTATGTGGCAAAAAAATGTGGAAGTGCTAAAACGGAAGTCCATGGCATATACCCCATCGCTGCTTAGAATCAGTAGCTGATTGGTTTAGAGCAGGGATGTCAAAGTCAAATACACAGAGGGCCAAAAAAACAAATTTGCTACAAGCCGAGGGCCGGACTGGTTTAATGTTTATTAAAACATATTGAAATGATTGCACATAGCCTATTGAACCAAGACCTAACACAGTGTATATTATTTAACGATTAAATGAATAAAGCAATATTTTGTTATGGCTCTGTCAGTAACTTCAAGGGAAAACATTTTTCAAGAGGCAAACAGCAACAAATTTAATTGTTTTTAAAAACAAAATATGTTTCTTAATATCAAGATAAATGCATAAATCAAAGTGCATGCATTATAAACTGAAAATGCATTACTGTGCTGCTCTATGATCCTACCGATCACTGCTTTCAAATAGTAAAGTAAAAAATAAATCAATCAGTTGTATTCTTTCTCATGGCTCTTATCTGCAATTTTACCTGATCCATTCAACTGAAAAATAAATAAATAAAATACAAAATATATGGCACACAGACAAAACAATACTTCATTCAAAGAAAAATCACGTCTTGTAGAAACAAATGTAAAAATTTAACTGAAACTTATAACTGAAAATACGTTGCTGCTCTGTGATGCTCACTTGTCTGAGGCTGAGCCTGATACTGGAGGTGTCTCATCTTTTGTACAAGTTCATCAATGTTCGGGGTGTGTCTCTGAATAATGAATAATGAAGCCGTTTGGGTGCGCTGTAGTCACTTAGCGGGCTACCGTTGCATTATGGGAAATGTAGTGTTTGCGGGCAAAACACGAGCGGGCGGCTCTGGCTTGCGGGCCGGTTCTCATATTAAATATCATTCAGGGGGCCATAGATAATTGATTTGCGGGCCTGATGTGGCCCGCGGGCCTTGACTTTGACATATGTGGCATAGATAATCTGTGCAGGTGGGCAACTTCCTGGAGAAATGTATGGAAATCCTTACACATCCCACCTGATGCAGAGGCATCGGCACCTCTGCAAAGTCCTCATTGTAGGTGACATGTGTTGCCTTGGCATATTCAGTGAATTCGGGATATGCGGCTCCATAGCCTTCCACACATTGGTCTATTTTGATTTCTGTGCAGCATTTATTGCTGAAACGTGTTTCTGTAGTTTTCCTAATACATGTTTCATTTGACAGATTAGCAGTGTGTGGCTCACAAGCAAATTGATTTCTCCCGCTGCAATCTCAGTTGCATCAAACACAACATGATTGTTTTTGTCTGCCTTGTTGTTACCATCACCAGTCAGTTATATCAGTGATACTTACTGTCCAGAAATGTTTTCACCTTAAGAGCAATGGCCATTTTGTCATCAGCACTGAGTCCTTTGGCTGTCTCCTCCACATCTTTCTTCATGTAATCTGTATAGTTCTGCAGGCAGAAGTCTATGGCTGCATACTGAGCTTCATAAACCTTCCTGAACATCTCTACATGTTCATCATCTTTGTTCATTGTGTTGAAACCCATCAGTTTCCAGTAGAAGTGGTTGACAAACATCCCCTTCCAGAACAAGCCGCTAAAGAGACGTGCTGTCCACTGTCAGGTAGCGGTGAAGATTGGACACACTGGACTCGGCTCCTGAACTTTCATAGAGGCTGGCAAATATTTCAGCTGAGTCTGAGTCTTTCTTCATCATCACTTGATACCAAGTTACTGTTCTGATGAAGACCATTTAACTTATTCCAGTTGATTTTATTCTTATTGTGTTGAATTAGATATATGACAGGAAGCATCTTTAACTTTTTCTCCACATTTAGACGTCAGACGTCGTCTTTAAGTGAATGAACTTCCAAGACAAAGTTTTCTTCTCCTGAAATCTTGATCAAGCAAAAACACCAATCATAAACAACCTGGTGAGTTACCTGCTGCTCTGATGGTTTTATTCTCTGTCAGCTGGAACTTCTTCTTATCTCAGGATCAAAATAAATAAACCATGAAAGCAGCTGCAGCCAAGACCTGATTAAAATGTGAATATAAACTCTGCTGACCTGAGAGATGTTTGAGGAGCAAACAGAGGTCCAGATGGGTGAGCAGAACCTGTCAGAGGAAACCTTTGCTTTCTGCTGGACTGATGCAGCTGACCTTAATGTAAAGGACTGAGAGTCGCTCCTCCTTCCCAGATTCAGTCTGGAGCTGGAAATGTTCTGATTGACGTGTTGATTGATTAAAGTTACTGTTGAGTCCAAGCCATAATAATCAACATTTACTTAATCTTTCAATAAAGTCTGTAGAGCTAAAGCCACATAAAAGTATTCGTACTTTGTAAACTTTTCCTCACTTTGGTCCTTTGAAATCTCTGCAATAAAAAAATCCATCACTTCCACATTTTTAAATAACAGATAACAGGCTTGTGACACTTTGGATCTTTCTGCTTTTTAATTTTTACACTTTAGTTGCTAAATATTCAAACACACTTCAGATAAAGAGACATTTTATTTGATCTGACTGAGAATCTTTGGTAAAAAACCAATAAGATTCAGACCTGATCACTAAAATAAATAATCCAAACTGTGGAGAGGAGAAAGATGCTGAGTTACAAGAAATCATCGGATTTATGGGAAGGTTCATTCGGGAATTTCTTTGGAATTCCAACATCATCATCATCATCCAGTTTGTTTATATCTAAACCTGTTCAACCGGATTTCAGCCTCCAGCATAAAACTCAGCAAAGAGGAATCACAGAAAGATTTAAAATATATTTATATAAAAAATAAAAACCAACAAAAACCAACATGTACAGTAAGAACAAAGTTATGATTTTATGTTATCAGATCTAAGGAATGTGCGACTATGTAGGATTTTAAAAACTACATAATTTGAATACATATTTGTGCATAAAGACAAAAGACTATATTTTATAAAAATAAGAACATTAAAATTAAAGATTAATTTTCAGCTGTTATCTGACCATAACCATAATAAAATGTTTTAATTTTTTGTTTGTAAATGTTTAATTTTGGATTATCTTCTATTCATAAAATAAACACAGAAATCAGTTTATTCTGAGTTTTACTAAAAAACAAACATTAAAAACACAATTTAACTTCTTATTTTCTACAAAACATGTTAATAAGAAAGTAAAACAGTTTTCCATCTTCAAAGATTTAAATGAAGTCAGGGTAACACCCACTCAGGTGTTTCCCTGACTGGGTGTGTGCCCACTCAGTAAAGTGGGTAAATACCCACCTGTCTGAACCGTTTTCAGAAACATTTTATCATCTGGACAGAAGAGCAGCTCCAGGTTTTCTCCTCAGACTCACCTGAGAGGTAAGAAGCTCTCAGACTGCAGCTTGTCTTTTAAAACTTTATATTTCTTTAGACATTTTTTAAAATCAGTCTGTTTTTATTGATACATTTTGCGTCATATTGAGACATTAATATTCAGAGTATTATCTCCTTTACGTCTGTTGAATGTTAAGAACAATAATTCATCCTGAGATGATTATACTTCAAGGTTTTTGTTAATTATTTAGACATTTACTGATTTACATATTCATGACATTCTTTGATTAAATAAATTAATTAAGCGTTACTCCAATAGCTAAAATGTAATTTATACCAGGTGAGTCTTTCTCCCTTGAGAATGTGGACCGGTGCCGGTACTGGACTGATTTTATGCCTTCAAATGATTTTAACAGAAGTTTCACATAACTGAGAAGTTGAAAAAAATTTAAAAATGTTTGTTTTAGCCACAAAATGATTTTGCTCAGCAGTAAACAACAAATCCCCAACTACAGCATAGAGCAGCTCGTCGATGTAGCAGCCATGTAGCCTGACGTGAAAACATTTTGCTAGACCTTGTCAACATTGAGAAGTTTCAATTATTGTTATAAAACATTATCAAAGCCGCCAAAAATACCTCAGAAATATACAGAGCCACCATGAGAATCAACTCATTTAGAGTTTAAACTCAGTCTCACACAAACACAAAGACCCTAGCAAAAATGTTTGGCTGTTGAAAGCTAATTGGACCCTGAAAGCTAATTTTCTATCAGCAGCTTTACTAATCTTTTACAAATCATTACATCTTGGCTTTTTTCTATTCTTCCTCTTTCTTTTCTCCCTCCCTGGAGGATAAGCCCCTTTTGAGACATTGTTTTGCTTTCTTAACTTCTGACTTGGACGTTTGGATGCTCCACACGTTGCATGGCAGCTTATGAAACCGGTGAAGCGTGCGGTACCTACCGCGGCCACCAGGGGGCCCCAAGAGCAATTTTTTGTTTGTTTGTTTTATCAGTAAAATAATTTCTACATACATATCAAATATATTATTGTAAAAAACAATCACTTAATCGCGAAATTGTGTGGTTTTTTATATTATAATGACATAGAAATTATTACTAAAAAAAAAATTAAATTAAAAATTAAATGTATTTCTAATGTTGAGTAAAAAGGCAGTCAATGAAAAATGTGGAGAAAATTCCAACTTTTTTTTTTTTAAAGATTAAGTGATTAATCGTCAGAATAATAGATTAATAAATCACTAAAATAATTTGTTTGTTTCAGCTCTAATAAAATAGTTTTCATGCAGAAGAAATTGTGATTTTTAAATGACTTGCAATTAAAAACTGAATATAATTTATACTGATGTTGTTTCTGCTCTCTGTCCAGGAGTCGGCTCTCAGTGAGGAGTTCTCTCCTCCTCCCACCTCCTCTTCCACCTCTCCTCCTCCAGAGTCGTCCTCCAGATCCTCCCATCCGTACCACACCCTGTCCCAGTCCTCTGATGAGGTGACGCTCTGAAGGCCAGGCCAGGATTTTTAAATATATTTATTTATGAGAATAACGTCATAATATGACAAGAATACTGTCATGTGATAATGGAGTCAAAATAATAATATTAGAAGAACAAAGTAATAACAGAATAAATCTTAACAGTAATAAATCAAAATCGAGAATGTTGAGCATCTTATGTTGGGATAGTTTGATATAAGTTTGCAGTTAATATTAAATAGAAATACTAAAACTTTTAGCACATCAGCATGAAATGATTATGATTAGCTGGAATCTGAAACAAACAGTTTGAAAACTAAGTATTTAGCTCAGATTTAAACCATTAGCTGGAAACTAAAGAGTTTCTTAAATGTTTGATTGGACAGTTAAATGTACAGTTTGTAAACTAAATATTTAGCTTGTGAATTAAATATTTAGTTTGGATTTCTGACATTTATAAATGTAGGAATAATATGGTGAAAATATGACTTTGAAAGATGAACACTGACATTTTTTACTCAATGACAGAATGACAGACCCTCCATCCGTCTGCACGCACGCACGCACGCACGCACGCACGACGCACGCACGCACGACACACGCACGCACGACGCACGCACGCCTGTCCCTAGTGGACTTCCATTCATTTCTACAGCCTAAACCACCTTTGCCCTTTTCCTAACCCTGACCAATTCCCACCTTAGTCCTAACTTTGACCCCTGACCCAAAAACAGGGTTTCCCCTTGTGGGGACCAGGCTTCGGTCCCCACAAGGAGCAACTGGTCTCCACAACATAGTATGTGTCAGGAAAATCATCCCCACAAGGTATTACAAACACACACACCTAGAGAGAATTTATACAGACCAATTAACCTGACAGTCATGTTTTTGGACTGTGGGAGGAAGCCAGAGTACCCAGAGAGAACCCACCATGCACAGGGAGAACATGAAAACTCCATGCACAAAGACGTTGGCCAGGAATTGAACCCAGGACCTTCTTGCTGCAAGGCAGCACCAACTGTATCACTGTGCAGCCCTCAATGACAGACTTTTTAGTGTGTAACTTTACAAACCTCTCCTCTTCCTCTTCCTCCTCCTCAGCCCTGTGATGAGCTTTCCTCCTCCATCTCCTCCTGGTCGACCCAGGAGGTTTGTCAGTGGCTCCGAGGACTCCACATGGAGCAGTACATCCCAGAGTTCAGCGCCAGAGACATTGATGGAGAGCAGCTCCTGCAGATGGACAGCTCCAAGCTGAAGGTGACGATGAGGAGGGTGCTGATGATGTGATCACCCCTCCAGAGGAACTCTGACCCTCTGCTGTCTCTTTCCCCTGCAGGGTCTGGGCATGCTCAGTTCGACCGACCGCAGCGCTCTGAAGCGCCGCATCAAAGACGTCCAAACTGCGGCGGAGAAAGAGAGGAAAGCTCTGGACAAACTGGAGAAACAGAAGGAAAAACAGCGCAGAAAAGACCAGGAGCAGCGCAGGAACTGACAACCACCACCAGGGGGAGGCAGAGGATAGTCCACGGATTCCTGTCAGAGTGAGACGTCAACCCCAACGAACTATCTGTGGTTCATGTGGAAAACCTGGAAACTGGTTTGAGGAAATGAGACTGAGAGAAAGTTCTGGAGAAACATGAAAAATTATTAAATCTTTCAAACATTTCTGGCTGCGTCTTATTTATACAGACCAATTAACCTGACAGTCATGTTTTGGACTGTGGAGGAAGCCGGAGTACCCGGAGAGAACCCACTATGCACAGGAAGAACACAAAAACTCCATGCAGAAAGGCGTTGCCCAGGAATTGAACCCAGGACTTCTTGGTTCTGGGCATATTAGTTATAACTGGCATAACTAATATGCCAGTTATGATGGCATATTAGAGCCATAGTAGATAGAGAAAAAACGCCTGCCAAAAACTCAGAAATTTTGAAATTAATCTCAAAAAGGTCTAGACAAAACTTAAAACTGAACCCATCCATTTTCTGTACACCCTTTATCCTTATAAAGTCTGGAGGCGCTGGTGCCTAATGTTCCAGGCAGGGGTGAAAGTAGCTTTAGTGTGTGTGTGTATATATATACCACACTATGAAAGTGTGTGTGTGTGTTATATATATATATATATATATATATATATATATATATGACCTGAGAGAGAGAATCATGGCCGAATGAACACCAGACGACCCCGACGCCAATTACAACGGCTGAGTGAAGTACCATCAGAAAGTCTCATTGAAGATGTGAATGCAGCATTGAGAACGATCCCTACCACACCATAACAGAAACCAATGAGCTGATATACAACTGAGCATCAGTGATCCTTGAGATGCTTGGTTATAAGAGCAACCATGAGACCCAATACCCACCATGGAAAAGACGGTTAGAGGCTAAGATCAAGATAACAAGGAGGGAAGTGAGTCAACTGTCAGAGCTCCAAAGGGGTGCAATGAAAAGATCAGTACCCAAGAAGTACACCTAGATGCCCATACCTGAAGCACTCGAAACTACCAAACAAAGGCTCCAAGCCTTGGCCAGCCGCCTAAAGAGATACATGAGAGAGAATGAAGCCAGGAGGATTAACCGGCTCTTCGCCACCCAACCAGCTAAAGTGTACTCTCAATGGCAGGGTAATAACAACAGAGCAGACCCACCCAGGCTGGAGACTGAACAATACTGGAAAGGCATATGGGAAAGGGAGGCGTCCCACAACAGCAATGCACAGTGGTTGCTGTGGTCCTCTCTACGAGAGGACCACAGCAACCTCCCGGAACAAGCCCCGGTAACCATCACTGTGGCAGATGTCCAAGACAGAGTCTCGGGTATGAAAAACTGGACAGCACCAGGACCTGACATGATCCATGCCTACTGGCTTAAGAAACTCACTGCCCTCCATGAGCGACTGGCAGCTCAACTGAACCAGCTTCTACAAAATGGGACTCACCCTGAATGGTTAACTGAAGGGCCACAATCCTGATACAGAAGGAACCCTCGAAGGGTTCAGTCCCATCCAACTATCGGCCAATAACCTGTCTCTCTACAACATGGAAGCTCATGTCAGGCATCATAGCGGCTAAGATAAGCGGGCACATGGATAAATACATGAGCAAGGCACAGAAGGGCATAGGCATAAATAGCAGAGGAGCCAAACACCAACGCCTTGTAGACCACACAGTCGCCCGAGACTGCAAAACCCGACACACCAACCTGTGTACCGCTTGGATTGATTACAAGAAAGCCTACGACTCAATGCCACACACTTGGATCATTGAATGCTTAGAGATGTACAACATCAATAGGACTCTAAGAGCCTTCATTGCAAACTCGATGGGGCTGTGGAAACCACCCTTGAAGCCAACTGCAAACCACTTGCACAAGTGTCCATCAATGTGGCATATACAAGGAGATGCTCTGTCCCCACTGCTGTTCTGCATAGGCCTGAACCCTCTCAGCCAAATCATCAACAAGACTGGCTACGGATACCGGCTCAAGAATGGGGCCACGATCAGTCACCTCCTCTACATGGATGACATCAAGCTGTACGCAAGAGCGAGCGAGACATCGACTCACTGATCCACACCACCAGGATCTATTGCACTGACATTGGGATGTCATTCGGACTAGAGAAGTGTGGTCGGATGGTTACAAAGAGAGGGAAGGTCGCCCACACAGAAGGGGTCTCACTCCCAGAAGGAACAATAGCAGACATAGAGCACAGCTACAAGTACCTGGGAATACCACAAGCAAATAGCAACCTCGATGAGGTCACAAGGAAAGGAGCCACAGCCAAATACCTCCAACGAATAAGGCAGTCCTGAGAAGCCAGCTCAATGGCAAGAACAAGATCCGTGCAATAAACAGCTATGCCTTACCAGTAATCAGATACCCTGCCGGAATAATTAGCTGGCCAATGGAAGAGATGAAGGCCACGGATGTTAAGACTAGGAAGCTACTAACCATGCATGGAGGGTTCCACCCCAAATCCAGCACCCTGAGACTGTACACGAGCCGTAAGGAAGGAGGCAGAGGACTAGTGAGTGTGAGAGCCACTGTCCAGGATGAAACATCCAAGATCCATAAATACATCAAGGACAAAGCCTCAACGGACGATGTGCTCAGCGAATGTCTCAGGCAATGGGGAACAGAAGACAAGGTGCTGGAAGTACCATCATGGGAGGACAAGCCCCTACATGGGATGTACCACCAACAAATAACTGAAGTGGCTGATGTCAGGAAAACCTACCAATGGCTGGAGAAAGCTGGACTCAAGGACAGCACAGAGGCTCTCATCCTGGCCGCCCAGGAACAGGCCCTAAACACCAGAGAGGCTCAGATCTACCACACCAGACAAGACCCAAGGTGTAGGTTGTGCAAGGAGGCCCCTGAGACAGTCCAGCACATAATAGCAGGGTGCAAGATGCTGGCAGGGAAAGCGTACATGGAACGACATAACCAAGTGGCGGGCATAGTGTACAGGAACATCTGTGCAGAATATGGACTGGAAGCCCCGAGATCAAAGTGGGAAAAACCCCAAAAGTGGTGGAGAATGACCGAGCTAAGATCTGTGGGACTTCCAGATCCAGACAGACAAGATGGTAATGGGGAACCAACCGGACATTGTGGTGGTGGATAAAGAACAGAGGAAAGCCGTTGTGGTGGATGTAGCAATACCAAGTGACTACAACATCAGAAAAAAGGAGCATGAGAAATTGGAGAAATACCAGGGCCTCAGGGAGGAACTGGAAAAGACCTGGAAGGTGAAGACCACAGTGGTGCCTGTGGTCATTGGGGCCCTCGGGGCAGTCACCCCCAAACTGGAGCAGTAGCTCAAACAGATCCCAGGAACAACATCAGACATCTCAGTCCAGAAATGTGCAGTTCTAGGCACAGCCAAGATACTGCGCAGAACCCTCAAGCTCCCAGGCCTCTGGTAGAGGACCCGAGCTCAGAGGATGAAACAGACCACCCGCGGAGGGTGAGAAGGGAAATTTTTTTTTTATATATATATATGTGTGTGTATATATACACACACTATGATGAAAGTGTGTGTGTATATATATATATAAAAAAAAAAAATTCCCTTCTCACCCTCCTCGGCAATACAAGTGATATATATATAATATATATATATATATATATATATATATATATATATATATATATATATATATATATATATATACTTTCATAGTAGCTGGCAAATATTTCAGCCAGTTCATTTATATACATAAGTACACTGCTCAAAAAAATAAAGGGAACACTTAAACAACACAATATAACTCCAAGTAAATCAAACTTCTGTGAAATCAAACTGTCCACTTAGGAAGCAACACTGATTGGCAACAGGGTCCCTCGTTGGGTCAATCAGTGTTGCTTCCTAAGTGGACAGTTTGATTTCACAGAAGTTTGATTTACTTGGGAGTTATATTGTGTTGTTTAAGTGTTCCCTTTATTTTTTTGAGCAGTGTATATATATATACACACTTTCATAGTAGCTGGCAAATATTTCAGCCAGTTTATTTATATACATAAGTAGAAAAGTATATATATTTGATATTATTTTCCAATTATTAATAAGCCTCCCTGAACACAGCGGTGGTTGATTAGTTTATTTTAAACTCCTGCTCTGCTGGTTATTCACAGAGACAGACTGGACAAACACACACACACACACACACACTGAGAATTTATACAGACCAATTAATGTGACAGGCTTTTTCTTTTACTGTGGGAGGAAGCCGGAGCACCCGGAGAGAACCCACGCATGCAAACTCCATGCAGAAATACACCGGCCCAGGATTTGAACCCATGACCTTCTTGCTGCAATGCAACAGCTCTTTCTACTGCATCACTGTGCAGCCCCTAACAATTGAACCCTTTTTGTTTGAATTGACCAAAAAATTGGGCAAATTAGATTTATATAATAACAGGTCACCAGTCTGTCTCTGGGCAACACAGAGACAGTCTGGACAAATGTCCACACACACACTGATAATTTATACAGACCAATTAACCTGACAGGCTTTTTTTTTTACTGTGGGAGGAAGCCGGAGCACCCGGAGAGAACCCACGCATGAAACTCAGGACCTTCTTGCTGCAAGACAACTGTGTCACTGTGCAGCCCCTAACAATTGAACCCTTTGTGTTTGAATTGACCAAAATATTGTGCAAATGAGAATACATAACAAGTCGCTACATAACAGGTCGCCAGTCTGTCTCAGGGGAAACAGTAAACACCAACATACATTTGTGTTATAGGATGGGATAAAAATAAGAAAATTATCTATAGGACTTGAAAGTCTTGCCTATAGAGGTCCAGAAATGTTTGATGAGGTTGGGTTTCTTGTTTTTTTTTACTATTTTTCTTTACAAATAGAAATTAATGCCTCGTCTACCATAGAGTTGTTTAAGCCCAACAGTAAGAAATGTCTTTTCTTGAGCAGCCTATCTTTTTGGTGACTTCTCTCAGAATGTCTTTGCTGAGACTGTCCAGTTTACTTTGAATATTCTTCAGGTCTTGCTCTTTGACCTCGGCCCAGATTTCTCAGACAACCTCTCTGTGATTTTTGGAGGTGTTTGTACTTGCAGGTTGTCCTAGATTTTGTTATGGCCTTGGTAACGATGGTATTATAAGCAGCATGATGGATGACTGCTGCTCCTCCTTTTCTGCGTCTGAGGTCACTGGCAGCGGTTCCTCAAGCTCTGTGGTAACCACTGACTCCAGCTCTGCATCAACTAACCGAATCCCTTTTGAGAGGGTTGATTCCTCTGAGAGATGCTGCTCAGTGGAAACAACGTTTTCCACTGATGAAACTCTTGTTTCTTTATGTCCTGGTGCTGGTGAAACTCCCTTGCCTTGATCTTTTCCGTCATTTTGAAGGTGGTTCTTCGTTTCGACTCCAGCTGCTTCGTTCTGTTGTTGTGCTATGGGAAGAGGCACAACAGAAGCCTCTTCATCTCTGGACCCTGGGTTTTTAGTTGGCGCCTCTTCCGATAGCACAACAGAAGCCTCTTCATCTCTGGACCCTGGGTTTTCAGCTGGTGCTCTTCCGATAGCACACAGAAGCCTCTTCATCTCTGGAACCTTGGTTATCAGCTGGTGGAAGAGCATCCAATGAATCATCTGAGATTTCTAAACTGGGATCTGAAAACTCCTGAGAAATAAATTCCTCCACCATCTTTAGATCTGATTCCCTCTCATTAGTGGTCTTTGAAAGTTCCTCCAAAATGAATTCATTCACCATCTCCAAGTCTGATTCCTGATTTTCTTTTCTCCGTTGCAGGTATTTAGCAAATTCTAGTTCTGTCTCAATATTTTCTTCAAGGTAAATCAGTAATAATTCCTCTGTCAGCTGGAGTGCATGTGGAAAGATGGAATCCACGGCCTCCGACCAAGACAAGTGGCAGACCACAGAAGTATCAGGATCGTGCGTGGAGCAGACAGAGCTCAACGATTTTTTGACATATTTAATGAATAACTCATTGAAAATGTCAAAGCTCATGGGATGAATCTTCCCTGTAATCGAAAAGATGTCTGAAAATGATGTTAGGAGCGCATTGCCCAAGATCGTGTCCACATCTTGGGATCTGATGTCCTGTTTAGGGATATTGCAGAGAATAAAAGTGTAACATTTATCCAGTAACTTCAACAACAGATCCTTCAAGCTGGACTTTGTGTCACAATCAGGTTTCCCCATGACCAAATCCATATCTGATCCAATGAAAAGGACAAAAGAAACTCCTCCATCATCGTGTGATCATATCCCGGTTAAAGCCGGTAATGCAAGAGGCTTTGGATTCTTTAAGTGGCTCATAGCTTCTTGGATTTGTAACGGAAGGTAAAGCAAATTTTGTTTAAATCGCAAACTATCTCAGTCTCTCACCAAACTTCAACTGTCTCTCACAAAGAAAGTGGCAGAAGGAAAGACAAAATACTCAGAAAACTCTGTGATGTCATAAAGGACCAGATTCCATCCAAGAACGTTGCGTCAGCTCAGCAACCGTTGCTAGGTGTCACCAGCTGTGTGCAGCTCAGAGAAATAAAGTCTAATTTAAAGGGGGAAAAGTGAAAGTTTACATGTTTTAGAGGCTCTGAGGCTGAGAAGGACTCCGCCACTCACTGAATACTTCCACTCTTTCCATGATGTAGCGCGAAAAAAAGATTTAAGTGCTTGACTGAGACAGGACTGACACACAGCAGCAGTAAACACAAGCAGGATTGTTTTCAGATTACTTCAATAACCGAACTTACTACAAACGATCCAGAAAATTGATCATTTGCGCAGCCGCGGCACCGCGATTCTGCGCAAATGCGGCCGCAAAGTGTCTTTTATCAGGCGGGTTTTTCCTCACAGAGCGGCTGTGATTGGTGGAGGGGGAAAAGTCTTTCTTATCCAGACGGTAAACTGCTTTGGACGGATTCATCCAGCTCCACTTATTAAGGTTTCAATATTTATAAAATATACATAACAAAGCCTAAACTTACATTTTGTTATTCATCTGAAAATGTCCTGCAGTGCTGCAGTTTAACCACTTGATGGCACTGCAGGTTCGTTGTCACCTGGTTTGTTACAAGCGAAATACATTATTCTGTGATTTTTTTACTTTTTTAAATCAGCTTTCTTAAAATAATTTAATGAACTCATAATTGAAACATTAAATAAGCACTAGTTTTTGTTCATTTATTGAGAGTAAACATTTCGGGAAATTAATTAATTTATTTTGTTTAATTTCCTATATCGTTGTTATTATTGAACAAAATGTGATTTGTTACATATTTTTCTACTCTGGAGTAATTCTATTAAAGATCTGGTTTATTAACTCCGTCTTCTAAACTTAAACAGAACCAAAACCAGGTGAGCAAAGAGACATTCAACTTAAATATTTGCATTTAAATGTGTTTTATTCAGAATAAGCAGTAAATCATCAATTCAGTCATTTATTCAGAATTTATTCAGAAACATGAGTAGTTCCTGTCAACAAAAAAACAGAAGATTTCAGTTGTTGGTGAATATTAACATAATCTGAAACGTGACTATATTCCAACTTGCAGGACTGAAGTTTGGCGCCATCTGGTGGTGATGTATTGAATCACAGTGGGATGCGCTAGGATTCTGTCGAGCCATGGTTTCTTTCTTCTTCCAGGATTTTGTGAAAATCTTCTAAAAATTGTGACATCTGAGTTCTTTCAGGCCGTCCTCTAGGATTTTCAGCCTGTCCTGTACAGTTTTAATGGGGGGAAAGATGGCGTCCGGTGTTGGGATTATGCTTTTGTCGATGCACTGCTCACAATATTCTCCATAGAATCCAGTGGGACATCGACAAACATATTCGTTTGAATCCAGAAGTCTGTTGATATGGCATAGATCAGGGATGTCAAAGTCAAATACACAGAGGGCCAAAAAAAAACAAATTTGCTACAAGCCGAGGGCCGGACTGGTTTAATGTTTATTAAAACATATTGAAATGATTGCACATAGCCTATTGAACCAAGACCTAACACAGTGTATATTATTTAACGATTAAATGAATAAAGCAATATTTTGTTATGGCTCTGTCAGTAACTTCAAGGGAAAACATTTTTCAAGAGGCAAACAGCAACAAATTTAATTGTTTTTAAAAACAAAATATGTTTCTTAATATCAAGATAAATGCATAAATCAAAGTGCATGCATTATAAACTGAAAATGCATTACTGTGCTGCTCTATGATCCTACCGATCACTGCTTTCAAATAGTAAAGTAAAAAAATAAATCAAATCAGTTGTATTCTTTCTCATGGCTCTTATCTGCAATTTTACCTGAATCCATTCAACTGAAAAATAAATAAAATAAAATAAAATAAAATAAAATAAAATACAAAAATATATGGCACACAGACAAAACAATACTTCATTCAAAGAAAAATCACGTCTTGTAGAAACAAATGTAAAAATTTAACTGAAACTTATAAACTGAAAATACGTTGCTGCTCTGTGATGCTCACTTGTCTGAGGCTGAGCCTGATACTTGGAGGTGTCTCATCTTTTGTACAAGTTCATCAATGTTCGGGGTGTGTCTCTGAATAATGAATAATGAAGCCGTTTGGGTGCGCTGTAGTCACTTCGCGGGCTACCGTTGCATTATGGGAAATGTAGTGTTTGGGGGCAAAACACGAGCGGGCGGCTCTGGCTTGCGGGCCGGTTCTCATAGTAATTAAATATCATTCAGGGGGCCATAGATAATTGATTTGCGGGCCTGATGTGGCCCGCGGGCCTTGACTTTGACATATGTGGTTTAGAGTCAGCCGTTGATCGGATCTAGCTGGTTCTCACTAAACTGTTTTTACTGTATTTTGCAAAGAGTGCTCATTTTAATATTTTTATTATTATTATTAATTATTATTATTATTTTTAATTTGCAATGAATTCCCCTCAATATTCTGCAGTAACCTGGTCCCAAGATGAGGTAATTTTTTTCCCTCCGCTTACTCGCTGATGAACGAGTACAGAACGAACTAGATCGGTCAACGAGGAATGAGAAAGTTTTGTGGCAAAAAAATGCGGAAGTGCTAAAACGGAAGTCCGTGGCATATACCCCATTATCCAATGAAAAAAACTAACCTCAGTTAAGTAAAATAAAATTGTAATCAAAACTTTTGTAATTGTAATGATATCTTATTTAAAAACAAAAAGCTTTGTTTAAAAAACTCTTTTTAAATTAAGTAACTAATTTTTGTCTCGTGAACTTAAAAAGTTATTTGCCAAACATAAACTTTTATTTGCACACATCAGAAACCTTTTGTTGAGATTTTAGGCCCTGCCCATGACATCATGTGAGAATCACAAACAAAACTTGAGTCACAAACAAAAACTTAGAATAGCAAGAAAAGATTTATGACAAGCGCAACTAAATTTGCAAATAGTTTTTTCACTTTATAAGACGAAAATGTGTGATTTTGATTTAAAAAAGTTTTTTAAGCAAAACTCAGTAGGCTATTCTCATGGTGACATGCATTAACAATTACATTTTTGCTTTTGTTTTTAGTTGATGCAGCTCTGCTTTCCTGAATGGACCATCTTCATCTCCTCTGCAAGTGTAGCAAACAAGAAGCTCTTTTTTATATAGATTTCAGTACACTATAAGGTTGCATTGTGCCCTTGTTTATATTTTTAATACTATAATTCTGTAAAGACAAAATATGTCTGGTGGTCTAGCTGTACATATCTTGCTATGTAGCGGGTTTGATTATTGCAATACTTTCCTATAACAAAACAGACTTGCAGAAATAAATTACTAATAAAATCTCTTACATATGCATAGTTGTATGCTCTATATAGAGATTTTCCTTAGCGTTGATTGTCTATCTCACAATTTTATAATTTATCATTGTATATTAAACTCTGAAAGCTGAGAGGCTTTGTTAACATTCTGTCCTAGAATGCGGTTAGAAGTGCCCTTTTTTGAGCACCTGCCCCTTTAGTGTTCTCTGCACGGCCCTGTTAATAAGGGGAAATGTTGGGTTATTACTGAAATAAACTGTCAATGGAACAAGAACTTTATTCAAGTTTCTTTAGAATCATAAGATGTTAAAGTTCCTCTGTATGTAGATGACAGCACAGATCAGTGTCTGTCCTGTGATTGGTGGCTTTTTTCCAGCAGGAAGTTGTGAACAGAGTTTAAAAGCTGCTGCAGGACTGCAAACATTCACAGGAAGCTGGACCAGCAATGGCTCTGCTGAAGGTTTTGCTGCTGCTGTTGGGGCTGGGTGAGTCAGAAACACTGGAGACACTGGGGAAACTGGATACACTTCCACTGGTTCCAGAGGCTGATGCTCTCTCTGACTCTCAAACTTCCCTCTGATTCTGTTTCAGACTGAAACGCCTTTGCATATAAACTCTGATGCTTTTTAATCTTTAATTGTTTATCCTCTTTCTGTTCCTGCAGCCATGTTTGCACCTGATTTCTGAGTAAAGTCCTCCTTTTTCTTCTTCAGCTGTTTCAGTGAACTCAGGTGTTTCTCTGCAGAAGAGAATCATTGGAGGTCAAAACTGTGATAACACAGAGCGTCTTTATCATGTTCGGCTGGAGAGCAGCAATGGTACTCATATGAGACGCTGTGGAGGATCTCTGATCCACCGTCAGTGGATCCTGACTTCAACTCTCTGCTGGACGTCAGAGCCAGGATGGTAGGAAAGAGACATGAAGACACTTTTATCTGCCAATTATCAGGTTTTCTGTCTGTTCGGTAAAATCTAACCTTTTCTGCAGGACTAATGTAGCAATGTTAAAAGTTCATCCACGGACGGTTATACATTACAATCAGGTAATCCGATACGGTCCTGTGATTTATACTCATGGCGACCACCAGCATGGCATCATGTTACTGAAGCTTCAGACACCGGTAACAGATGTCCCAGTTGCTCAGCTACCAGACTGCAAGCGTCGTCTTAGAAAGTAAGTCCTTCTCTGTTCAAAAACTTCAGGTTTTCTGTCCTGCTCCTCCAGTTCTGCTGCCTCTGCTTCAGTACACCTGAGTCAGGTAATCAGGCCACCAGCAGAACCAGAACCCGTTTAGCTCAGGTGTGTTGGACCAAAGACACATGTACAGGACGCAGGACACCATCACTGAGGACTGGAGGTGGACACTCCTGTGTCAGTGGATGAAGTCCTTCATGGATTTATTTTCTGTTCCTTCATTGTTCTAAATAACAATAAATTTTCTACATTGTCTTGTATTTTTGCATTTTACTCGTATTGTGTTTTAGATTCAATCCTGTTCAGCTGGCAGGAGAGGGAGGAACGACAACTGGCCCCAATAATCGGCGATGTGAGAGAAATATTGAAGTTATGAGAATAAAATCTTTGTTTCTGTCTCTACAGAGAAGGTTGTGTGAAGAACATTTTTATAATTCTTAAGTTTCTCTACAGTGATTGATGCTCCTATTCCATCACATCTTCAGTGTGTCAACATGAATGTTGTTGATGTTTCCGTCGTTGTGCCGAGTCGTGGGTTTATGTTCTATGCTGCAGGACCAAACAAGGATATATGCTATGTAAGTTTGTTTCTTGAATATCGCTCTAAAGCAATTAGAAGAATTTATGTTTTACAACATAAATATATCAATAAAAAATTTTCTACAGGGTGACTGTGGTGGAGCAGCGATGCACAACGGCAAGATTTATGGTGTGATTTATGCTGCTGGAGAAGATGCATGTCAGGGACGAGTTGCAATCTTGGATGTGTGTAAATACGTGGGGTGGATAAAACAAAAAACTGGGATTCAATAAAACATAAACTATTGTGAAATAAAATTTTCATCAAATTTCCTCTCACATATAATTTTATAATTGTATCTTCATCAGTTTGATCCACGTTTATAGAATTAGAATAAATTAATTGTTTTGTTATTTCTCACATGATCTTCACCTCCCTAATGGAGCTTCCTCTTCACCTCTTAACCTATTGAAAAATAAATCAATAAATGCATGAAAAAGAAACATTTCCTGACTGATTGTCTTTACACTCATGGTTTAGTTTGTTCAGTTGATATTTTCCCTGAACTGAGTCTAAAAACATGAGTTTTAAATGACATGAAGTGGAACACCAGAAGTAATTTATTTAGTTTTTGTCTTTATTTTACATCAGAAGTGAACATGCACACTCTCAGAAATAATCCTGTAAATTTACAGTCAAATACTGGCAGCTATAGACGCCAGAAGTTTACTGTAAATGCACAGTAGCTGGACCGTAATTAATCCTGACAGTAGATTACCGTCAATGCGAGTACGGTATAGATACTGTGAAAGAACGCTAAACTTCTGGCATCTATAGCTGCCCATAGCTTACCGTTCTTGCGAAAGAACGGTAAAATACTGGCGTATGTAGCTGCCAGTAGTTTGCAGTTTTTTTAAAGAATGGTAATCTACCGTTTTTCTGAAATAACGATAAAAATACTGGTAGCTACAGACGCCAGGTTTTTTTTTTACCGTTCTTTGAGAAAAACGGTAAAAAAATAAAATTAAAAAGCTGGCGTCTATAGATACCAGTAATTTACTGGACATTCACCTTTTCAATCCTGTAATTACCTTTTAAAGTTGTGTACTGGAAGTAAATACTGTATTGTCGCGAACACACTGCAGATGTAGTACCGCCAACAGGGTTTATTAGAAATAAGAGCAAACTGCTATTCTTTAGGCTGCAGCTTGCACCTCTAACACACCGTTACACTCAACTGAGTAGCTTCACTGCTAGCACACACTGAACTCTCCGCTCTTCCGGTGTTCTGTCAGATCAGCATTGGTCCTGGTCCTCCCGCTCCCCTGATCCCCCGCCCATATGACAGGTCCATCACATGTGAGTGGAAGTCAGCAGAGTCAGACAGGGGAACCCCATAGCATGCTACAGTCATGGCCAAAAGTTTTGAGAATGACACAAATGTATTTTCACATGATCTGCTGCCCTTTGGTTTTCATGTGTGTATGTCAGATGTTTTCATCACATACAGAAATACAATTGCAATCATATTATGAGTAACAAAAGCTTTTATTGACAGAATGAGTTAATGCAGCAAGTCAATATTTGCAGTGTTGACCCCTCTTCTTCAGGACCTCTGCAATTCTCCCTGGCATGCTCTCAATCAACTTCTGGACCAAATCATGACTGATAGCAGTCCATTCTTGCACAATCAATGCTTGCATTTTGTCAGAATTCCTAGGTTTTTGTTTGTCCACCCATCTCTTGATGATTGATCAAACGTTTTCAATGGGATTAAGATATGGGGAGTTTCCAGGCCATGGACCCAAAATCTCTATGTTTTGTTCCCTGAGCCAGTTAGTTATCACCTTTGCTTTATGGCAAGGTGCTCCATCATGCTGGAAAAGGCATTGTTCATCACCAAACTGCTCTTGGACGGTTGGGAGAAGTTGCTCTCAGAGGACATTCTGGTACCATTCTTTATTCATGGCTGTGTTTTTAGGCAAGACTGTGAGAGAACCAACTCCGTTGGCTGAGAAGCAACCCCACACATGAATGGTTTCAGGATGCTTTACAGTTGGCATGAATCAAGACTGGTGGTAGCGCTCACCTTGTCTTCTCCGAACAAGCTGTTTTCCAGATGACCCAAACAATCGGAAAGGGGATTCATCAGAGAAAATGACTTTACCCAATCCTCAGAAGTCCACTACCTGTATATTTTGCAGAATATCAGTCTGTCCTTGATGTTTTTTCTGGTGAGAAGTGTCTTCTTTGCTGCCCTCCTTGAGACCAGGCCTTGCTCCAAGAGTCTCCGCCTCACAGTGCATGCAGATGCACTTACATCTGCCTGCTGCCATTCCTGAGGAAGCTCTGCACTGCTTGTAGCCCGATCCCGCAGCTAAAACACTTTTAAGAGACGGTCCTGGCACTTGCTGGTCTTTCATGGGCACCCTGGAACCTTTTTGGCAACAATGGAACCTCTCTCCTTGGAGTTCTTGATGATGTAATAGATTGTTGACTGAGGTGCAATCTTTTTAGCTGCGATACTCTTCCCTGTTAGGCCATTTTTGTGCAGTGCAATGATGACTGCACATGTTTCTTTAGAGATAACCATGGTTCACAGAGAAGAAACAAAGATACCAAGCACCAGCCTCTTTTTAAAGTGTCCTGTGGTGTTATTCTTACTTAATCATGACATATTGATCTCTAGCCCTGTCCTCATCAACATCCACACCTGTGTTAATGGAGCAATCACTGAAACGATGTTAGCTGGTCCTTTTAAGGCAAGGCTGCAATGAAGTTGAAATATGTTTTGGGGGATAAAATAAATTTTCTAGGCAAATATTGATGTTGCAATTAATTGCTGTTAAGCTGATCACTCTTTATAAGATTCTGGAGTATATGCAAATTGCCATTATAAAAATTGAAGCAGTAGACTTTGCAAAAATTAACATTTGAATCATTCTCAAAACATTTGGCCATGCCTGTACACATAACAGTGATCACAATGCAACTTATAACAAATACTCATAACCATATGGACCCCAGCAGAACTAAAATACAGAATCGTTAAAATACTACAGAGGTCGACAGGTGCAAACGTGCAGCAAACACGAGAAAAACAAATACAACAAAGAAAAAACGCAAACAAAAAAGAGATGCAAAAAATATATAAAAATAAGCGTTCTAGACCACTAGAGCATTGTGTCCGAATTCAGGGTCTGCATCTTTTCAAGCTTATTCTTTCATGGGCTTGAGAAACGACCCGGTCTACAGAAGAGGGGTCCTGCGAAGGCAGAGAGTATTGCAGGGAAGCTGTAGCCTTCAGCTAGTTGCCTAGCCTCCACCTTAACATGATTTAAACAGTGTTTGTAGGCAAAAATGTAGATGTATAAATCTCACATTTCTGCTCAGTTCATCAGTGCATCGCCAACGTTTTCGGAGGTGTCTGCTCCCGCTGTATTAACACCCAGCTCCCCTCGCCTGCTGCCAGCTGGTCCAGGATTATATTCCACAGGAGAACACCTGGCTTATTTAGGCTTTCGCAAATAACAGTTAGTTAAACACAGATATTAAGTCAGGTAACATCTAGTTGTAATATTTTGGTTTACTCAAATATTTCATTTATTCCTGAACAAATCTTTGACTGATTAAAGTTAAGCCTAAAAACACAATAGTTTGATTAAACTGTATTGTCTTACCTGAGATTTGGAGAGTATTTGAAAAGGGATACTTTGCTTACATTCCTTGTGTAAAAGTGCTATATGTGGTTGAACATTTTAGAATCAAACTAAGATTTTTTTAATATGCAACAACCTTTATTACAGAAGGTGAAGAGTAATAGAGAAATCAGGAGAAAAAAAATACTTCGAGTGATTGATGTTGTCACCGCTGCTAAGCAACATAACCCCATGGTAGAGGCTAAGCAGCTAGCTGAAAGCTACAGCTTCTCTCTTCCGGTTGTCGAGTACCCAGGGATGCAAAACCTGACTTCGGACACAGCTGTTCTTTGTTCGACTCCCCCTACTGGTCTGGATCACTTCTGTTCTCAGCATTTTTCGTTTGCATCTCTTTTTTTGTTGCATGTGTTTTTCTCGTCTTTGCTGGGTGTTTGTACCTGTTGGCCACCGTAAAACACAGTGGTGAAAGTAAATATACCTTCAAATACTGGCGTCTGTAGGTTCCAGTATTTTTACTGTAAATTTAGTTTTACTACTACATTCACTTTATGAGTAAGCTACTGCAAAGAAAACTGAAATGCTACTTTTTAAAGTACAGTCTTAGTTTTACGATAGAACATCATGAATACCTAACCCAGTTGTTGATGAATATTATAGGTTTTAATACATTTAGGAAAAATCTGGCTCTTACGGATCCCAGGTTCTCCCGGCAGGCCGAAGTGAAGCCACACAGAAAACAACAATGAGTGTTGACGTCACAGAATTACAGAGTTTAATCCAATAGAAGACAATGTATGAAATTACAACAGAAACTGCTGAACAACAGAGACATACATTCATTTACCTGAGACAAATGGAAAAGAAGGAGGAAAGAAAGAAAGAAAGAAGGAAAAGCAAAGACGTCTGGAGAATTGCAAGAACAAAATCTAATTTGTTACTCCTGTGTAGAAAGTTTTATAGTGAAGGCGTATTCTTGTCTTTAATTCATTCAAATAAGGCGTATCTTTGTTAATCCAACCAGGAGCAGTCTCTGACCCTCTCTAAAGTTAGAAACTCCCTGCAATTTGTTTCCAAGATCAAAAGCCATTTGTCCCCTGTGTCTAAACAGATTGGAAGCTGAACTTCTCCTCTACTGGCCCGGACTCCTGCTGTTTTACGGCTTTTCACAGATCAGTGTAAAAGCTGGAAATTCTCCTGATTGTTTTCCCACACAGACAAAAGGCAGTTCAAAAAGATCTTGGCAAACAATCTGCTGTAACTATAGGTAAAATAAAGGTTAATAGGGCAGAATAAGTTATTAATCTGAAAACTATAATTAGGCTATTTCAATCAAGACATGTTAAGTTTTAAAACTAGAATATTTTAAATTTATATTCTTAACACAGTGTAGGCTTCTTAGAAGTGCTACAATTGGTGCGGTTCTAAAATGCATAATCTGCATAGTCAGAACTTCACATAACACAACAGAGGATGTGATAAGTAACCATCAGAACAGAATTTTTATTTCAGTTTACAGCATCATAAACTGGGTTTAACTCAATTTCTACAATCTTATGAACATTAAAACACAGTTCTTAAGGAAATATCCATGCTTTGGTTATCACTAAGCAAATTAATGAAAAAGGACTTCCAAAATCTAAAATTCAATATGGCTGAAATAATGTAGAATTCTAGTATTAACAGGGTTTGAAAATGTGAAATATTAATGGTTTTCAAGAGTCCAAGTGACACTTACTTTGTTAGATGAAGATGAAGGCACCGTCCAACATGGGAAAAGAAAAGACAATACAATTTAGATCCTAAATAATATGGAAACAGAAATATTTCAAAGAAAAGAAAAGGACAACAACTAACTTGAATGAGATGCCACTCAAAGTCCATCAGGTTTTTGATGAGGGTAGAAACCTGAACATTAACTGTTGCTCTTTCTTTTGAATGGTCTTTCCTGTCTTTTTGGATACCATCTTCCCATGACTGGTTTTTGTGCCCCTTTCTGGACTAATCCCAATGAAGCGACTAAAAAACAAAATCAAAAATTGGAAAATTCATTCCCATATAAATAGTGTGGCATTCTGAACACAGGTGGTACAATATCTTAATAAAGCTGTTTTTAATTACATAAAGAGAAAACATCACCACATTTGTCAAATGTTAATCCTAACTTGCTTTAGAACTTTAAAACCATGTCATTGTAAAAAAAAATTATAAGAATAGTTGAATGAACCAAAGGCTGCCTCATGTTGATATTGGAGGCTGAAGATGAAGAAGATGGACAACACTGTCCAGTCTGGAATGTTGGCTGGACCCTCTCAAAGACAATATGGCCTTCAATGCTGACCATGCACAAAACTGCTTGCCACAGGGACTGTAATAAACCAAGTCCTTAACTGGAAGAACATAAAACAAATCCTCTTATTGATACAGCATGCATTTAAATGATCATCATAATAAAGAGTGTCCACTCTGCCAGGTAAAGCAAAAGCAAGGATCTTAAACTCCTCAATTGTCATGTTGAAAACTGTAGGCTGGATTCATTTACAGAAGTTGCAGAGGAATTTATGGTACTTTGCACGGAAAGTGACATTTGCTTTGAAAGTTAATCAAAAGCTACTTTGGATGATCTTGTGATCATTGATGGTGAAGTGTCTTTGGTGCTGCTCTTGTTTTCACCAACATGCAGGAGGAAGGGCTGTCCTGGTTCCACGGCAATAAGGAAGGCTTCAACCCTGGCTTCGAGATGACGAATAATAAAAATTAGTAAATTTATTCAGAATAACATTATCATTATCATTAGAATAACCACATACCTGCACATATCTGAAAATATGGTCCACAGTTTGACATGAGCTGTTTTGGATTCTTCTTGTGGCCTTTGGATGTAGGATGAAGCACATGAACCAACAGAAGAATGCCTGGTTTTCCCAGCCTGGAGGAACAACAGGATAAATAGCAGACACATTAGGATAATAAATAAAAATTTTAAAGAGAAGTGTGAGCAAAACTAATCAGACCCACCTGTGTATGTTTCACCATCACAGTGATTCAAAATACTTTGTCCACCCGGTTTACCCTGGAGAGCATTTTTCACCACCTACAACATAAAGCATAAAAATGTCAGAAATAATTAACATGAACACAACGCAGACATTAGGCATTATAGAAATTAGTCAGCTTATAGAAACATTCTGGACAGCATTTTTTCTGCCAACCTGTCAGAAGAAATGTGTTGAGGTCATCATAACATGCTTCAGTCACCAACATGACATTCTAATGAAGAAAAAAAGAGGCATCCAATATGTCATTATTTATTATCATTATTATTTATAGAGACAAAAACATTTTGGCTTAGCTTTGATTGCATAGATTAAACCACCGGTCCAGCACAGCCACTCTCCCCATTATGCTGTCTATAGCCGAAAACTTAAAAACGACTCTGCAGCTTTTTCACTACCTACAGCATAAAGCATAAAAATGGGAAAAAACATCAAATTTTAAATAAACATACAAAGAAATAAAAAGTGAAATAATTAAAAACATTTTAAAAGTCAAAATCTGGAATGAAAGAAGTTTTAAGAAAATATTTTAAAATAGGTTAAACTAATTAATGGTTGCCACAAATTTTTACATAAAAATGTTAGAAAATGTTCCTCTTTTGCAGTTAAGTTTTAATTTTAACACTTAAAAACACTAACATAAGAATTACCTGCAGAATAAAATAGGAAATGCAAAAAAAATTATTTTCATTGTTGAAATTAAAATCTAAATTACATGTTTATTGTGTAAAACCTTTCAAAAAATTAAAAATGACAAAAGTTCTCTGAAAATTTTATAGTAACATCTGACAAAAGTTGTAATGTGTTAGTAATGCTAAAATGTCATTAAATACTTTATTCTTACATTTTTCACTGATATTACATCAAATGAAACAGAAAAGAAGGTTTGCATCATCAAATATGATAGCCTTACTAACTCAATAATCACCATCCAAAGGATAGTATTAAATAAAAACTTTTACTTATTTCTATGGACACCTTTCATGGTAGTGTTTACATATTTTGCACATGCGCACAATGTTTGAGAGCAAAAAGACTATTTTACACGTCATCTACAGCAGCACTTCTGATGTAGAATTATTCCGTTAACTCAATGAAAGTTGGAAATGCAGATATTATTAATTTAATGCCCTCTGTATTGGCCTATCTACAAGTAGAGCCAACTGACAACAAGGCCACTATACGTTTTAGGATTCAACACCAAAAAAACACTAAATATTTCTCAAACAAAGAACAATTAATAAGTGATCTCTGTGGTAAATATATGTGTTATTCTGCACAAGAACAGAACAAAGGATTAAACAGCTGCTAGGGCATAATTTATTAAAACTGTGGAGATTTTAAGAGTCCCTCGGTGTTATCAAACTGATTTAGAAATAAGCTTTGTTTTTAAATTTAAAATAATGACTTACTTAGGGGTGATTTCAAAATAAGGTGCAGGAAAATAAGTTTGCGTATGTAGTTCTGACACTAATCCAGTATCTTACCGTTACTGCTCTGCAAAAACACAAAATCTTACCAAATTGTTTTGGTCTAGTTCCTAGTGCAAATGTCTTAGTACTAGATCCACTGGCAGATTATTTCACTTAAAACTCTTACTTTTTTGCCAATATTAAGGAATTATTTGCTTAAAACAAACTCCTCCATCTGGCTGCAAAGTTAGTTTTGTCTAATTTCAAGTCTACTAAGATATTTGAGATACTAACTGGACTAAAAATGGTACAAATGGGTGCGTTTACAGTGTGAGGTGTTGGGTTTCTGTTTCTTTTTATTATCCTGCTGTATGTTCAAAAACAAAGCTAAACTGCGGCGTTTCAGACACGGTGATCATGATGTTTTGACTGGCTGCTGGCTTCTTTTGTTTTCAGAAGTAGCACTTAATGACTTGGTGGAAAAGCAGATAAGTATAGTTTAATAAGTTCTTGAACCAGTTAGACACTGGTACCAGTTTGGTGAGATGAGGCCTAAAAGAGACAGCATCAACTGCCAATACAATATATTTATTTTATCTTGTCGTAGATACTGTTTGTATCTCTTCTAACACTCTTAGCATAAATTTGCTTCTCCGTGATCTTTCTGGTAATTTAGTTTAATGTCCGAAGCGATCTCACTCTCATCTTATGTTAGGACACCACAGATATGGACCACTTAATATTTCAACGCCGTCAACTCTTTCAAAGCAAAATAAAATTAAAAAAATCATGATTAACTTTCACCTGGTAGTTGTTTATTATTGCTTATATTTTATTTCTAAACTTTGACTCACTTCCTTTTTAAAAAAATAAATAACTAGATGGTTTTCATTCCAAGCTAACAGTCTGCTGGAAGGAAATGACTGCAAAATTAAAATTAATGACCAATTTTCACTATGTTTACTCAAGACTAAGGTCAGAAAAACAGATATTAAGACAAGGAAAGGACAGGTAGGGAAAGACAACAAAACAAAGCCAGAATGCCATGGAAGTAAAAGAAAAAACAAAATAAACATAAGAAACAATGAAAAAAAAAACAGATTAAATTAGATTAAAAAGTGAATATGTAGGAAAGGTTCAATCAAAAAAATGGGAAATGGTTGAACTGATGTTTTATTCATGTCTTCCATGTTGTCTGTTGTGTTGAGTTTTCATAGCGCTGATATTATAGCAAACATCTTAATACATCAGTGCTTTTGAACCTGTGAAATAAATGTGTGGTATATTTCATAGGCAGGTAAGCTGCTCTTATTTGAAGTCATGAAAACAGAAGACTAGGAAGACATTATAAAATAAAGAAAGAGCTAAAGCTGACATGCTTAGAGCCGCTCCATTACTAAGAAACAAATCCATTCACAGCATCATCACTGCATGTTCTCAAAGAAGCATATAGGAAGAAAGGACAGTACTTCGAAAAGACATGCACAGTATTGTAGCCAACATTAATTTGTATGTGTATGCAACAGCAATAAGGCAGCTTATGCAATGCATATCTCACAGGCTACTGAGAAAAATACATGCTCATGCTTTACATCAGAAACGCTTCGCCTTGTAGAAATACAGTCAGCTGCCACACTTGCCTGCTTTTCTTTCTGTACTTAATAAAAATAAGAATGTTTGTTGTAAAATATTTTCATTGGATTTTTCTGTTTTCAATTTAAAAGTGAAGGTTTGTGTTGGATGTTTGTGTCAAAAGCAGATTTGTGTAAAAGGTATCACTGATGCAAAAACTTGTCTTTTCTTTTTTTTTTTTACAAATAAGCATAACCTTATTTGTGCAAGGCTTTACACAGGACCTCTGTGGTAGAAGTGACCCATAAAGTGTGTTAGTGATGTGACAAAACTAAAGACATTTATCATGACACAAGCAAAGATTTGTTTTATTTCTTTAATTGATTAATCTATTCTCCAACTATGGTGCACCAAAGTACCCGACTAAAATCCCAGTATCATTACCTTGAGAAATAATGAGCTTTGAATTTTAAATATAAAACAGGCTTTAATGCAGAAAATGATCAAATGTATCCACTTCATCCAAGTGGAGCAGATACAGAGTAACATTCACCATCCAGCTGAGCTCCACTCAGCTCCCCTTAGGGGAGACACCAAGTGAAGCAAAGATTGTTGAGCGAGTTCTGCTTTATTTTCTCCTCATTCTACTTCCTCTCTAAAGTGTTTCATGCCTTCATCAGCTTTTCTTTGTGTGTGACTGTTGTCAGTCTTAACTGTTGTAGTTGCTGTATGTCAGCATGCAGCAGTGAGCAGATAAAATAGAGAAAAGACAAAGAGTCCCTTTGTCCATAACAGAGTGTTCCTTATGAATTTCTTGTAACATTTCTTGTCTATAAAATCACAAGATTCATAGTTTCTTTTACAAAGGATATTTTAGTTACATTTATGTTTTTCACCTTGTGGCATCAGGGCTTTTTTCTATTTTTGTATTCATGCGTGTCCTTAACTTGAACTTTGTTAGCACATTAGCTCCACTTTACACTAAACTAACTTTTAGCCACATAAAACAGATGTTTTTTTTATTAGCAGATGAATATATGATCACGTTTCTAATTAGTCAAATCACAGACTGTTACTTGCTGGTTCATCTTGTTACTCCAGGCCACTGCTCCTCATCCCTTCTCCCTGGTTTCCTCTTGGTTTCTTCATGTCTCTGGTTTGGGTTTATTTTTGTTTCTTGCTCTTTGTTTATCTTCAAATTAGATTTTTTATTAAATCTAGAACAAAACTTTTTCGTCACCTGCCTGCTGCATTTGGGTACGAACCACACACATCAGGACCAGGACCGGCCCAAGGAAAAGCAAACTAAGAGGCCACTGAGGGCCCCAAGGCCACTAAGGGGCCCCCTCAATGGAGCTTATTTTTTTAGTAATAATTTCTATGTCATAATATCAAAAACACACAATTTCACCATCCATCCATCCATTTTCTGCCACTTATCTGGGGTCGGGTCGCGGGGGCAGCAGCTTCAGAAGGGAGGGCAAGACTTCCCTCTCCACATCCACTTCTTCCAGATCCTCTGGGGGAACCCCAAGGCGTTCCCAGGCCAGCTGAGAGACATAGTCCATCCAGGGGGTCCTGGGTCTTCCCCGGGGTCTCCTCCCAGTGGGACTTGCCTGGAGCACCTCAAGAGGGAGGCGTCCAGGAGGCATTAAACCCTACTGGAAGCAGCGGGTCTACTCTGAGTCCATCCTGGATGACCGAGTGTCTCACCCTATCTCTAAGGGAGAGATTTGCTAAGCTGCTAATAGAAATTAATCTCGATAGCGACCAGGATTGGTCCAGTTCAACACCCAGACCTTTATGCTAGTGTGACCAATATGGCCCCACACTTCGTCTTTGGTACAAGGGGGAGCAAACAACTCAAAAACCCTAACAGCAGAACAATCAAATTCAAAATGTTTTATTCAAACAGAGACCCCTTAACAGCAACCCAATAAAACAGTCATTTTCTACTTAATAAAATCCAAGAGTCAGTAATTGTCCTAAAATAAAGCCACCGATCAGATTCCACCTGGGCTCCAGGTGAAGGCGATACACCTGCAGCATGCTCACTTGCCGATCCCCAGCTGACTCTGCGATGCTTCAGCGCTGCTCCCCTCTTCGGCGTGCCACGTCTCTTTTCAGACCGATCCAGCTGAAAGAAAGAAGCAAGAAGACGCTAGCATCCCAGCACCAATACTTCGTCGAGAGATATATTCCCTGCCGATACTCTCTGATCGAGACGGAGCACTACTTACAGGCGCAGGCTGAGGCTCCCGTCTGCCCTGATCCTCTGTACTGGCCTATCGGTTCACCTTCCGGTGCTCTGTGTCTGTCCTACGGATTCCGTCCACCCCTCGCTCGACATCGTATCCGTCTCTGTCACTTACAGGATCAGTCTTCACCCCTCTCTTTCCATCCCGGCTCCTTTTATTTTGGCTTCAATCAGCCTCTGCTGACACCTGAGCTCACTGATTGCACTCAGCAAGACGGCCACATCCAGCCCAGTGCGTTTGGATTGTTAAATAGGAAAAACAAAATCCAAAACAATATGATTATCTTTTTTGTCTGAAATGTCGCTAAATATACCACCAAAGCCACTGAGTTGGTAACAGCGGGGTGAATATTGTTAACTTTAAATGTTCAGACCTGACCTGGTTAGCCTGTCAGTCAAACCTCTCACTGCAGAGCAGAGGACAGATGCTAATTTCTAAACTTTTGCTGACGAAGATTAGAGGATAAGATGGGCTTCACATGCAAGTATCAATCAATCACGATCCCCCAAATTTAAGGAAATTGGCGACCAGAAATCAACTGGTTGATAAATCAGTTGGCCAATAAATGTATCCTATTACACAAGTATATAATGTAAACAGCACTGCTAGAGATGCAATAAGTTTATAGCAGGTGTGTGAATAATTTAATGATAAGACTGCTTATTGCAGTCAGTCCACATTGTTAGCAGAACTAGAGGGCCCCAAAACCACATTTTGCTTAGGGCCCCATGTAGGCTTGGGCCGGCCCTGATCATGACAGACGGTGACAATGAATTGAAGTATAAAGCCACTCTCTCCGTCAAAATCAGTTTGGAATATGTATATGTAATGTAAACATTTAAATATATATAAAAAAATATTTTTAAGAACCACAATAAAGCATAGTTTGATAACAAAATACAATGGCAACAATGGATTTTTTCCTAAAATCTTCAAGCTAATAACTAAACTATAAAAATATTTTTTGTAGCCAAAATATTTGCTGTAAATGGTGAATATTGTATTTCTATAGTCAGAGTAATAATGTCAGTAAATACCTGTCAAAATATTGACACTGATGCATGATGTCCACTTTAGTGGACAGGTGATCATTTGTAACTTCTCCAAATACAAAGTTGTTATTTGGAAACTACATCAGTAGTTTTAGTCTTTTCTTCATGTCACAATATATTTTTTAACTGCAAGAGTTTCTACAGTAGAAGGAGGAACTGGATATTCCTGAGTGGGTCGGCATTCTTTTTCATCTGTCGGCCATATTGGATTTAACTAAATTTTCTTGCACTTGCAGTGGATGGCCAAAAATGGCAATGTATTGTATGATGCACTAATGACCTCGTTAGTGGTTTGTGCGCAAAATTAAAACCCACATAAACACAAGAAACTGACTTTTGGATAGCTGTCCACTGCCCGCTGTTAAGATAATAAAATCATTAACTTCTGGCTCGTTATATTCTCTTTTGCTCCTGGATTCAATGATTCCATGCATGGAAACAAAAGCCACACAGAGAAGACAGCGTCACAATAATCAGCATTTATTCAAGACAGATGCATACTATCACCAGAAAAGCACATCACATCAGAAAACTCAGAGCACAAACAACACATGAATTTACCTGAGAAAGGAAAAAAAGACAAAAAATGGAAACGACAGACAAAAGGCAAATACGTCTTTGGAGAATTGCAAGAGCAAATCTAATTTGTTACTCTGTGTATAAAGTTTTATATTATTGTATTTAATTTATTCAAATAAGGCGTATCTTTGCTCATCCAACCAGGACCTGCCTCTGATCCGTTTTAAAGTTAGAAACTCCCTGCAATTTGTTCACAAGATCAAACACCAGTTGTCACCATTGTCTAAATAAAGTGAAAACAGAGACTCTCCTGCTATTTCATGGCTTTCACAGATCAGTGTGAAAAGCTAGAACTTTTCCTGATGTATTTTCCCACACAGACAAAGGGCAGATCAAAGATCTTGGCAAACAATCTGCTTTAACTACAGGTAAAATAAAGGTCAGTATGCCAGAATAAGTTATTAATTCTAAAACTATAATTAGGCTATTTCAAACAAAACATGTTAAGTTTTAAAACTATCCATTTTTTCCCATCCATTTTCTTTACACCCTTGTCCCTCAGTGGGGTCGGGAGGGGTGCTGGTGCCTATCTCCAGCTAGCGTACCGGGCGAGAGGCGGGGTACACCCTGGACAGGTCGCCAGTCTGTCGCAGGGAAACACAGAGATACACAGGACACACAACCATGCACACACACTCACACCTAGGGGCAATTTGGAGAGGCCAATTAACCTGACAGTCATGTTTTTGGACTGTGGGAGGAAACCGGAGTACCCGGAGAAAACCCACGCATGCACTGGGAGAACATGCAAACTCCATGCAGAAAGACCGGGGACGGGAATCGAACCCAGAACCTTCTTGCTGCAAGGCAACAGCTCCACCAACTGCGCCACTTATTTTAATCTTATTTTCTTAACACCGATATGCATGAAATGGATTATATATGTAATGCATGGTCTGAGGTGCTAACAGGATGGTGTTTGTCAGTCATGAAAGATATTTGGAGATAAGCACCAGGACCCCTCTTGACTGCAATGGGGACAAATTTGTAAGAAAATGAATGGATTCCTAGAATAGAGACTAGCATGGAGGCTAGATCTCCCACACTTTGAAAACTTCTGGGCTTCACTGAAGATCAAGTTTTGTATTTTGTCGTTTATTATGTAATGATTGATTGGAACATGTTATGCTTATTTCAAGACTGATAGAGAGGAATATTTGCTTTTGTTTAACATTTTAAATGTTGTGGCACAGTTTGAGCCTTTTGCTAACGAAATATGTCACTTTGACCCTAAGTGCTGCTGTTCAGCATCTTTTATTCACAAATACATCAAAGCAATCAAGAAAAACTGTGAAGCAAAGGATCATGGGTGATGAAAGAGGTCTGTGTCTTTAATAAAAAGAATCACTAATTATTTTAGTCTATTTTCTTGTGCAAAACTAACTTTCTCCTATATTTTGCACCAAAATATAGGAGCTGCTTGTTTTGAGTCAATTCTTTAATGTTAATGAAAAAGTTCTTGCTTCATTTGTTCGTTATTTAAGGGAAATGTTTGGTTATTACTGAAATAAACTGTCAATGGAACAAGAACTTTTTTCAAGTTTCTTTAGAACGATGAGATGTTAAAGTTCCTCTGTATAAATATGACAGCACAGATCAGTGTCTGTCCTTTGATTGGACAGATCAGTGTCTGTCCTGTGATTAGTGTCTTTCTTTCTAGCAGGACGTTGTGAACAGAGTTTAAAAGCTGCTGCAGGACTGCAGACATTCACAGAAAGCTGGACCAGCAATGGCTCTGCTGAAGGTTCTGCTGCTGCAGCTGGGGCTGGGTGAGTCGGAAATACTGGACACACTGGAGACACTTCCACTAGTTCCAGGGAGGCTGCTGCTCTCTGTGACTCTCAAACTTCCCTCTGATTCTGTTTCAGACTGAAACGCCTTTGCATATAAACTCAGATGCTTTTTAATCTTTAATTGTTTATCCTCTTTCTGTTCCTGCAGCCAAGTTTGCACCTGATTTCTGAGAAAAGTCGTCCTTTTTCTTCTTCAGGTGTTTCAGTGAACTCAGGTGTTTCTCTGCAAAAGAGAATCATTGGAGGTCGAAACTGTGATGACACGGAGCGTCTTTATCATGTTCGGCTGGAGAGCAGCAATGGTACTCATAGGAGCCGCTGTGGAGGATCTCTGATCCACCGTCAGTGGATTCTGACTTCAGCTCTCTGTTGGACATCAGGATGGTAGGAAAGAGAAATGAAGACGATGATCAGGTTTCCTGCTTTTCATTATAATCTAACCTTTTCTGCAGGACTAATGTAGCAATGTTAAAAGTTCATCCACGGACGGTTATACATTACAATCAGGTAATCCGACACGATCCTGTGATTTATACTCATGGCGTCCACCAGCATGGCATCATGTTACTGAAGCTTCATACACCAGTAACAGATGTCCCAGTTGTTCAGCTACCAGACTGCAGGCGACATCTTAAACTGTAAGTCTTTCTCTCATCAAAAACACGACTAAAGTGTTTCTGTCTCTACTCCTCCAGTCCTGCTGCCTCTGCTTCAGCACACCTGTGTAAGGTAATCAGGCCACCAGCAGAACCAGAACCCGTTTAGCTCAGGTGTGTTGGACCAGAGACGCATGTACAGGACGCAGGACACCATCACTGAGGACTGGAGGTGGACACTCCTGTGGCAGTGGATGAAGTCCTTCATGGATTTATTTTCTGTTCTTTCATTGTTCTTCATAACAATTTTCTACATTATCTTGTATTTTTACATTTTATTCTTATTGGGTTTTAGAGGCGACACTGTTCAGCTGGCAGGAGAGGGAGCAATGACAACTGGCCCCAATAATCGGCGATGTAAGAGAAATATTGAAATTATGAGAATAAAATCTTTGTTTCCGTCTCTACAGAAAAGGTTGAGTGAAGACATTTTTATAATTCTTATGTTTCTCTACAGTGATCGATCCTCCTATTCCAGCACATCTTCAGTGTGTCACCATGAGAGTTGTTCATGTTTCCCTCGTTGTGCCGAGTCGTGGGTTTTTGTTCTATGCTGCAAGATAAAACAAGGATAGGTGCTATGTAAGTTTGTTTCTTGAATATCACTCTACAGCGATTAGAAGACTTTTCTGTTTTACAACATAAATATTTTGATATAAATTTTTCTACAGGGCGACTGTGGTGGAGCAGCGATGCATAACGGCAAGATTTATGGTGTGATTTATGCTGCTGGAGAAGATGCATGTCAGAGACCAGCTGCAATCATGGATGTGTGTAAATATGTGGGGTGGATAAAACAAAGAACTGGGATTCCATAAAACACAAACTATCATGAAATAAAATTCTCATCATATTTCTTCTCACATATAATTTTATAATTGTAGCTTCATCAGTTTGATCCACATGTTTATAGAATAAGAATAATTGTTTTGTTTTTTTCTCACCTGATCACCTCCTTATTGGAGCTTTTTCTTCACCTGAAAAATGAATAAATCAATAAATGCATGAAAAAGAAACATTTTCTGGCTGATTGTCTTTACATTCATGGTTCAGTTTCTTCAGTTGATATTTTCCCAGAACTGAGTCTAAAAATGTGACATGAGTTTTAAATCACATGAAGAGGAGCAACAGAAGTAATTTATTTATTCAGTTTTTGTCTTTTTTTTACATCAGAAATGAACATGCAGCATCTAAACTCTGCAGCTCTGGAGTTACTATTCCTGATTTAGTTCTAGAGAACTTTAAACTGCAACACGACCAAAGAGCTTTGCACAAAAATAATGAAACAGAAGTCATATAATACAGCAGTTAACAAGTAAAATCCTAATGTAAAAATGGGAAAAAAATTTTTTTTAAATAAACAAAGAAATAAAAAGTTAAATAATTAAAAACCATTTTAAAAGTCAAAATCTGGAATGAAAGAAGTTTTAAGAAAATATTTAAAAACTGGTTAAACTAATTCATGGTAGCTTCTGGTTGCCACAAATTTTACATAAAAATGATAGAAAATGTTCCTCTTTTGCAGTTAAGTCTTAATTTTTAACACTTTATAGGGTGTGACGGTCCGACCAGTAAAACAAAAGGACAAAGGCATATATAAAAAAATATTTTCTATTTATTTTTTCCAAAGAAAGAATCTTAACAAAAAAGTTCAACAAATCTAAAAAATATAACAAAATGGGCCCAAAAGAAATCAACTAAGGCAACATAACTCAAGATAACAAACCAAAGACTGACTTACCAATGAACACACAGGGGAATTTATACAAACAGGCTAGCCTACACAAACGAGGAGGGGTAGGGAAGGAGACAAAGACAAATAATGTATAAACATAAATGACTAATTTAAACTAAAACATTTTAACTTTATCACAACTATAAAAACCAAAATAACCTAATACCAAAAAGGTTTTAGCAATTATGCCATTAGTGGAGAAAGGCTATGCTATTAGTGGAGAGAGGCAGATTGTTTCACATCAAGTCCCCTGCTTCCAGCAGCCTGATGGATTGTTCCACTTCCTGGTTTTCTTTTGAGCCAACCCCCTTCTGCCAGCCAGTCCTTAAACTCAGCAAAACAAAATAGTTAATGATCTTAAATAACATAAGGTGTTTACTAAATGTGTGCACCCAAATTAGTAAACAACCTAATGTAATAACCACCACCAAAGAAAAAGTGAAATTCTAAATATATTAAATGAAAACATTTAAATAAATACTAACACTGAAGAAAAGGTGGAGGAACCTCCACACACTCCCCCTCTTCTGGAAATTCCATGGGCCAGCGTGACAGGTAGTCGGCAGTAGAGTTCAGCTTCCCAGGGATGTAATGAACATCAAACTGGAATGGTTGCATCACCAACCATTCCAGCGAGTTATTCTGCTGTTGGAGTCTTTCTTTCAAGCCACTTCAGAGTCTTGTGATCCATTTCTAGGACGAACCGTGTCCCCAACAGATAATATTTGAATGAATCCAAGGCCCACTTCACAGCTAGGCACTCCTTTTCTATAGTGCAGATGGTCCTCCCAGCTGTTACTGTAGATGACAATATCATCTAAATAAGCAGATGCTAAATTTGAAAGACCTCCCAGTACCTTATCCATAAGCCTCTTGAAGGTTGCAGGTGCTCCATGAAGCCCAAAAGGCATGACGGTGAACTGATGGAGGCCCCAAGGTGTCCGGAAAGCTGTCAGCTCACAAGACCTGGTGGTAAGGGGAACCTGCCAATAACCTTTAGAGAGATCAATGGTGGTAAGATATTTTGCTTTTCCAAGACAGCAAATCAAATCATCGATACGAGGAGTAGGATACGAGTCAAACTTGGAAACAGAGTTCAAATAGCGGAAGTCTATACAGAACCTCACGGTGCCATCCTTTTTTGGTACAAGGACAATAGGATTACGCCAGTCACTGTGAGAAGTCTCAACGATGCACAGAGAAAGCATTAATTCAATCTCCTCTTTTAAAGGTCCAAGGAGACGCTCAGGGATTCTGTAGCTCCATTGTTTCACAACTGTATCCTCTTTCAGATGAATATCATGTTCAATATAATCAGTACGTCCAGGATCATCTTGAAACACATTGATGACACTCTCACTTGCAACTGCTGTTCTGGGGAGAGATGACTCAGGTCAAGAGCAGAAGCTGATGGTAGAGGCAGGTATTGTTCCTCCACCTCCTCATCTGATACACTTCTGATAAAAAAAATACATCTTGCTTCCCCTCAGGTCTTGATACCCATTCCTTTAGCAGGTTAATGTGAAGAACTTTAGTACTGCGTCTTTGATCTGGAGTACAGATCTTGTAGGTGGTAGGACCCAGTTTTTGAACAATCTTGTATGGACCTTGCCACTGAGCCAAAAACTTGCTGTCATCAGTAGGTAGCAGTACCAATACCTTTTGACCTGGTTCAAAACTCCTTACATGAGCAGTTTGATCATACCAGGTTTTTTGCTTCTGTTGAGACACGCATATGTTCCTGAGCTAATGAGGTCATCTTTTCCAACTTCTCTCTCATCTGGAGGACATAAAAAATTGTATTAACAGGTTCTTTGCAGGTTTCCCCTCCCACCTTTCCTTAAAAGGCCAGTGGACCTGGGAAAACCCAGTAGAGGCTTGGGGTACCTCCCGATATGCAAACAAGAGGAGGGAGCCACTGATCCCAATCAGACCCAGCTTCATTGATGAACTTCCGAAGCATGTTCTTAAGAGTTGATTAAACCTCTCTGTGAGTCCATCAGTTTGCGTGTGATATGGGGTGGTTCTCAGTCCCCTAATGCCAATCAGTTTATACACATCCTTCAGTAGTTTGGACATAAAATTTGTCCCTTGATCAGTCAGTATTTCTTTGGGAAACCCCACTCGTGAAAAAAACTGAACCAGGCAAAAGGCAACAGTCTTAGCCTTAACAGATTTCAGGGGAACACTTCTGGATACTTTGTGGCATAATCAGTGATAACCAACATAAATGGTTACCTGATTTGCTCTTCTCCACTGGACCCACAACATCCATGCAAACGTTCAAATGGTGTATTTATAATAGGAAAGGCTGAAGAGGCGCTCTCGCTGCAAATCTGGTGGATGTTTTTTGACATTGAGGACAACTCCTGCAAAAACTGGCAACATCTTTGTGTAATCCAGGCCAGTAGAAACACCGTTGGATTCGGGCTATCGTTTTATGTTTCCCCAGGTGGCCAGCCCAGGGAATGAATGGCCCAAAGTCAATACTGTTTTTCTGACTTTTCTGGGTAACACAAGCTGCTGTAATTCTCCATGTCTCCTATAGAGGTTGCCATTTTGCATGTAAAATTCCTCTGCAGTTTCACCTTCTTCAACTTTCTTCATAAGGTCAGCCAGACATCTATCCTGGTGCTGCAGCTCACTAATATTATCAGGAATTTGAAGTCTAGCTGTACTCAGGTTCAGGTAACACAGGAGAGGCTGTGGTATGTTTGAATTTTTCTTGCTTGCGTTGTGCACGAGACTTACGATCTTTAGTACGACACCCTTCAATCTCAGCCTCATAGAATGGCAAGGCTTTTAAGCTGGGCTCATCTTCACCTGAGATCTTCTAAACATTGCACATTTTAGAAGCATTTATTAGGTCAGTGAGAACTGGAAGATAATTTCCTAGGACAACAGGAAAAGGTAATTCATCCATGACACCCACATTTAACAGGTAAACATGTCCTTGCACTCTCATGTAAATGTTTGCTGTGGGATATTGTTTTTCATCCCCATGAACACAGCAGATGGTATTGTTCGAGGTGCAAATACTATGTGGTGGGACATACCTGCGGGTACCAGTGACTGGTACTTCCTGTGTCAATCAGCTTTGACCTTCTGCCCATCGTATTTCCACAGTAGTGCTTCATCAGTGGCTGGTTTTGTCTGTTTAATACATGGTTCTTCTCTGAGTACCAGGATTTGAGGACACATAGGCTTTGTTTGGCCCTCCTGCCCACATAAATAGCAGATACGTTTTTCACAGTTTTGTTTGACTGGGGGAAAAACATTTTTCTTTCCAGATTGCTTACTCACATTCCATATGACACCAGTATGACGACTGGTGTTACCTGGAATCGGCATAACTCCCTTTTCCAGCTCTAAAAGCCCATGATGGGTCTCCAAAGCATCCGCCAGGGAAACCGCCTCTGCTGCATCTTTGACGTCATGCATCTCTTCAACAGTCTTACCTCGGGGCTGAACCCATTTGCCATACAGTTCTTAAGTTCATATAGAGCTCCTTGGCGGACTCATTTGGCTCCACATGAAGAGAGCGGAAACTCGATGATAAGTCTCGGTGTAATTCATATTCTGTAAAATAGCAGCTTTAACATTATCATAGTTCATTGATTCATCCACACATGTACATATGCACTCCTGCTTACCAGTTAAGAGTGGAATCAAATTAAATGCCCAGTCGCTTTTGGCCATCTACAAGCACCTGCTATCCTCTCAAAAGTTGTAAGGAAATGCTCGATGTCATCATCTTCACTTAGCTTTTGCATTTTTGGTTCTTTATAAAAATGTGTAGAAACCGAGTCACCTGGCGTAACAGCAGACAGTGCAGGTTCTGGTGGTGAACTATCCACATCATAGGCCTCAAGCCTGCAGAGGAAGGGGTGTGTTCTTGCACAAAAGGCCTCAGATGCTCAGAAGACTTGGCCTGAAACTCCTCTTGAAATAAAGTGAACTGATGTTGGAAAGCCTTAAACCTGTGATCTTGACGTGCCATCTCTTCCTCTCGAGCTTTCTGCTGTCCGATGTGGGCCTGAAGGATCCCTGCCAAGTCTGATATGGTTGGCTCTCTCCCCTCTTCATCCTCTTCACAAGCTTCACAAGTTGCACCACACTCCTCATGCTCCATTTGCGCTTCCTTGTCTGATGGAGTCGACTTGCCTTTACCACTTCTGGCTCCTTTCAGGGTTTAGGTCTTTTTCTTCTTCCTTTTGGTTCCAAAAAAAAATTGTGAATATACCTTTGTCCTTAACTGGTGGATCCCACTTCTGACACCAACTGTGACGGTCCGACCAGTAAAACAAAAGGACAAAGGCATATATAAAAAAATATTTTCTATTTATTTTTTCCAAAGAATATCTTAACAAAAAGGTTCAACAACAAATCTAAAAAATATAACAAAATGTGCCCAAAAGAAATCAACTAAGGCAACATAACTCAAGATAACAAACCAAAGACTGACTTAACAATGAACACACAGGGGAATTTATACAAACAGGCTAGCCTACACAAACGAGGAGGGGTAGGGACGGAGACAAAGACAAATAATGTATAAACATAAATGACTTATTTAAACTAAAACATTTTAACTTTATCACAACTATAAAAACCAAAATAACCTAATACCAAAAAGGTTTTAGCAATTATACCATTAGTGGAGAGAGGCAGATTGTTTCACATCAAGTCCCCTGCTTCCAGCAGCCTGATGGATTGTTCCACTTCCTGGTTTTCTTTTGAGCAAACCCCCTTCTGCCAGCCAGTACTTAAACTCAGCAAAACAAAATAGTTAATGATCTTAAATAACATAAGGTGTTTACATTAGGTTGCATTAGGCTAGTAAACAACCTAATGCAATAACCACCACCAAAGAAAAAGTGAAATTCTAAATATATTAAATGAAAACATTTAAATAAATACTAACACTGAAGAAAAGGTGGAGGAACCTCCACACACTCCCCCTCTTCTGGAAATTCCATGGGCCAGCGTGACAGGTAGTCGGCAGTAGAGTTCAGCTTCCCAGGGATGTAATGAACATCAAACTGGAATGGTTGCATCACCAACCATTCCAGCGAGTTATTCTGCTGTTGGAGTCTTTCTTTCAAGCCACTTCAGAGTCTTGTGATCCATTTCTAGGACGAACCGTGTCCCCAACAGATAATATTTGAATGAATCCAAGGCCCACTTCACAGCTAGGCACTCCTTTTCTATAGTGGAGTATCGAGTTTCCCTTGGATAGAGCTTTCTGCTTATAAAAGCAATTGGATGACGTCCTCCTGGTGGCCCTTGAAGCAACACTGGACCCAGCCTACGCCCAGATGCATCAGTTTGCAAAATAAATGGCTGGTCAAAGTCAGGGCAGTGTAATGTTGGAGGTCCACTCAAGGCACCTTGGATGTCCTTAAAAACTCTCTCTGCTTCTTCTGACCACTGAAGCTGATTAGGTTTCTTGGGACTGGTCATATCTGTAAACACAGCAGCTCTGGCAGAAAAGTTAGGAACGAACTTATGGTACCAACCCGACATTCCAAGGAAGGATTTTAGCTGTGTCCTGGTCTGTGGCAGAGGACACGACTGAATTGCTTGAACCTTCTGGATCTGAGGTTTGATGACTCCATTGCCAATAATATGTCAGAGATATTGAACTTCCTTCTTGGCCAGAGTGCATTTAGCTGCATTAACAGTCAGACCTAAATACTAACACTGCCACTAAATACTAACACTGAGGAAAAGGTGGAGGAACCTCCACATAGGGTAACATAAAGCTATGAAAGATAATTATCTTAATAACATTAACATAAGAATCACCTGCAGAATAAAATAGGAAGTGCAAACAATATTTATTTTCACTGTTGAAATTAAATTCTAAATTACATGTTTATTGTGTAAAACCATTCAAAAAATTAAAAATGAGAAAAGTTCTACTATAAAATTTTTTTATAGTAACATCTGACAAATGTTATGTGTTAGTAATGCTAAAATATGTAATTTGATACTTTATTCTTACATTTTTCACTGATAATATTACATCAAATTAAACAGAAAAGAAGGTTTGCATCATCAAATATGATAGCCTTACTAATTCAATAATCACCGTCCAAAGGATAGTATTAACCGGGAATATTTAATTAAGCTGTTATTAAATGATAAACAGCAGTGATGTGCGGTGTGATCCATAGCTGATGAGGCACTGACTTAATCATAATCAGACTTCCAAATATAGACATCTTTCATGGTACTGTTTACATATTTTTTACATGCGCACAACGTTGGAGAGCAAAAAGACAATTTTACACACCATCTACAGCAGCACTGCCGATGTAGAATAATTCCGTTAACTCAATGAAATTTGGAAATGCAGGTATTATTAATTTAATGCATCCTCTGTATCGGCCGATCTACACGTAGAGTCGTTTCCATAGCAACTGACAACAATGCCACTATATGTTTTAGGATTCAACACCAAAAGCCACTAAATATTTCCCAAACAAAGAACAATTAATAAGTGATCTCTGTGGTACATATATGTGTTATTCTAACACAGCAGTTTACAGGTTATGTTTATTCTGTTTTCTTTACACACAGGGGCGCGGTAAACGGCTGAAATGGGATGATGATTCTAGGGGCCCTGACCAACAGGGGGCCCTCCACAATTTAATCATTCATATTTTGTTCATAGACATAAAATAAAAGAAATCGGGGTCCTGTCAAATACAAAATTAATCATATTGTATTTTCAAAGATTGTTTTTAGCAGTAAAAGTTTAATGTTACCCCTCACATACCAAAAAACACACATCCGTTTTTGCCCTGAATCCCACTATCTGCGTTAAATGGTTCGTTCCTGCTTGGTGCGCTTAACGGTGACATATGCAGCTACAGTCAGTAGAAGCTGCAGCTGAATACAGCGGCGACTGTGGCAGTTACTATGCTGCTAAGAAAAGTTATAAAATCAGGTTTTCAAAAACAAAATAGAGAGAGGGAGAGAGAGAAAAAGGCAAGAGTGTTAATTTATAACCCAGTTTTTCTCCAAGAGAGGTGAGTAGACTGTGTGAGATTATCAACCATTTACCATAATTAGCTTAGCTACAACCTCCTTTTAACTAGCATTTAATGAATTAAGGAAAAAAAATTACCAACATATTCATATATTTAACTTGTTCCCTGTGCCTTTTACCACTTGACAGATGAGTGATTGAGCAGTAGCAGCTTTAAAACACGTCCCTCCTGACCCGCAGTGAGTGAATGAGGCTAATTGACAGCGCTAAGAGCGTCCTACTAGTTCTGATTGGTTGTTTTGGTCGGTGCATTACTTGAACCAGTAATAGTAATTCAGGAAGGAAATGGAGTTGATTGTTTTTACAGATTATCTGTCTCATAAACTGCTATGACATTGTGACAACTTTAACAAATATGGAGAAAACATATTTTTTATTAAAGTTGTGTACTGCAGCTTGAATAAAATGCAGCTACATATCATTTTTAGGCGTCTGGATTGCTTTATGTGTAGTTGCATGTTGCTTTTGCTTATGGGGAGAGACATTTCAGTATCTAAAACTAATAGAAAAAATGTAAGCAACCTACTGGCATACTGGATGTGGACTGTTGGATGTTAATTTCATGAGCAGTAAATATTGTGCTAATTATCAGTATTGAACCAAAGAAAGCAAGGCAATGGCAAGCCTTTAAAATTGTGATGCTTTTTATGGGTCAAATAGACTCAAAAAATTGTAACAGCACCTGCACGGGGGGGCCCAATCTAATTTTTGTCAGGGAGCCCAAGATTTCTGGCAACACCCCTGTTTACACATACACAAACTGTAGCTCACAAAATGCACATATTAAAACTAAGCAAAAACTTATTGTCTTCTTACCTTTACTTATAAATGGAGTCGATGATGAGCTGCTTATTCTGAACAAGTGATCAGTGCATTCAAAGTCAAGTCTATCTTCCAACACAAGTTGAGAAAAGACAGCAAAGGAGGCAGAAAAGGATGTTTCTATCAGAACATCCACAAAGTCAGTCTTTGCTTGTATACCAACCTGTTTGAATAGGAGGTACTCTTCTGTCTTGTAGTTTCAAACCTTTCATCTCTGGTGTTGGTCTTCCTTCAGTATTATTTCCTGCTTCAATTGAAAATCCACTTTATAAAATTTTTTAAGTGTAGAAAAGTAGTCATTCATGTTGACGTCAGAAGAGAGGATACATAAATAAATATATTAAATCAATGTAAATCAATGGGGAAATCCTACAAGCGCTAAAATCTGACACTGTTTTTGTTTACTTTTTGTCAAGAAGGAAGTTGCGCTGACCTTCTTCAGAGGTTTTGTGTCGATTCCTTCAGTAGTTCTCGGTGCAGCGCCCCCAGAGGCGATGGGGGAAAACAGGTTTTCAGTTAGTTTTAGTCGTTTGACTAAAATGCTTTCAGACTAAAACTTTTACATCTCCTGCCTGCTGGATTTGGGTCCACACTTCAACCACACACATCATGACAGACGGTGGTAATGCATTGGACTTTAAGGACACTCTGTCCGTCACGGTCAGTTTGGAATGAATATATGTAATGTAAACATTTAAATATCATTTTTTTAAGAACCACAATAAATCCTAACTGTTAAAAAATAAAATGTCAAGAATCAACTTTTTTCCTTTAATCTTCAAGGTAAGAACTAAAATAAATGAATGTTTTTACAGCTAAAATATTTGCTGTACATGGTGCATATTGTATATCTATAGTCAGAGTAATGATGTAAGTAAATACCTGTCAAAATACAGTGGGGCAAAAAAGTATTTAGTCAGCCACCAATTGTGCAAGTTCTCCCACTTAAAAAGATGAGAGAGGCCTGTAATTTACATCATAGGTATATACCTCAACTATGAGACAAAGGGAGAAAAGAAAATCCAGAAAATCACATTTTCTGATTTTTAAAGAATTTATTGGCAATATATGGTGGAAAATAAGTATTTGGTCAGCTACAAACAAGCAAGATTTCAGGCTCTCACAGCCGTGTAACTTCTTCTGTAAGAGGCTCCTCTGTCCTCCACTTGTTACCTGTATTAATGGCACCTATTTGAACTCGTTATCAGTATAAAACACACCTGTCCACAACCTCAAACAGTCACACTCTAAACTCCACCATGGCCAAAACTAGAGAGCTGTCAAAGGACACCCGAAACAAAATAATAAACCTGCACCTAGCTGGGAATACTGAATCTGCAATAGGTAAACAGCTTGGTGTAAAGAAATCAACTGTGGGATCAATTATTAGAAAATGGAACACTTACAAGACCACTGATAATCTCCCTCGATCTGGGGCTCCACGCAAGATCACACCCCGTGGGGTCAAAATGATCACAAGAACGGTGAGCAAAAATCCAGAACCACATGGGGGAACCTAGTGAATGACCTGCAGAGAGCTGGGACCAAAGTAACAAAGGCTACCATCAGTAACACACTACGCCGCCAGGGACTCAAACCTGCAGTGCCAGACGTGTCCCCCTGCTTAAGCCAGTACATGTCAAGGCCCGTCTCAAGTTTGCTAGAGAGCATTTGGATGATCCAGAAGATGACTGGGAGAATATCATATGGTCAGATGAAACCAAAGTAGAACTTTTTGGTCAAAACTCTATTCGTCGTGTTTGGAGGAGAATGAATGCTGAGTTGCATCCAAAGAACACCATGCCTACTGTGAAGCATGGGGGTGGAAACATCATGCTTTAGGGCTGTTTTTCTGCCAAGGGACCAGGACGACTAATCCGTGTAAAGGAAAGAATGAATGGGGCCATGTATCATCACATTTTGAGTTAAAACCTCCTTCCATCAACAAGGGCATTGAAGGTGAAACGTGGCTGGGTCTTTCAGCAGGACGATGATCCCAAACACACCACCCGGGTAACGAAGGAGTGGCTTCGTAAGAAGCATTTCAAGGTCCTGGAGTGGCCTAGCCAGTCTCCAGATGTCAACCCCATAGAAAATCTGTGGAGGGAGTTGAAAGTCCGTATTGTCCAGCGACAGCCCCAGAACATCACAGCTCTAGAGAAGATCTGCATGGAGGAATGGGCCAACATACCACCAACAGTGTGTGAGAACCTTGTGAAGACTTACAGAAAACGTTTGATATCTGTCATTGCCAACAAAGGGTATATAACAAAGTGTTGAGATGAACTTTTGTTATTGACCAAATACTTATTTTCCACCATATTTTGCAAATAAATTCTTTAAAAATCAGAAAATGTGATTTTCTGGATTTTTTTTCTCCTTTTGTCTCTCATAGTTGAGGTACATCTATGATGAAAATTACAGGCCTCTCTCATCTTTTTAAGTGGGAGATCTTGCACAATTGGTGGCTGACTAAATACTTATTTTCCCCACTGTTTTGCCACTGATGCATGACATCCACTTTAGTGGACAGGTGATCATTTATAATTTCTACAAATACAAAGTTATTTGGAAACTACATCAGTAGTTTTAGTCTTTAGGTGTTGCTTCATGTCACAATATATTTTTTACCTGCAAAAGTTTCTACAGTAGAAGGAGGTGCTGGGTATTCCTGAGTGGGTCGACATGCTTTTTCATCTGTCGGCCATATTGGATTTTACTGAATTTTCTTGAACTTGCAGTGGATGTCCAGTAGTTGGCAGTGTATTGTATGATGCACTAGTGACCACTTTAATGGTTTGTGTGCATTTACAAAATAACCCCCCCCCAAAAAACACAAGAAAATGGCTTTGGATAGCTGTCCACTGCCAGCTTAGCATGAAATTGATTATATATAAGGCATGGTCTGAGGTACTAACAGGGCATCATGAATTATATTTGGAGATAGGCACCAAGACCCATCTTGACCCCACTGGGAACAAAGGTTTAAGAAAATGAATGGATGGCTAGCATGGAGGCTAACATGTGGACTAAACCTCCCACACTTTGAAAACCTCTGGGCTTCACTGAAGATCAGGTTTTAATTTTGTCATTTATTATGTAATGATTGATTGGAACATTGTTTGGAGAGACTTCAGCACGGCTTCAATGCGATTCTGGTCCACCATCCGGCGTCTCGGGAGGGGGAAGCAGTGCAGCACCAACACTGTTTATAGTGGGGATGATGTGCTGCTGACCTCAACTCAGGATGTTGTGGGCCGGTGGGCGGAATACTTCGAAGACCTCCTCAATCCCACCAACATGCCTTTTGTTAAGGAAGCTGAGCCTGGGGACTCTGGGTCGGGCTTTCCAATCTCTGGGGACAAGGTTGCTGAAGTGGTCAAAAAGCTTCTCGGTGGCAGGGCCCCAGGGGTGGATGAGATTCGTCTGGAGTTCCTTAAGGCTTTGGATGTTGTAGGGTTGTGTTGGCTCACGCGACTCTGCAATATCGCATGGACATCGAGGGCAGTTCCCCTGGGCACCCTCCGGTCCCCCTGTTCAAAAAGGGGGACCGGAGGGTGTGTTCTGTTGAGAATGGAAATTCCGATTGATGAATCATAATTTGTATTGACACACGGAGCATAAAATCAGCCAAGAAAAGCATTCAGACTTTACTTATTTTATTCACTTTCAGCGCTGAAAGGAGACACTTTAACCATTACATTCGAGAAGAGTTTCTAAAAATGTCTGTGCAGCGTCTGAAGAGAAGGAGGAGGGTAGCTGATTATATGGACTGAAGACACTCCTTGAAATCACACCATGTCTCTGTGGCCTGGGAAAACTTTTCTTTTTTGTGAGAAATGGACCTTGGTGCCTAACATAGGTCTATATAATCCATTTCATGCAAACATGTGACTCTTTACTATGGGCCCTTTGTCTAACAGCGTGTGACTCTTTCTCGACCTTGGTAAAGCGTCTCAACATTACCCCTGTTGGGCTCTAAAAGAGCCCAAAATGGGGAAGACAAACCCTAGAGTAGACACTGTCCCTCTGGAAAACGTCCCCCGAAGCTTTTGCAAATGTTGATATACATAGCATCATTTCAAGTAGAGATGTGCCGATCAGATTTTTTCTTGCCGATACCGATACCGATCACCCATAAGGGCCGATCACCAATACCGATACCGATCACATAATTATTATTTTTTATCATAAACACTACCGGTTACATTATGTGGAAAAAGGAACCATGAATTCACCTTAATTTAGACAAAAACTTGTTTTTAAGAACTTTTTCCAAGAACTAAACAAAACAGGCATTCTGCAAATTGTATTGCTATCGATAATACTATCTTTAACAGACTGAAAACATATGAAGGCTCTGAAGAGGCTAAATAATGCAGAGCCAAAATAAAACCTCTCAACATTGCCAAAAAAAATTCAAGTATAAAACTTAACATTCAAAGGCAAATACAGGTTCCATTACAATAAACAATCCAGAGTTACTGCATGAAAACTTCCTGATAGCATGGCGGCTAGCTGATTACTGCTAGTTCTGAGTGGCTGTTTCTGACTGAGCGGAGTAATTATGCAGAGCAGGGAGGAGATCGATTCTTTTTTTAGAGATTATCTGTCTCATGTTAGGGCAGCGAAAGTTTTAATATGTATGTAAAATTTATTTTTTTAGGTTAGATGCTGCAGCTTTAAACAGAGGTTCGGTGTGAGAGTCACTACCAGGTGGAGCAGAAGCGGCGCTTCGTCTGTGAAATATTACTACCTGTAGCGCGTAGCAGCGGTTCAACAGCGAGAGCAGAGCCAGCGTTTTACATTGCAGCTCAAAGACTTAAATAATTTTGCGGGTTATTTGTTTAGCTTTCTGACCGTCATGCTAATCCGGGTGAGTGTTTGCAGCTGTGCGCTGCTTTACCTATCTGATCCTCCATATGTATTTTTTGCTGCAGTGAGCCTCGATGTAGCCAAACTCCGTCAAGTATGGCATTGTTTTTATGCCATATTAGATTTGTTGTGTTGATGCATTTTTACGTGCTTCACCCCACGTGCATCAATTTTCTGCCGCAACACGCAAACTTCCCCATTCACTCTGTTCGTTATAGTTCCACATCACTTAGGATTTGTTGCTGCGCGTTTGCGGAGTGTGAAGGAAAGAGGAGACCAGCTGCACAGACAGGCTGTGAAATGAGATGCAGGTGATCAGTATCGGCAACAAGAGCCAATGATCGCCGATCACCGATCATGCACTTTTTCACGTAATATTTAAAAGTTAATGAATTACAGAAAGGATGCAATGCTAAATGAAATGGGATGGTAAGAAAAGCTTAAAAGTAATGAGTCTGGAAAGGCACAGAACTTACAACGAACACTAAACAGCAAACCAACAAATCAGGATCAAGGCAGCACACTCAAAATATACTGGTCTGAATGAACTATGATGAGGAAACAAGTAAAAATGCTTTCTAAGTAAAATGTAATAATAGTAATAAAATTTAATCATATCAGTCTCTCTATAGCAAGACCTATCAACGTCAAATCAGTTTCTGCGTGTGTCCAGATGTAGACGCGGCGCAGCTCGATGGGAAACCCCGACAGGCCTGCGAGGCTTCAGTGGCGTTTCAGCTGTAAATTGGTCCACCAATTGTGGAAGGCGCCCACAGTCTCACATCCCTGCACACCCAGAAAGGATTGGACTTCATTCTGCAATACAAAAAACACAACAAAAACCGAAATCAATGGATTATATAAAGAAAATTAAAGTGAAGGAAAGCATCTATTTTTGTCACTAGATACTAGTACTGCCCTTAAACTCTGGAAAGCTGGAGTTCCACGGTCGTCTTTTGGTTCTGAGAAACCATCTGATAGGCATGTGGGGTTCTATAGGTACCACTGCTCTTCTCTATGTTGGAGGTGATGCACTGAACAGCCAAGGACCTCAGGCAGGGAACAGCAGAATCCACAGGTGATGAGGAGAGCAAGGAAGATTCTTTAAGGTTGTGCATCATCTGATTAGTAAACATAATGTTCTTTTTTTTAATGGCTGCTCCTTGAAGCTGAAGATCAAGCTTTTTTTTTTTACTAAGCCAATAGAGCATCAATATATCAATAGCATCTGTTATTTAAGTTCTCCTCTTAATCATAGTTAAAGAAATGCTTAAATTAAGTAACACATTTCAACCTTCAAAAATAGCATTGCTTGTTTTAAGTGTTGCCATATTCATAGGATCAGATAAAATCAGAAATCAAACAAAAATCATGTAAAGATCAGATTATGAAATGAATGTGAAAAACTGCCCACAGTCATGTTTTAGCAAAGGAATATCATTTGAAATGTATATGAATTATCCCTAATAGAAACTTTACCAGAAATCTTAAACCATATATAAATATTTTGCTTTTGTTATTTTAATCAAATTCAATCAAATAGTCCTCATTTAATAAGAAGTAGCCCACTACACTAAAGGCTTGTAAAATATTCTCAGTAGTGTGAAACGTTAATGATTCGTGTTAAATTAAGATCCCTTGTAATATATTCCATTCATGTAATAAAAGACAACCCTATTTTGTCTCAAACCACCAGACTTCACATGTGATGTTCAATTTGCCCCGTCAGAAGCTGTCCAGGGCAGCATTCAGTCCCGCTGTGCAGAAAAAATCTGGACAAAGTGTTTGGCCCCCCTTGACAGAGCGAGGGAGAGACAGAGCAATACAGCATGTCAATGTTTTCAAACCTCCGTCTCACGTCGGGCAGAAGCCGTTGGTCTTTTCAGCCATAGGAGACCCTCAGAAACAACGGCTGGGCCTTGTCCTTTAGCCAGGTATTTCCTCAGAGATCAGATCCTGTAAGCTGCAATCCGTCCTCATGTGACAACAGGAAAAATCAATCCAACCTCACTGACCTCTATAGAAGCTGTAAGAATCGTCCTCTAGGTCTTTGCTCTCAAACAGCAGTCCGGCCGAAGATGGTACAATTCATATGTGTAGAAAGTGCAAATGTCCAAGTCAGCGCAGCTAAGAACAGCAGAGGCCTGAAGGCTTTTCTCCTCACCTCCTCCCATGGCCCTGAACCTGCAAAACCCGGCCCCCATGGTCCCCGTCAGACCACAGGAAGCAGAAGTGCTAGAGTACAACACAAAGTAAATTAAGAAAATAAAAGTGTATGCCACCTTTTGCTCACATAATTATAAATTAACTGTCTTTTCTGTAGCTTGTGATGTAGATGAAGAGTTGCCTCTTTTTTTTGTTTCTTTTTGTTGTTCCAGCCAGGCTCAGGGTCACTGGAGCGGCTCAGATAACGTCCACTGCCTCAGTCCCTGAGCTCCGAAGAAAAGATAAAATAGAAATGTGTTAAGATGATTCACCCTCAGATGTTTCAGAATTAACCGGTTGTGGAATCAACCCCTCTCAAAAATTAAACTCTAAGAAATTATTAAAATGTAAACAAAATCTAGTATTTCCAGCTTCATACACTTTTAATAAATTGGTTATTCAAATGCATATGTAAACTAATCAATTCAATGGTGTCCAATTTTACACAAAAGCATCCTTGTGATATTGCCATGCTTTAAGACAACCAATTAAATTTCCTTAATAATTTAGGTCAAAAAGAAAACTGTAATCAAATATTATTTATTCCATTAATGAAAATATTACCATTATCCTGATATTTTTCAAAACTGCTGAGTATTCATGTATTGTTCCAATTACATCCAACTGTAACTTTATACAATTAAAAGTAGAGGTGATGCAGGAAACCCGTCAATCTGAAAATAAACATGGCATAGATATTGATTGAAGCTATTCAATTTTAAATGACCAATTGTTAATTTAGTAAGAGCTTCTATATAACTCTGTATTTCAGTCATGCAGGAAGGCACTGTAAAAGAGCTCATTAAATGAACTCATAATATACCAATGTCAAATGAATAAATTCATAATTAACCATATCTTTAAACCGACTAGGAATTGGTCTGTTTCTTCTCCACCCCCTGTTGGTATAATTAAAAAATTTGAAAGCAATTTTGCATTTGTTACTATTCTCCAAGACTAAAATATTACAGGGTGTCACAAGTTTCCCAGATCTTCTGTCTAGAATTGGACGTAGACTATGAGATGTTTTTAGATGTAAAGATTTATCAAAAATGTTTTATGTTTATCATTTCCCCCTTTTGTTTTCTTATCTAAATAGAAAACGAAAATTTCTGACAACAAGATTTCTATTGTTATCAGAAATATTGTTCAGAGACTCTTTTTCTATATATACTGTATATTTTTAAATGTCCAACTGAAACTGTACTGGTAAAGCCAAAATTTTTTTTTATTTTAAACAAGTTCAGATCAGAATTTGGATTGCTTTCCTAAAAGGCTGTGTCAATGTTCTGTTTGAACCGACAAAAGAAGAATTGATCAATTTAGGCAGAGGAGCAAAACATGTAGACAAAGATTATGCAGTACTGTAAGATGTCTTTGCATTTCAAATCAAATGTTCTGTTGGACTTGAATTTATGTATCAATTCAATCAAATCAAAGCACCCAGGTGTTGTGAGCCAGCTGTTGTCCAATCAGTTTGATTTTTTACATAATCAATTACTATCATATCCACTTTAAAAGTTTCATCATGTCCAATTTGTGCCTTTCTACCAAGACACGCATGTGTTTCAAAAGCAGCAATTAGTTAGTTAGTAAGTTAGTTAGTTTTGTTATTAGAAAATAAAAACAACAATAATATTAATAAAAATGAAAAGAAAATAAAACATGTTAAACTAAATGAAAAGTCTCGTAATAAATGCTATCTGGTTTTAAACCAAAGCTGAAATGTGATTACTCCTTTTTGAACATACTATTTGACACTTTGAAGTAAGGTAACTGATAGAGATTTTTTGATATTATCATTTTGTTGTTACTTTAGTTCATATTCGGTCTAATGTTAGTCAGTTTAAAGTGTTCTCTTCTTTAGTGTGTGTATTAACTGACCTGGGGGTCACAGCTGCCTGTTCATCTTCAGGTGAAACAGTTTGACCGAGATTTGAACCGGGCTCAGGCCGTAGATCAGATATCGCATCTGGAACTGGGTTGCTAGTTGTTTAGGTAAATTGTTTTACGACCTTTGCTGTGTTTAGGTAAAATGTTTTACGACCTTTGCTGTTTTTCCTCTGCTGTCTATCTTGCCTATCCTCCCTCTTTGAAGTTTGAAAATAAAAGACAAGCTCTACCCAAAGATCTTCAGAACGCTCTGTGAACGGCTCGGAGGAGCAGTTGACAGAGTCTTCTCCTTTTGCAAAAGTTTAGTCATAAAATTCATATATGTTGTCTGTGGTTCTTTTATGTAGGTTCTAGAAAAATACCTATCAGTAACTGAATTATCTAGATTTAGAATCATTAATTGTCTTTGAGACAAGAATATGTTGTAACCAATGTAATGAACCATAATTGAATCTAGAGCTGTTTCATAATCACCCTTTGAATCAAACATATACTCATATTTATTTACCAATTCTGTTCCCTCTTTAGACATTTTAAGGTGAGCAAGTTTCAAATGAAAAGAAATCCTGTTTTTGATAAGATAATAAGAGAGAAAAATATTGTTTAGTCCATAATAAAGTTCAAGTCTTTATCCTGGATAAAGACTTGAAAAATTGAAAAATCTCAATTTTTCAAGTTTCATTAAGTTTAAATTTAACCCTGTCTACAGCTAAGCCGAGTTTCAAAAACTTCAACCCATTAGTTGTCACTTTATTTTGTTTACAATTTTACCTGTTATGTAACTTCATTCATCTTTCATACAGTTAATTTTACCGCATGTGAAAATAGTGAATTGTGCAGGATTAGTTTAGTTCCAATCAGTTTTCCCTTAGCATCATTTATTCCTTCCAGCCGGTATTTTCCAAAAGGCTGTCTGTTTAACAGGTCGCCTCCTTTCTTCTGCACCAGGTATTCTATCCCTTTTTTTTGTTTTTCTCTTTCTCCCTTATTTTGATATTCATTATTCTATTTGCTCACAGAACGTAATCCATGTACTGGTGTCCCACTTTGGATGTTATTTTTCCTTTTCAAGTTCACCCTCCATCAGTTTAGGCTCAAAATTTAGGCTCAAAAAGCACCTCCTCTCTTCTTTTCTTTTTTTTGCAGTTTTGCTCGCACGGCTGCGAGAAAATCCAACCCAGCAGACAATATCAAAAACCTCCCACAGATTATAATTTCCCAATGTTGACCATGGTTTTAAAACACATTGCAATAAACAGAAAAGAGTACATTTAAACACATAATGTCTGCTTTAGCGGCAGAAGCTTACACACACAGCTGACAGATACACACACAGCTGACAGATACACAGAAATGGATCCACGCTTTTCAGCTCCTATTTTTGTCCTCTTTTATCACTTCTTATTTCACTTATTACTTCGCTTATTACTCTTTAGAGGATCAGACCGCGATCGACCTTTATCTTATTCTCTGATCTTATCTCTTTTTCCTATGGTGGACCACTTTCACCGCATTTCGCGTTTCTCAAGCAAAGTCTCAGATTGGCTAATGCATTCTTTTCTGAGGGCAGCACTCCCCGAGGATAAAACCGACAGAACCTAGCCTTTCCCTTTTACCGCGTCCGAAAAAGGTCGGGGACGGCCAGTTCCCACTGCAAGCCAATCAACCTTTTTACCTTCGACTATAAATTACTTAACTTTAACATTAACTTTACTCCTATGAACAACTTGAAACATTTAGACAGACCAGTCAAAAGCAGTACAAACGACAAAGACAACTCAGTGACAAGCAGACAAACCTGGGAGACAGTACAGACAATGGCTGATAACTGAAATTTATACAGACCTGAGAAACAGGTATATTAAGGATATATATGTTGTATATTAAGGAACAAGTGTCCTTACCTTTCATGTGGGCCCTACACCAGAGTACTGTTCCGTAAAGTCTGTGCCTGAACAGCCAGTCCAATCTCCGCTCATGTGTCAACACAAAACCATCCTCTGCTACCAACTGTTGGGAATGGAAATCCTAATCGATGAATCATAATTTGTATTGACACACGGAGCATAAAATCAGCCAAGAAAAGCATTCAGACTTTACTTATTTTATTCACTTTCAGCGCTGAAAGGAGACGCTTTAACCATTACATCCGAGAAGAGTTTCTAAAAAAGTCTGTGCAGCGTCTGAGGAGAAGGAGGAGGGTAGCTGATTATATGGACTGAAGACACTCCCTGAAATCACACTATGTCTCTGTGGCCTGAGAAAATGTTTCTTTTTCGTGAGAAATGGACCTTGGTGTCTAACAGAATCAAAATTGTAACTCTTTACTCTGGGCCTTTTGTCTAACAGTGTGTGACTCTTTCTCGACCTTGGTAAAGCGTCTCAACATTGTCCAGTAGTTGGCAGTGTATTGTATGATGCACTAGTGACCACTTCAATGGTTTGTGTGCATTTACAAAATAAAAACCCATAAAAACACAAGAAAATGGATTTGAATAGCTGTCCACTGCCAGCTTTGCATGAAATGGATTATATATAAGGCATGGTCTGAGGTACTAACAGGGCATCATGAATTATATTTGGAGATAGGCAACAGGACCCCTCTTGACCCCATTGGGTACAAAGGTTTAAGAAAATGAATGGATGGCTAGCATGGAGGCTAACATGTGGACTAAACCTCCCACACTTTGAAAACCTCTGGGCTTCACTGAAGATCAGGTTTAATTTTGTCATTTATTATGTAATTAATGACTGGAACATTATTTGGAGAGACCAAGGGGAAAGACTTCTGCATGGCTTCAATGCGATTCTGGTCCACCATCCGGCGTCTTGGGAGGGGGAAGCAGTGCAGCACCAACACTGTTTATAGTGGGGATGATGTGCTGCTGACCTCAACTCAGGATGTTGTGGGCCGGTGGGCGGAATACTTCGAAGACCTCCTCAATCCCACCAACATGCCTTTTGTTAAGGAAGCTGAGCCTGGGGACTCTGGGTTGGGCTCTCCAATCTCTGGTGACGAGGTCGCCGAAGTGGTCAAAAAGCTCCTCGGTGGCAGGGCCCCAGAGGTGGATGAGATTCACCTGGAGTTCCTCAAGGCTCTGGATGTTGTAGGGCTGTGTTGACTCACGCGACTCTGCAATATCGCATGGACATCGGGGGCAGTTCCCCTGGGCACCCTCCGGTCCCCCTGTTCAAAAAGGGGGACTGGAGGGTGTGCTCCAATTACAGAGGGGTCACACTCCTCTCTCAGGTGTCCTGGAGAGGAGGGTCCATCGGAAGTCGAACCTCAGATTCAGGAAGAACAGTGTAGTTTTCGTCCTGGTCGTGGAACATTGGACCAGCTCTACACCCTCAGCAGGGTCTTGGAGGGTGCATGGGAGTTCGTCCAACCAGTCTACATGTGTTTTGTGGACTTGGAGAAGGCATTTGACCGTGTCCCTTGGGGGGTCTTATGGGGGGTTCTCTAGGAGTATGGGGTACTGAGCCCTTTGATACGGGCTGTCAAGTCCCTGTATGACCGGTGTCAGAGTCTGGTCCGCATTGCTGGCAGTAAGTCGGGCTTGTTTCCGGTGAGAGTTGGACTCCGCCAAAGCTGCCCTTTGTCACCGATTCTGTTCATTACTTTCATGGACAGTATTTCTAGGCGCAGCCGAAGTATTGAGGGGATACGTTTTGGTGGCCTTAGGATCACATCTCTGCTTTTTGCGGATGATGTGGTCCTGTTGGCTTCATCAGATCGTGATCTGCAGCTCTCGCTGGAGCGGTTCGTGGCCAAGTGTGAAGCGGCCGGGATGAGGCCCAGTGCCTCCAAATCAGAGGCCATGGTCTTAAGCCGGAAAAGGGTAGAGTGCCTTCTCCGGGTCAGGGGGGTCATCCTGCCTCAAGTGGAGGAGTTTAAGTATCTGGGGATCTTGTTCATGAATGAGGGAAGAAGGGAGCGGGAGATCGACAGGTGGATTGGGGCAGCGTCTACCATGAAGCGGGCGCTGTACTGGTCCATCGTGGTGAAGAGAGCTGAGTCAAAAAGCGAAGCTCTTGATATACTGTTCAATCTCCGTTCCCACCCTCATCTATGGTCATGAGGTTTGGGTCATGACCGAAAGAACGAGGTCACGGATACAAGCGGATGAAATTGGTTTTCTCTGCAGGGTGGCTGGGCTCTCCCTTAGAGATAGGGTGAGAAACTCGGTCATCAGGGAGGGACTCAGAGTAGAGCCGCTGCTCCTCCACGTCGAGAGGAGCCAGTTGAGGTGGCTCGGGCATCTGAGAAGGATGTCTTCTGGACGTCTCCCTGGTGAGGTGTCCCGGGCACGTCCCACCGGGAGGAGGCCTCGGGGAAGACCCAGGAAATGCTGGAGGGACTATGTCTCTCGGCTGGCCTGGGAACGCTTTGGGGTTCCCCCCGAGGAGCTGGAAGAAGTGGCTGGGGAGAGGGAAGTCTGGACCTCCCTTCTGAAGCTGCTGCCCCCGCGACCCAACCCCGGATAAAGCAGAAGAAAATGGGACCTGCCCTGATTACCTTCCCTGTGTATTTAACCCCACCTGTTTTTGTCCTATGTTGGGTCCTCGTCGTATGTTAATCAATCAATCAAATTTTATTTGTATAGCACTTTTCAGCAGCAAGGCATTTCAAAATGCTTTACATAATTAAAATAAAAACAGCATGTGACATTGAATGAAGAGTGAGAAAGAGAGATTTTTTTAAAAAGAAAAAGAATAATTAAAAAGGATAAAAACATAGACATCAAAACCCACACTCTAACCCTAATTTAGCTTTTTAGTTTTCTGGAAGTTTGTTCCAAATTTGTGGTGCGTAGAAACTGAATGCTGCTTCTCCTCGTTTGGTTTTGGTTCTGGGGATTCAGAGCAAACCAGAACCAGAATATCTGAGGGGTCTAGACGATTGGTACAGCAGCAGCAGATCTTTAATGTATTGTGGTGCTAAACCGTTCAGCGATTTATAAACTAACAACAGTATTTTAAAGTCTATTCTCTGAGCTACAGGGAGCCAGCGTAGGGACTTTAAAACTGGTGTTATGTGCTCTATCTTCCGGGTTTTAGTGAGAACACGAGCAGCAGCATTCTGGATCAGCTGCAGCTGTTTGATTGATTTATTAGTCAGACCTGTGAAGACGCTGTTTCAGTAATGAATGCGGTTAAAGATAAACGCATGGATGAGTTTCTCTAGATGGTGCTGAGACATCAGTCCTCTAATCCTGGAGATGTTCTTCAGGTGATAGAAGGCCGACTTTGTGACTGTCTTAATGTGGCTATGAAGGTTCAGGTCAGAGTCTATCACTACTCCCAGGATTCGGGCCTGATCGCTGATTTTTAGTTGTAAAAATCAGCGATCGCTCCTTTTTAGGTCCAAAGATAATAACTTCAGTTTTGTTTCTGTTCAGCTGGAGAAAGTCAATCAATCAAATTTTATTTGATTGATTGACATGTAATGACATGTAATGTCACATGTAATTCTGCAGTAGTGATTTGTCTAGATTGTTCTTTTTTATCAGTGGTTTGATAACTGCTGTTTTCAAAGCCTGGGGGAAAACACCTGAAGAGAGCGATGAGTTTACTATTTGGATCAGATCCTTAGCAATGACAGGCAAGACTTTCTTAAAGAAAAGTGTAGGTAGGACATCCAGACAGCAGGAACCGGAGCTTAAATGACTAATAATTTTTTCTAGGGTTTTATAATTAAGTAGTTGAAATTGGGTCATTTTTCCTGCATTTGTTTTGTTTGGGCACAGCATTAGTACTGTCTTAGGAGTGGATGTGCAGATTAATTCTCTTATCTTTTGAATCTTCTCTAAAAAGAAACTGGAAAACTTGTTGCAGGCCACATCAGATTAAAGTTCAGGTGGCAAAGTCATCGGAGGATTTGTGAGCCTGTCAACAGTAGCAAATAAAGCTTGAGCATTGTTAATGTTTTTGTTTATGACATCTGCAAAGAAAGCCTCTCTTTCATGTTTTAGTGTTGTGTGATAGTTACGTAGTCTTTGCTTGTAGATGTCATAATAAACATGCAGTTGAGCTTTATGTCATTTCCGTTCGGCCCTACTGCAGAGTTGTCTTGCAGATTGAACTGTTTGTGGATTTCTCCATGGAGATTTCTTCCTACCAGTCACAACCTTCACTTTAATGCGGGCAATGTAATCAATGACATCTAAAAGTTTGCACTGAAAATCATCTACCAACTTATCTTTGTCATTATAGCTTACGGGCGAGGAAGAAGAGTAGATTTGATTAAATGTTTCTGCTGTGTTTTCTGTGAAAATACGTTTTGTGATAGTAGCTTTTTGTACAAGTGGGTTAACGGATAAAGAACTGTCAAAGATAACAGCAAAGTGATCCGACAGGGCCACATCAGTTACAGAGACATTGGAAATATTCACACCCTTACTGATAACCAGGTTCTGTGTGTGTCCCTGAGTGTGTGTTGCTTGTTTGACATGTTGTGTTAAACCAAAACTCTCTAATATATTGAAGGGCTTTTTTGCCCCTCGGTTGTGGTGATTTCAACATGAATGTTGAAATCACCAACAATTATTAAACAATCATAATCAATGCATATGAGAGATAGAAGCTCATTGAAGTCGGTAAAGAAATTTTCCACATATGTTGGGGTTTTGTATAGAGTTAGTGTCAAAGTTCGTTTGTGGCCTTTTACCTCAATTCCAAGATATTCAAAATACATAAAATTACCCAATGAGATTTTGCTACAGTTCATGGTATTTTTAAATATTGAAGCCACACCTCCTCCTTTTTTGTGTTTTCTATTCTCACTTAAAAAATTGTAGTTAGAAGGCGCTGATTCAATTAGTACGATTGGTTCATTATTTTCATTCATGTTTTATTTCTGTCAGAAATAAAACATCAATATTATGCTCGGTGATGAAATCATTAATTAATAGAGCTTTAGCACAGAGAGATCTCGTATTTAAAAGAGCCAGTTTAAGTGACTTGGAGGCTGAAAGCTCTTCAGTCTGAGGTTCCTTTAGACAGGGGATCAGTCTGAGGTTTGAATTAAGACCACTGCTTTTTGTATTTCTGTTTTTTGTAACTTTTCTTGTAGTGATCCGGACAGGTAATGTACTGCTATGCAATGTCGGGGGGCCAGACACATTCTGGTGGAAGACGGTTGCAAAGATAATATCTGGACCCCGGTCTCAGACATCAGAAACGCAGAGTGCTGGATCCTCAGGGAGGTTAGAGGCAGGTGGCTTAGATGAAGTGAGGTCTGCTATGTTAGAGGAACGGAGAGTCGTGCCGAGGTGAAACTGTTGATCCATACCATCCTGCTGGGAGGAGGAGTCCGTCTGTTTTCCTCTCTGACCCGGATCCCCCACCAGCATCTTCAGGCGGTTCAGGTGCAGCCCGACTCTCTTTAGTGATTGACTTCCTGGGAAACTCTGATCTTCTGAGTGAGTGTAGGAGCAGAGAGGGAGGAGGGAAGAAGGAGGGGAACCAATCATTCTGTTCCTAGTTGATGTCTTATCACTTTGTTTTGGGACACTTTGCTCTTGATAAGCGGAGGCTTCCATCTTAGTCAGACATCCTTGAGCCTGTTCTTCTGAAGCGATGGTCACATTGTTGTTCTTGTTGATAAAATGAAAAATATTTGCAGTTAGCAGTCTTATTCCATGTTTGCTAAGATTACCTCCTCTTCTCCCAAAGAGGTGAAAGCGCTGCTAGTAGGTCCAGAAGTTATTGATGAAGGTCACTAAGCTGGCAGAGCAGGTTTGTCACCATGTCATCAGTCTGCTCTCTGGTTTTTGGATTAATCATTAAATCATCATTTACATCATGTCTACCTGGGCCTGCCAGCGTCTTTCTCACCACCACCGATTTTGCTAACAAAATGTGTCACTTTGACCCTAAGTGTTGCTGTACAGCCACGTGTTCACAATTGCATCAAAGCTATCAAGAAAAACTGTAAAAGCAAAATATCATGGGTGATGAAAGAGGTCTGTGTTTTTTATAAAAAGAATCACATCGTTTAAAAGTTTACCATAGTTTTCCTTTAAATGTGTTTTAAAATCAGAATTGTTTTCATTTAAGCGGGTGAATTTCTGAGTTTTAATTCTTAGTTGTAATTTTGCATTTACAAAAAATGCAAATGCTCTTCACCACCCAGCACTGTAATATTATTCTTTTTCAAAATAAAAGAAGCAAACCATTTTTGTATATAAAGAGGTTAATTTTCACACCTCATCAATAAACAAAATGATTTATTTACTTTCAGGAGCAAAGGCAGATGTGAATTCTTGTAGGTTTTTCTTTAAAAAATCATCAACCTGAAAACAAGGACGATTCGCTCTTTCTTCAGAAAATCTGTTTCATTCCATTAAGTTTACAATCAAGTTTTCCTTGGAGCAAAACTCACTGCAAGCGTGTTCACTACAAAAACAGAAAATTTACCAATTATTTTTAGTCTATTTTCTAGTGCAAGTCTCTCAGTTCACCTCAGATAAAGCTCAACTATTTTACAAGTAACTACAGTAGAATGTATGAGCTGCTTATTTTTAGTCAAATCCTTAATATTGATGAAAAAGTTATTTCATTTGCTGATTTAAGTTATGAGAGGGGGAAATGTTTTATTAGTGAAATCTGTCAATGGAACAAGAACTTTTTTCAAGTGTTTGAGAACGACGAGATGTTAAAGATCCTCTATATGTTGATGACAGCACAGATCAGTGTCTGACCTGTGATTGGACAGATCAGTGTCTGTCTTGTGATTGGTGGCTTTCTTTCCAGCAGGAAGTTGTGAACAGAGTTTAAAAGCTGCTGCAGGACTGCAGACATTCACAGCAAGCTGGACGGACCAGCAATGTACTTGCTGAAGGTTCTGCTGCTGGGGCTGGGTGAGTCGGAAACACTGGAGACATTTCCACTGGTTCCAGAGAGGCTGCTGCTCTCGGTGACTCTCAGACTTCCCTCTGATTCTGTTTCAGAATGAAACTTCTTTGCATATAAACTGTGATGCTTTTTAATCTTTAACTGTTTATCCTCTTTCTGTTCCTGCAGCCATTTTTGCACCTGATTTCTGAGTAAAGTCCTCCTTTTTCTTCTTCAGGTGTTTCAGTAAACTCAGGTGTTTCTCTGCAGAAGAGAATCATTGGAGGTCGAAACTGTGAAAACACAGAGCGTCTTTTTCATGTTCGGCTGGAGAGCAGCAGGTCTAGTAATGAAAGGATCCGCTGTGGAGGATCTCTGATCGACCCTGAGTGGATCCTGACTGCAGCTCACTGCTGGAAGCCAGGATGGTAGGAAAGAGACATGAAGACAATTTTATCTGCAGATGATCAGGTTTTCTGTCTTTTAATTATGATCTAACTTTTTCTGCAGGATTAATGAAGCAATGTTAGAAGTTCATCCACAGACTGCTAGGCAGCAGAGTCAAGTAATCCGAGACAGACCTGTGATTTATACTCGCAGTCGCAGAGACCATGACATTGCGTTGGTGAAGCTTCATACACCAGTATCAGGTGTCCCTCTTGCTCGGCTATCAGACTGCAGATATCGTCTTAAAGTGTAAATCTTTCTCTGATCATAACATAACTTCAGGTTTTCTATCCTGCTCCTCCAATCCTGCTGCCTCTGCTTCAGCACACCTGAGTCAGGTAATCAGGCCACCAGCAGAACCAGAACCCATTTAGCTCAGGTGTGTTGGACTAGAGACACATGTCACTGAGGACTGGAGGTGGACACTCCTGTGTCAGTGGATAAAGTCCTTCATGGATTTATTTTCTGTTCTTTCATTGTTCTTTGCAGTTAATTTTCTTTGTTATCTTGTATTTTTACATTTTCTTCTTATTGTTTTTTAGAGGCGATACTGTTCATCTGGCAGGAGAGGGAGAAACAACAGCTGGCCCCAATAATCAGCGATGTGAGAGAAATATTGAAGTTATGAGAATAAAATCTTTGTTTCTGTCTCTAAAGAGAAGTTTGAGTGAAGAACATGTTTATGATTCTCTTGTTTCTCTACAGTGCCTATTATTCCTCCTATTCCAGCAAATCTTCAGTGTGTCGACATGAATGTTGTTGCCGTTTCCCTCTTCATAGTGCCATATGGGCATGTATTCCGTGCTGAAGCACCGAACAAGGATATATGCTATGTAAGTTTGTTTTTTCCCAATATCGCTCTACAGCAATTAGAAGACTTTTCTGTTTTACAACATAACTATATTGATATAAATTTTTCTACAGGCCGACACTGGTGGAGCAGCGATATACAATGGCAAGATTTATGGTGTGATTGCTCTTAGTGGAGAATTAGCATATCAGAGTCCAGCTACAATCATGGATGTGTGTAAATACAAGGACTGGATTAAAAGAACAATTAGGCGTGGAAAATAAACTATTGTGGAATAAAATTCTCATAAAATTTCCTCACATATAATTTTATAATTGCATCTTCATCAGTTTGATCCACATGTCTGTAGAATTAGAATAAATGAAGTTTTGTTTTTTTCTCACCTGATCTTCACCTCCCTAATGGAGCTTTCTCTTCACCTAAGAAATGAAAAATAAATTAATAAATGCATGAAAAAGAAACATTTCCTGACTGATTGTCTTTACATTCATGGTTCAGTTTGTTCAGTTGATATTTTCCCTGAACTGAGTCTAAAAACATGAGTTTTAAATCACATGAAGAGGAGAAACAGAAGTAATTTATTTATTCAGTTTTTGTCTTTATTTTACATCAGAAATGAATATGCAGCATCTAAACTTTGCAGCTCTGGAGTTACTATTCCTGATTTAGTTCTAGAGAACTTTAAACGCCAACACAACCAAAGAGTTGTGCACAAAAATAATGAAACAGAAGTCACATAATGCAACTATTGACAAATAATAAAATCTTAATGTAAAAATAATAGAAAAAACATCACATTTTTAATAAAGATACAAAGAAATAAGTTTAAAAATTAAAAACATTTTAAAAGTCAGAGTTTGGAATGACAGAAGTTTTAAGGAAACATTTAAAAACAGGTAAAACTAATTAATGGTATCTTCTAGTTGCCCCAAATTCAACATGAAAATTATTGAAAATGTTTGTCTTTTGCAGTTAAAGTTTCATTGTGGATTTATAATATATATACTTTTCTTTCTATAAGGAAACATAAAGCTATAAAAAGGGATTATCTTAAAAACATTAACATAAAAATGGCTTGTAAAATAAGGGAGGAAGTGCTAAGATATTTATTTACTTTCACTGTTGAAGTTAAAATTTGAATTACATGTTTATTGTGTAAAACATTTCAGAAATTACAATTTGGTTTTTAAAAAATTAACATGGCAGTAGTTATCTGTTAATTTTATAGTAACATCTGATAAATGTTATGTGTTAGTTTTGCTAAAATATGTCATTAATACGTTATTATGTTTTCAATGATAACGTTTACATAAATTTAAACAGAAAAGAAGGTTTGCATCATCAAATATGATGGCCTTATTAAATAATTATCCAAATAATGGTATTAATTAACAAGTTTTACTTATTTCTAATGAACCAAGAATATTAATGCTGTTATTAAATGATACAAACTTTTTCAAGAGTAGTGATTTTTGTTGTTCGTTTTATTCTTCATACTTCGCAGCAGTGACGTGCGGCAGGCCCGTGCAGAGACCACTAAAGGGTCAGGTGCTAAAAAAAAAGGGCACATCTAACCGCATTCTAGGACAGAATATTAAAGCCTCTCAGCTTTCAGAGTTTAATAAACAATGATAAATTACAAAAATGTGACATATACACAAACATCTCTATATAGAGCATAACACTGTACCTATATGTAAGATATTTTATTAGTAATATTTTTTTCAGGTCTACTTTGTTATTTGTTCAGGAAATCAGAGCTGCATCAAACTTTAACCTGGAACTGCAGAAAAAAGAAAAAAATATTAGCAAAACTTGAATTGTTAACGCATGTCACCATGAGAAAGGCCTACTGAGTTTTGCTTAAAAAAAACTTTTTTAAACATTTAAATCACATTCGTCTCATGAAGTGTATTTTTTTTGCGAAGCAAACTTATTTTGCATGTCAGAAATCTTTTCTTAATATTCTAAGTTTTTGTTGGAGTCAAAGTTTTGCTTGTGATTCGCACATGACGTCTTGAGCAGGGCCTAAAATCACAACAAAAGATTTCTGATGTGTGCATATAAAAGTTTATATTTGGCAAATAACTTTTTAAGTTCACAAGACAAAAATAAGTTATTTAATTTAAAAAAGTTTTTTAAACAAAACAATGTTTTTTAAACAAGAAATCATTACAATTCCAAAAGTTTTGATTACAATTTTATTTTACTTAGTTAGTTTTACTTGGTTAGTTGTTTTTTTTTCATTGAATAATTGGGAAACAATTTTAACTTCATACTCTGTGAACCAGACACTAAACTTAAAGTCTGGTTTGAGTTTTTTCCCCTTCATTAATGACACACTTTTACTACATTCATTATATCTATCATGGTAATTCAGGGTGAGTTATTTTTAATTCTAAATGAATATCCTTGTTGGACTATTATTTAAGCCTTAAAGATACATTTACCTAATGCTGTAATAAATGAAATGTACATTATGTAGCAAAGGAAATTAGAAGATTGGACATATATTCATTATGGAGATGATCGGTTTTGGACAGGCGATGTCCCCTTATTGCATAAGCGATACTGAAGAATAACTGATATCATTAAAAATACAGGGAAGAAGCTTTTTAGTTATCTTGCTTTGCTAGCAAAGTTGTTAGCTAGCAGCTAGCTAATAGCACTCCAACAACAGCCTAATGTCTGTATGATAAAAATACTGAATCGGTAGATAACAACAGTTTTTCCTCACCTGGCTGTCCTCCCGCTCAGTAGTTCTTCAGAGAAAGGCAGACGCAGAGGCCTGTCAGTGTCTTAAATTGCGACTCCGTGCTGAAGCAGAAACGATGCTTCAACGTTTTCTGTCATCTGAGAAGTAGCAAGTCTACTCCACTTTATTCACCAAAAACGTTTTTTTTTAATTCACCAAAAACTGTTCTGTAATCTGGAACGTTCGCTATGTTGAGCTCCAGTTAGCCACCTTATCTCACTGCGCGAGAGGCAACTGCGTCATGCGTCACCGGCAAAAGGTCGAAGGTAACAAGGTGACCGGAGGGCTTATTATGTTGTACAAAGAATAATAAAAATAATTTTAGTACATGTTATGTGTCAGAAGAGGGCTTAGAAAATAATAAAACAAAAAAAATAAAATAAAAATAAAAATTGACCAAAAGGGCACTTTGGGCAAGGAGCAAAAAGGGCAGGTGCTCAAGCACCCCAGCCCCCCTCTGCATGTGCCTGACGTGGGGTGAGGTTCATGGCTGGTGAGGCTCTGACTTAATCATAATCATATTTACAAATGTAAATACCTGGCATGTTACTGTTTACATATGGAAATTATACAAATGCGCACAATGAAAAAACACTTCTTTAACATGCCATCCATGGCTGCGCTGCCACAGTAGAACAATTCTGTACAGACAAGAGTAGGCACGTGCAGAGGGGAGCCTGAGGGGGCATGAGCCCCTGCTGCTTTTATCCTTGATGCCCGTTTTCATTTTGGAATGAATATGTGTAATGTAAACATTTAAATATAAATAAAAAATGTGGCCACTTCTGCTAAATTTTTGTGGATTGTATTTTGTACCATTTAGTTTTCTTCTTTGGGTAGTTAGAATATATATAAGTTAGTTTAGAACCAAAATGTATAATTAATTTTTATATTTGGAATTGTGTAGATTACATTGTTAATTGTTAGACCCTCCCATTAATTTGAGTAATTAAGTACACAACGGTTGAAGGTCTATTGTTTGGTAAATGTCTGGTGTGTTGCTAGGTAACAGGAACAAAGGTTTTTACATATTACATTGTGTAAAAGTGTTGAGCATAAACAAACTGTTTTCACCATTGACTTTAAGATGCATGTTGTCAGGAACAAAGAACACATACAGACAGGGGCACAACTACACAGTATTCAGGTGGATGCGAAAACATAAATCGGTGCCAACCCCCAAGGAAGGTACGTCAGGGTGAAGGAGCATAGAAAACATACGCTCCGGAGGAGCTGGAAGAAGTGGCTGGGGAGAGGGAAGTCTGGGCCTCCCTTCTGAAGCTGCTGCCCCCGTGACCCGACCCCGGATAAGTGGCAGAAAATGGATGGATGGATGGATGGCATACTTTAGGCACCTAAAAGTATGCCTTTTAGGTGCCTTGATAAGCTTTTACTATTTTTGTTACAATTGCAAAGAATAAAAAAATTATAATCCTGATGTAATGTTGTTTAACAAAGTACCCAATCCATTTTTAGATTTATGACGCAAGATCTATAAGTCAACGGATTTAGCTCCAGTTCACACTCCAGACCAGATGGTGGTGGTATTGCACACTTTCATATATATATATATATATATATATATATATATATATTATTGTAAAAAAAGATATAAAAGAGGAAGGAACTGGAAAGGGTAAGGGGAGTTCAGTAACACTGGTTAATTTATTAAGTAAACATCAATCACAGGATATAATACTAGCAATTTGAAAGTTACAAAAGTAGCTGAAAGGATTTAGTATGTGTGCGAGCAGGGCCGTGTAGAGACTACTAAAAGGGCAGGTGCTCAACAACAAAAAAATGGGCACATCTAACCGCATTCTAGGAGAATATTAACAAAGCCACTCAGCTTTCAGAGTTTAATAAACAATGATAAATTACAAAATTGTGAGATAGACAACCAAAGCTAAGGAAAATCTCTATATAGAGCATACAACTATGCATATGTAAGATATTTTATTAAAAATATAAACAAGGGCACAATGCAATTGTTTAGTGTACTGTAATCTATAAAACAGAGCTGCCTGTTTGCTACACTTGCAGTGGAGATGAAGATGGTCCATTCAGGAAAGCAGAGCTGCATTAAACTTTAATGTGGAACTGCAGAAAAATGAAAAAAATAAAAGCAAAAATGTAATTGTTAATGCATGTCACCATGAGAAAAGCCTACTGCGTTTTGCTTAAAAAACTTTTTTTTAATAAAAATCACACATTTTTGTCTCATGAAGTGAAAAAATTATTTGCAAAACAAACTTATTTGTGCATGTCAAAAATCTTTTCTGGCTATTCTAAGTTTTTGTTTGTGACTCAAAGTTTTACTTGTGATTCTCACATGACGTCGTGGGCAGGGCCTAAAATCACAACAAAAGATTTCTGATGTGTGCAAATAAATGTTTGTTTGGCAAATAACTTTTTAAGTTCACAAGACAAAAATGAGTTATTTCATGTAAAAAGAAAGTTTTTTAAACAAAATGTTTTGTTTTTTTTAAAAAAGAAACCATTACAATTCCAAAAGTTTTGATTACAATTTTATTTTACTTAACTGAGGTTAGTTTTTTTTCCATTGAATAATTGGGGGAAGAATTGGTAACACTTTATTTGAAGGGGGGTGAATAAGACTGACATGACACTTTCATAAACATATTACACTTGTCATGAACTGTTTAAACTTTACCTTTAATAACATAAAGTTACCTATTTTTTAAAGTGCAATCACTAATACTTTTATAACAAATTTATATCAGTAATGATTTCTTGGTTAATGACATGTTGTCATAACAAAGACATTTGGAATAATGTCAACTTTGTATTAAAAGTGTCATAATTTACCGATGACGCTTTATGACAAAAGTCGTAAATATTCATGAAGGCTTCTTCATGTTCATGATAGGTGTTTATGACAGTGTCATGTCAGTCTTATTCACCCCCCTTCTAATAAAGTGTTACCAAACAATTTAACTTAATTCTCTGCGAACCAGACCCTAAACTTAAAGTCTGGATTGAGTTTTTTCCCCTTCATTAATGACACTTTAATTACATACATTATATCTATCATGTAGTTCAGGGTGAGTTATTTTTAATTCTAAATAAATATCCTTGTTGGTCTATTTAAGTGTTATTCTTCTTCAAGATACATTTACCTAACGCTAGAATAAATACAATGTACATTATGCAGCAAAGGAAATTAGAAGACAGGACATATATCCATTATGGAGATGATAGGTTTTATACGGGCGATGTGCCCTTATTGCATAAGCAATACTGAACTGAAGAATGACTATCATTAACAATACAGGGAAGACGTTTTTTAGTTATCTTGCGTTGCTAGCAAAGTCGTAACACACAGTCTAATGTCTGTATGATAAAAACACTGAATCGATAGATAAGAACAGTTTTTCCTCACCTGGCTGTCTCCTCCCGCTCAGTAGTTCTTCAGAGAAAGGCAGACGCAGAGGCCTGTCAGTGTCTGTTGTATTTCATTACCTCTCTGCATAAACCGCGACTCCGTGCTGAAGCAGAAACAATACTTCAACGTTTTCCATCATCTGACAAGTAGCAAGTCTACTCCACTTTCTTCACCATAAACTTTTTTTAATTCACCAAAAACTGTTCTGTAATCTGGAACGTTCGCTACATTGAGCTCCAGTTAGCCGCTTTATCTCACTGCGCGAGAGGCAATTGCGTCGTGCGTCATGGGAAAAAGGTCAAAGGTAACAAGGTGACCGGAGGGCTTATTACGTTGTACAAAAAAACCCAACAAAAAACTAAATAATTTTAGTACATGTTATTATGTGTCAGAAGAGGGCTTAGAAAAATAATAATACCCAAGGAAAACAAATAAAATAAAACATTGACCAAAAGGGCACTTGTGGACAAGGAGCAAAAGGGGTAGGTGCTGAAGCACCCCCAATTCCCTTTGCACGTGCCTGTAACTTAAGTAACCAACCAATGAAACAAGAACTTTTTCATTAACATTAAAGAATTGACTCAAAACAAGCAGCTCCTATATTTTGCTGCAAAGTTGTTAGCAAGTGATCCTTTGCTTTACAGTTTTTCTTGATTGCTTTGATGTATTTGTGAATACAAGAGGCTGAACAGCAGCACTTAGGGTCAAAGTGACATATTTTGTTAGCAAAAGGCTCAAACTGTGCCACAACATTTAAAATGTTAAACAAAAACAAATATTCCTCTCTCTCAGCCTTGAAATAAGCATAACATGTTCCAATCAATTATTACATAATAAACGACAAAATACAAAACTTGATCTTCAGTGAAGCCCAGAAGTTTTCAAAGTGTGGGAGATCTAGCCTCCATGCTAGTCTCTATTCTAGCAATCCATTCATTTTCTTACAAATTTGTCCCCAGTGGTGTCAAGAGGGGTTTTTTTGTAAATGCACATCTCCAAATATCTTTCATGACTGACAAACACCATCCTGTTAGCACCTCAGACCATGCATTAAATATAGAATCCATTTCATGCATAGCAGGCAGTGGACAGCTATCCAAAAGCCAGTTTCTTGTGTTTATATGGGTTTTTATTTTGCGCACAGACCACTAATGTGGTTATTAGTGCATCAAATAATACACTGCCATCTATTGGCCATCCACTGAAAGTGTAAGAAAATTTAGTTAAATCCAATATTGCAGACAGATGAAAAAACATGCCAACCCACTCAGGAATATCCAGTCCCTCCTTCTACTGTAGAAACTCTTGCAGGTAAAAAAATATATTATGACATGAAGAAAAGACTAATACTACTGATGTAGTTTCCAAATAACAACTTTGTATTTAGAAAAATTACCAAAAATCACCTGTCCACTAAAGTGGACATCATGCATCAGTGGCAATATTCTGACAGGTATTTACTGACATCATTACTCTGACTATAGAAATACAATATGCACCATTTACAGCAATTATTTTGGCTATTAAAGTGCAGCGGAGAGCATAATTATGATGAAAGTAAAAATGGGAAGGATAATTGCTGTAATTGTGGAGGGCAACATAGGGTGACTTATGGAGGATATGAAGTCAGAAGGAAAGCAATGGAAATCGAACAAGTCAACGTCACTAATAATATCAGTTATGCTGAAGCTGTTAAAAGAGTAAAACCTAAAGAAGTTACAAGGAAGGTTCAGCCGAATCCAACAACAGATCAGAAGCAGAGTGGAATTGAAACTGGGTTAACAGTTGAAAAGATTCTGTTGTTCATTGCATATGTAATTAATTGTACAGATCAGATCAAGTTAACATTAGTCTCAAATTCTTTAGCAGGTGTTTGTTTATAGCAAGTTTACAATAAAACAACTATAGGAAGTGATCAGTATCCTATTAGGACTGAAATAAAGTTAAATGTAGAGAGGTATTGTATAAAAGGGATAAAGAAGTGGTCTTTTAAGTCCGCAGACTGGGGAAAATTTAGGAAAATTAGTGAAATAAAAATGCTAAAAGTAGATATGAACAGTAGTATTGATGATTTAAATTCTTCTATATGTAATGCTATATTTGAAGCAGCTAATCAGACTATAAAGAAGGAAAGAGGGGGAAGTGACAGAAGGTTGGTACCATGGTGGACATCAGTATGTACTAAAGTTATAAAGAAATGAAATAAAGCCTTCAAATTATTAAAAAGAAATCATAATTTTCAGAATCTGAATGAATACAAGAAATTGCAAGCAAATGCAAGAAGGGTTATTAAAAAGTGATTATTGGAGGAGTTTTTGTAATTCAATAGGGAAAGAGACAGATATTCGTAAGATCTGGGCAACAATTAAAAGGATGAATGGGATTAAGAGAGTGAGTGGAAATCCAATACTAAATTGAGAAATAACAGCAGTTACTGACAGAGAAAAGGCAAAAATGTTAGTAAATACTTTTGTTAAAATTCATAGTTCTGAAAATATTAGTGAAGGAGGAAAAAAAGGAAGGCAAAAGACAATATTGGAGAACATAAATGTATTGCAGCAAATGGAAGATACAAATGATCCATTAAATATGTCTTTTACAATAAATGAACTAAATAGGGAACTTAAAAAAATTAAGTTATCAGCTCCAGGAAAAGATCAAATTTATTATGTTATGGTTAGTAATTTAAGTGAGTCTTCTAAAAATATTTTATTAGAAATGTATAGCAGGATATGGGAGGATGGGAAGCTGCTAAAAAGTTGGAAGGAAGCAGTGATTATTCCAATCCGAAAACCAGGGAAAGATGAATCAAAACCAGAAAATTATCTTCCGATAGCGTTAACATCCAACTTATGTAAGATAATGGAGAGAATGATAAATGAAAGATTAATATATTATATGGAAAAGAAGGGACTTATATCGTCTTATCAGAGTGGTTTCAGGAGAGGGAGAAGTACAATGGATCCAGTTTTATGTTTAGAGCATGAAATTAGAAAGGCTCAAGTGAATGAAGAGTGTTGTGGCAATATTTTTTGATATTGAGCGAGCATATGATATGATGTGAAGGGAAGGGTTATTAATTTAAATGAGAAGAATGGGTATAAATGGTCATGTGTTCAGATGGCTCAAAAATGTTCTAGAAGGAAGACAAATACAAGTGAGGATAGGGAAGGATTATTCTGAGTATGAATATAGAAATGGGACACCACAGGTTAGTATAGTAAGTCCGTTATTGTTTTCAGTGGTAGTTAATATGTTTAAAGTAGAGGGTGGAATGGGATTTTCACTTTTTGCTGATGGAGCAATGTGGAAAAGAGAAAAAATTTTGAATTTATTGTTAAAAAGCTTCAGGGAGCAATTTTAGCTGTAGAAAAATGATCATGTAAATGGGGTTTTAAACTCTCTATAGAAAAAAAAAGTTTTTTTTACAAGAAAAAGAGTTGATGAAAAAACTAAATTAAAATTATATGGACAAGATTTAGAAAGAGTTAAACAATTTATATTTCTTGGAATGTGGTTTGATGAAAGAATGACATGGGAAGTGCATATTAAGAAAATAATAGATAAGTGTAGGAAAGTATTAAATATAATGAGGTGCTTAGTTGGAACAGAGTGGGGAGCTGATAGAAAATCATAAAAATACAATTTATACTGGGTTAATTAGGTCAGTCCTGGATTATGGATGAATAGTTTACAATTCAGCAGCAGATTCAAACCTCCATAAGTTAAATATTATCTAGCATCAGACTTTAAGAGTATGTACCGGTGATTTTAAAACATCTTCAACACCAGCATTACAGGTTGAAATGGGAGAAATGCCTCTTAATGTCATAATGTGAGGTACCAGGACTCGAAGGCAAGCAACAACTACAGACACCAAACTCAGTTTAACAGATTTATTGAACAATAATGGGGGGACGGATGGAGAGGTGTAGACCAGCAGCAGCAGGGAGGAACCAGGCCAGAGGAGGAACTAAGAAATGGGTGAGTGGTTAGACAGAGGAATAATGGTGTGACCTGGTAAAGGCTTATGGTTTGAGGGTTCAGATGAGCAGAGGAGGGTACAGCAGTTGGGGCAGTGAGGGGGTTTGCAGGTGGAGGAGTTCCAGCAGGTAACTGACAGTGGACAGGCAGCAGCAGGGTGGTGGTTGTGGAGGAATCCAGGGGGCTAGGCCTAGCAGAACAGCGAGGATCAGGTTGTCCAGGTGGATCAGACTCTCAGAGAGAGGTCAGAGCTGGTTCTAGGAGGAAAGAAGAGGTGTCAGGAACAAGTAAAACACTTGCAACACAGCACTAAGAGCTAGAGTGTACCACTGTAGAAGCGGAACCATCTGGCATCTTCTTCCAGGAAGCCACTCCTATTTAAGGCCCTTGCTGATTGGAGATGATGAGCACCAGCTGGATCCCATCAGCCTGCCACCCTGAAAATGTAGAGAAAACACTTCCCTGCAGAACCCAACACTTAAGGGATCAATTATCCTTAAAGTATTGGTCAAATTTACAGGGACAAAGAAACGATCATCCAACATTAGAGGTGCTTAAACACATCTGGGAAAAGTAAAAAAAAAAAAAAAACAATTAAAGAGCTTTGGATAGATAATAAACTCTAAAGTTAATTAAATTAATTTAAATCAGTTAGATATATGTCAGGCAGTTCCATTACTGCAGTTCCACCTTGGATACTTCCTGATGCTGAGGTTGATTTTTCTTTTTTAGAAAAAAACAACAAAGATAAATATCACCTTATGGATAGATATATAATACAAGAATACTTAAATGAATATTATAACTATATATAAATAAATATATTATAAATATGAGCTTTGGTTAAATATAAAACGGGCTTTAATGCAGAAAATGATCATATATATATTATAAATATACACAGATGCATCAAAAAATACAACTAATAAGGTAGGGATAGCATTTATTGTGCCACAGTTTCAAATTAAAGTAGGAAAAAGGATTAGTGATGGAGTCTCGGTGTATACAGGAGAAATGCATGCTTTGCTTTTAGCAGTTTAATGAGTGGAAGAGGTAAGACCATTAAAATCAATTATTTGCTCAAATTCTAGTTCTTCGTAATTCAGTTTGCAAAATAATAAATCAGATAGTAGACCAGATATATTAATTGAAATACAACAAACACTTTACAGAATCAATATGATGGGGCTAACAGTAAATTTAGTTTGGGTTCCAGGACATTACGGGATTATGGGGAATGAAATGGCAGACAGAATGGCTTAAGAGAGTACTAATCGGGTGAGTATAGATATTATTGTTAGTTTTAGTATAACAGAAATAAAGGCTATAATTAAACAAAAAACAAGAGAGGTGGCAAAAGATATGAGAAGAAGAAAAGAAAGGAAGGTGGTTATATAAAATTCAAACGACTATTGGACAAATGAGAAGAACAGAAAGAATAAGGAGAGAAGAGATAATTATTTCATGGTTTAGAATCGGACATACAGGACTAAATAGGTCATTATTTCTGATAGGGAAACATCAGACAGGGAAATGTGACTGCAGGGAAGATGAGACAGTGGAACATGTTATTTTGAGTTGTAGAAATTATTTGATGCAAAGAAATAACTTAATTAGAAACCTTAGTAGCATGAAAATGAAATTTGATAATGTTGATTTATTGCAAAAAGATTCAGGAAGTAGAGTATATGAGGCCTTATTTTATTTTTTAAGACAGAGGAAGTTGTTTAATAAGATATAGGTTTTTTTTTGTTCGTTTTTTTTGTCATGTGGTCCAAACTCTTTATCAGTTGGTGCCGGTAATGCTTACCTAACGTTTTATGCCAACCGCCAATAAAATTCAACTAGAAGAAGAACTAGATGAAGGAGAGGGGTGAAGACTGATCCTGTAAGTAACAGAGACGGATACAATGCCGAGCGAGGGGTGGACGGAATCCGCACGCCAGGCACAGAGCACCGGGAGGTGAACCGACGGCCCAGCACAGAGGATCAGGGCAGAGGGGAACCTCTGCCTGCGCCTGTAAGTAGTGCTCCGTCTCGATCAGAGAGTATCGGCAGGGAATATATCTCTCGACGAAGTATTGGTGCGGGGATGCTAGCGTCTTCCTGCTTCTTTCTTTCAGCCGGATCGGTCTGAAAAGAGACGTGGCACGCCGAACAGGGGAGCAATGCTGAAGCCTCCCAGAGTCAGCTGGGGATCGGCAAGTGAGCATGCTGCAGGTGTATCGCCTTCACCTGGAGCCCAACTGGTGGCCTCTGATCGGTGACTTTCTTTTAGGACAATTACTGACTCTTGAATTTTATTAAGAAGAAAATGACTGTTTTATTGGGTCACTGTTGAGGGGTCTCAGTTCAAATAAAACATTTTGAATTTGATTGTTCAGCTGTTAGGGATTTGAGATGTTTGCTCCACCTTGTACCAAAGACGAAGTGTGGGGCCATATTGGTCACACTAGCATAAAGGTCTGGCTGTTAAACTGGACCAATCCTGGTCGCTATCAAGATTAATTTCTATTAGCAGCTTAACAAATCTTTGCATTACATTATCAAGGCACATTAAAACAAACCTTTATCTTGGATTTTTTCTATTCTTGCCCTTTCTTTTCTCCCTTCCTGAAGGATAAATCCTTTTTTGAGATAGTTTTGGTTACTTAACTTCTGACCGGAGCTTTGGACCTTAGATGCTCTGCTCATTGTACAGCAGCTCATGATACCAGCTGTATCTACTGCGGCCACCAGGGGCCCACAAGAGCAATATTTTTTTTTCTTTTCATCAATAAAGTTATAATTTATACATACCACCATACCAACTTTATGTATAAAGCACTTTAAAACAACCACAGCTGATACAAAATAGGGTGCTGTGGTGGCAGAGGGGCAAATCACAACCCATGTATTGAGGCCTTAGTCCTCATGCCGGTGGTCGCAAGTTTGATTCCCAGCCTGGTGACATTTGCCGCATGTCTTCCCCCTCTCTCATAACCCTCTTTCCTGTCAAACTACTTTCAAATAAAGGACACTAGAGCCAACAAAACCTAAAAAAAACAGCTGATACAAAGTGCTGTACATTAAAAAATAACATAAAAATAATAACTCATAGTTTAAAAACAAAAACATACAATTTAAAACTAGATCCCGCTGAAGTTGAAAGCCAAGTAAAATAGATGGGTTTTAAGTCGAACTTTACAAAATATATATATTATTGTTAAAAAAATAACAATAGTGAAATTGATTAATCACAAATACAAGTGGCCAAAATGAGTTTTCTCTGCAGGGTGTCTGCATAGAAAACTTCTATGAAGCTCGGTCATCCAGGAGGAACTCAGAGTAGAGCCACTGCTCCTCCACGTCAAGAGGAGCCAGTTGAGGCTCGGGCATCTGGTCAGGATGCCTCCTGGACGCCTTCCTGGTGAGGTGTTCCGGGCACGTCCCACCGAGAGGAGGCCCTGAGGAAGACCCAGGACACGCAGGAGGGACTATGTCTCTCGGCTGGCCTGGGAATGCCTTGGGGTTCCCCCGGAGGAGCTGGAAGAAGTGGTTGGGGAGAGGGAAGTCTGGGCCTCCTTTCTGAAGCTGCTGCCCCTGTGACCCGACCCCAGATAAGCAGCAGAAAATGGATGGATGGATGGTGAAATTGTGTGTTTTTGATATTATGACATAGAAATTATTACTAAAAAATAAGCTCCATTGAGGGGGCCCCCTAGTGGCCTTGGGGCCCTAAGTGGCTGCTTAGTTTGCTTTGCCAGTCCTGGTCCTGATGGGTGTGGTTTGTATCCAAATGCAGCAGGCAGGAGATGAAAAAGTTCTGTAGTAGATTTAATTAAAAATCTAATTTAAAGAAAAACAAAGAGCAAGGCACAAAAATAAACCCAAACCAGAGACATGAAGAGAGCAAGAGGAAACCAGGGCGAAGGGATGAGGAGCAGTGGCCTGGAGTAACAAGATGAACCGGCAAGTAACCGTCTGTGATTTGACTAATTAGAGACGTGATTATATATTCATCTGCTAATAAAAAAATGTTTTATGAGGCTAAAGGTTAGTTTAGTGTAAAGTGGAGCTAATGTTCTAACAAAGTTCAAGTTAAGGACACGCATGAATACAAAAATAGAAAAAAGCCCTGATGCCACAATGTGAAAATCATAAATGTAACTAAAATATCCTTCGTAAAAGAAACTATGAATCTTGTGATTTTCATAGACAAGAAATGTTACAAGAAATTCATAAGGAACACTCTGTTATGGACAAAAGGACTCTGTCTTTTCTGTTTTATCTGCTCACGTACACGGCTGCATGCTGACATAACCACAACATTTAAGACTGACAACAGTCACACACAAAGAAAAACTGATGAAGGCATGAAACACCTTAGAGAGGAAGCAGAATGAGGAGAAAATAAAGCAGAACTTGCTCCACAATCTTTGCTTCACTTGGTGTCTCCCCTAAGGTGAGCTGAGTGGAGCTCAGCTGGACGGTGAATGTTACTCTGTATCTGCTCCATTTGGACGACATGGAAACATTTGATCATTTTCTGCATTAAAGCCTGTTTTATATTTTAAATTCAAAGCTCATTATTTCTCAATGTAATGATACTGGGATTTTAGTCGGGTCTTTTGGTGCATCATAGTTGGAGAATAGATGAATCAATGAAAGAAATAAAACAAATCTTTGCTTCTGTCATGATAAATGTCTTTATTTTTGTCACATCACTAACACACCTTATGGGTCACTTCTACCACAGAGGTCCTGTGTAACGTCTTGCACAAATAAGCCCTAATAAGTCCATCTTGATTTTTTACATTTAATTTTCCTTTGAAAGAGTTGACGGCGTTGAAATATTAAGTGGTCCATATCTGTGGTTTCCTAACATAAGATGAGAGTGAGATCGCTTCAGACATTAAACTAAAGCACATTTATGCTAAAAGGTGTTAGAAGAGATAAAAACAGTATCTACGACAAGATAAAATAAATACATTGTATTGGCAGTTGATGCTGTCTCTTTTAGGCCTCATCTCACCAAACTGGTACCAGTGCCTAACTGGTTCAAGAACTTATTAAACTATACTTATCTGTGTTTCCACCAAGTCATTAAGTGCTACTTCTGAAAACAAAAGAAGCCAGCAGCCAGTCAAAACATCATAATCACCGTGTCTGAAACGTCGCAGTTTAGTTTTGTTTTTGAAAATACAGCAGGATAATAAAAAGAAACAGAAACCCAACACCTTACACTATAAACGCACTCATTTCTACCATTTTTAGTCCAGTTAGTATCTCAAATATCTTAGTAGACTTGAAATTAGACAAAACTAACTTTGCAGCCAGATGGAGGAGTTTGTTTTAAGCAAATAATTCCTTAATATTGGCAAAAAAGTAAGAGTTTTAAGTGAAATAATCTGCCAGTGGAGCTAGTACTTTTTAAAAATCAATACTAAGGAATTATTAACTTTAAACAAGCTCATATTTGATGCTAAAGAGTTACTTGTTGATTTTGTCTTACTTCAAGTGAGCTAAGACATTTGCACTAGGAACTAGACCAAAACAATTTGGTAAGATTTTGTGTTTTTGCAGAGCAGTAACGGTAAGATACTGGATTAGTGTCAGAACTACATATGCAAACTTATTTTCCTGCACCTTATTTTGAAATCACTCCTCAAGGTGTTTAAGTAAGTCATTATTTTAAATTTAAACAACAAAACTTATTTCGAAATCAGTTTGATAACATCGAGGGACTCTTAAAATTTCCACAGTTTTAATAAATTATGCCCTAGCAGCTGTTTAATCCTCTGTTCTGTTCTTGTGCAGAATAACACATATATTTACCACAGAGATCACTTATTAATTGTTCTTTGTTTGGGAAATATGTAGTGTTTTTTGGTGTTGAATCCTAAAACACATAGTGGCATTGTTGTCAGTTGCTATGGAAACGACTCTACGTGTACATAGGCTGATACAGAGGGTATTAAATTAATAATATCTGCATTTCCAACTTTCATTGAGTTGACAGAATTATTCTACATCGGCAGTGCTGCTATAGATGACGTGTAAAATAGTCTTTTTGCTCTCAAACGTTGTGCGCATGTGCAAAATATGTAAACAGTACCATGAAAGGTGTCTATATTTGTAAATCTGATTATGATTAGGTCAGTGCCTCACCAGCTAACCTCACCTCATGTCACTGCTGAAGAATAAAATGAATAATAAAATAACTCCTCTAGAAAAAGTTTGCATCATTTAATAACAGCTTAATTAAACATTCCTGGTTCCATAGAAATGAGTAAAAATAATTTAATACAATACTTTGGACTGTTATTATTGAATTAGTAAGGCTATCATATTTGATGATGCAAACCTTCTTTTCTGTTTAATTTGATGTAATATTATCAGTGAAAATGTAAGAATAAAGTATTGAATGACATATTTTAGCATTACTAACACATTATAACTTTTGTCAGATATTACTATAACATTTTCAGAGACCTTTTGTCATTTAAATTTTTTCAAAGGTTTTACACAATAGATTTTAATTTCAACAATGAAAATACATATTTTTTGCACTTCCTATTTTATCTGCAGGTGATTCTTATGTTAATGTTTTTAAGATAATTCTTTTTCATAGCTTTATGTTACCCTATAAAAAATGTTTAAAAAATTAAAGTGCTGTTGTAGAAATTTTATGAAGGAATGAGAATCTGTTTCAATAGTAAGAGAAAGATTAATCTTTGTCTTTAAGTTTCTTTATTCGAAGGCAAAAGCGTTCGAAGACCCGTCTCACTGATTGCAGTCAGGAGAAGAGCCCTGAGCAACACACATCACATCGTTTATAGTCACAGCAAGACAAAGACCCTCCCAAAGTCTGATGTTATCTCTACTGCCAGATGGCCACAGAGACACCCTGACCCCCTCCTCATGAACTATCCCTCACCTCTTGGAGGAGATGATATTATGGCAGGATGGAGATCTGATAAGGATTTTAGGAGGAACTTCTAACACTTCTTTGTCAGTTCATGGGGTCAGGTCAAACAGAGTACAAACTACTTTCCACACATCAGTCCTTTAAGACAATTATCAGATCAAGCATTTTACCCAAGATATCTTCAGGTCTCATAGCTGCGGAAACATCTAAACATTATCTGCAAACTTATGGAAAACTTATGGAATGGAAAAACACATCTTACAGAAATACAAAATACAGCAGATATAATCAGTAAATAAATGGTAAAAAGTATCATCAGTTCCATCAAAGAAAGAAATAAGACTAAAAACAAAATTTTCTATCACAGTGCAAAAGAGGAAATATTTTTTAATCATTTTTATGTTGAATTTATGGCAAGTAGAAGCTACCATTAATTAGTTTAACCAGTTTTTAAATATTTTCTTAAAACTTCTTTCATTCCAAATTTTGACTTTTAAAATGTTCTTAATTACATAACTTTTTATTTCTTTGTATGTTTATTTAAAATGTGATGTTTTTTTCCCATTTTTACATTAGCATTTTACTTGTTAACGGCTGTATTATGTGACTTCTGTTTTATTATTTTTGTGCACAGCTCTTTGGTCGTGTTGCAGTTTAAAGTTCTCTAGAACTATATCAGGAATAGTAACTCCAGAGCTGCAGAGTTTAGATGCTGCATATACATTTCTGATGTAAAATAAATTCAAAAACTTAATAAATTACTTCAGGTGTTTCTCTTCATGTGAGTTAAAACTCATGTCACATTTTTAGACTCAGTTCAGGGAAACTGAACAAACTGAACCATGAATGTAAAGACAATCATCCAGAAAATGTTTCTTTTTCATGCATTTAGTGACTTATTTTTCATTTCTGAGGTGAAGATTTTTTTTTCAGGTGAAGAGAAAGCTCCAATAAGGAGGTGAAAATCAGGTGAGAAAAAACGAAACAATTAATTTATTCTTATTCTATAAACATGTGGATCAAACTGATGAAGATAAAATTATAAGATTATATGTGAGAAGAAATTTGATGAGAATTTTATTTCACGATAGTTTTTTTATTGAATCCCAGTTCTTTGTTTAATCCACCCCACATATTTACACACATCCATGATTGCAGCTGGTCTCTGACATGCATCTTCTCCACTAGCATAAATCACTCCATAAATCTTGCCGTTGTATATCGCTGCTCCACCACAGTCGCCCTGTAAAAAAATGTATATCAATATATTTATGTTGTAAAACAGAAAAGTCTTCTAATTTCTGTAGAGCGATATTCAAGAAACAAACTTACATGGCATATATCCTTGTTCGGTCTTACAGCATAGAACATAAACCCATGACTCGGCACAACGAGGGAAACAGCAACAACATTCATGTCGACACACTGAAGATGTGATGGAATAGGAGCATCAATCACTGTAGAGAAACATAAAAATTATAAAAATGTTCTTCACTCAACCTTTACTGTAGAGACAGAAACAAATATTTTATTCTCATAACTTCAATATTTCTCTCACATCGCCGATTATTGGGCCCGGTTGTCGTTGCTCCCTCTCCTGCCAGCTGAACAACACCGCCTCTAAAACACAATAAGAATAAAATGCAAAAATACAGGACAACAATGTAGAAAATTAATTGTTATGAAAAACAATGAAAGAACTGAAAATAAATCCATGAAGGACTTCATCCTCTGACACAGGAGTGTCCACCTCCAGTCCTCAGTGACGGCATCCTGCGTCCTTTACATGTGTCTCTGGTCCAACACACCTGAGCTAAACGGGTTCTGGTTCTGCTGGTGGCCTGATTACCTGACTCAGGTGTGCTGAAGCAGAGGCAGCAGGACTGGAGGAGCAGGACAGAAAACCTGAAGTCAGGTTTCGGATAAGAGAAGGAATTACCTTCTAAGATGACGCCTGCAGTCTGGTAGCCGAGCAACTGGGACATCTGTTACTGGTGTATGAAGCTTCAGTAACATGATGCCATGCTGGCGGTTGTCATGAGTATAAATCACAGGATCATGTCGGATTACCTGATTGTAATGTATAACCGTCCGTGGATGAACTTTTAACATTGCTACGACAGTCCTGCAGGAAAGGTTAGATTTTATTGAAGATACAGAAAACCTGATCATCGGCAGATAAAAGTGTATTTATGTCTCTTACCTACCATCCTGGCTCTGACGTCCAGCATAGAGTTGAAGTCAGGATCCACTGACTGTGGATCAGAGATCCTCCACAGCGTCTCATATGAGTACCATTGCTGCTCTCCAGCCGAACATGATAAAGACGCTCTGTGTTATCACAGTTTTGACCTCCAATGATTCTCTTCCGCAGAGAAACACCTGAGTTGACTGAAACAGCTGAAGAAGAAAAAGGAGGACTTTACTCAGAAATAAGGTGCAAACATTGCTGCAGGAACAGAAAGAGGATAAACAAAGATTAAAAAGCATCACAGTTTATATGCAAAGAAGTTTCATTCTGAAACAGAATCAGAGGGAAGTCTGAGAGTCACCGAGAGCAGCAGCCTCTCTGGAACCAGTGGAAATGTCTCCAGTGTTTCCGACTCACCCAGCCCCAGCAGCAGAACCTTCAGCAAATACATTGCTGGTCCAGCTTGCTGTGAATGTCTGCAGTCCTGCAGCAGCTTTTAAACTCTGTTCACAACTTCCTGCTGGAAAGAAAGCCACCAATCACAAGACAGACACTGATCTGTCCAATCACAGGTCAGACACTGATCTGTGCTGTCATCAACATATAGAGGATCTTTAACATCTCGTCGTTCTCAAACACTTGAAAAAAGTTCTTGTTCCATTGACAGATTTCACTAATAAAACATTTCCCCCTCTCATAACTTAAATCAGCAAATGAAATAATTTTTTCATCAATATTAAGGATTTGACTAAAAATAAGCAGCTCATACATTCTACTGTAGTTACTTGTAAAATAGTTGAGCTTTATCTGAGGTGAACTGAGAGACTTGCACTAGAAAATAGACTAAAAATAATTGGTAAATTTTCTGTTTTTGTAGTGAACACGCTTGCAGTGAGTTTTGGTCCAAGGAAAACTTGATTGTAAACTTGATGGAATGAAACAGATTTTCTGAAGAAAGAGCGAATCGTCCTTGTTTTCAGGTTGATGATTTTTTAAAGAAAAACCTACAAGAATTCACATCTGCCTTTGCTCCTGAAAGTAAATAAATCATTTTGTTTATTGATGAGGTGTGAAAATTAACCTCTTTATAAACAAAAAGGGTTTGCTTCTTTTATTTTGAAAAAGAATAATATTACAGTGCTGGGTGGTGAAGAGCATTTGCATTTTTTGTAAATGCAAAATTACAACTAAGAATTAAAACTCAGAAATTCACCCGCTTAAATGAAAACAATTCTGATTTTAAAACACATTTAAAGGAAAACTATGGTAAACTTTTAAACGATGTGATTCTTTTTATAAAAAACACAGACCTCTTTCATCACCCATGATATTTTGCTTTTACAGTTTTTCTTGATAGCTTTGATGCAATTGTGAAGATGTGGCTGTACAGCAACACTTAGGGTCAAAGTGACACATTTTGTTAGCAAAATCGGTGGTGGTGAGAAAGACGCTGGCAGGCCCAGGTAGACATGATGTAAATGATGATTTAATGATTAATCCAAAAACCAGAGAGCAGACTGATGACATGGTGACAAACCTGCTCTGCCAGCTTAGTGACCTTCATCAATAACTTCTGGACCTACTAGCAGCGCTTTCACCTCTTTGGGAGAAGAGGAGGTAATCTTAGCAAACATGGAATAAGACTGCTAACTGCAAATACTTTTCATTTTATCAACAAGAACAACAATGTGACCATCGCTTCAGAAGAACAGGCTCAAGGATGTCTGACTAAGATGGAAGCCTCCGCTTATCAAGAGCAAAGTGTCCCAAAACAAAGTGATAAGACATCAACTAGGAACAGAATGATTGGTTCCCCTCCTTCTTCCCTCCTCCCTCTCTGCTCCTACACTCACTCAGAAGATCAGAGTTTCCCAGGAAGTCAATCACTAAAGAGAATCGGGTTGCACCTGAACCGCCTGAAGATGCTGGTGGGGGATCCGGGTCAGAGAGGAAAACAGACGGACTCCTCCTCCCAGCAGGATGGTATGGATCAAGTTTCACCTCGGCACGACTCTCCGTTCCTCTAACATAGCAGACCTCACTTCATCTAAGCCACCTGCCTCTAACCTCCCTGAAGATCCAGCACTCTGCGTTTCTGATGTCTGAGACCGGGGTCCAGATATTATCTTTGCAACCGTCTTCCACCAGAATGTGTCTGGCCCCCCGACATTGCATAGCAGTACATTACCTGTCCGGATCACTACAAGAAAAGTTACAAAAAACAGAAATACAAAAAGCAGTGGTCTTAATTCAAACCTCAGACTGATCCCCTGTCTAAAGGAACCTCAGACTGAAGAGCTTTCAGCCTCCAAGTCACTTAAACTGGCTCTTTTAAATACGAGATCTCTCTGTGCTAAAGCTCTATTAATTAATGATTTCTTCACCGAGCATAATATTGATGTTTTATTTCTTACAGAAATAAAAAATTTCTGTTTATTTCTTACAGAAATAAAACATGAATGAAAATAATGAACCAATCGTACTAATTGAATCAGCGCCTTCTAACTACAATTTTTTAAGTGAGAATAGAAAACACAAAAAAGGAGGAGGTGTGGCTTCAATATTTAAAAATACCATGAACTGTAGCAAAATCTCATTGGGTAATTTTATGTATTTTGAATATCTTGGAATTGAGGTAAAAGGCCACAAACGAACTTTGACACTAACTCTATACAAAACCCCAACATATGTGGAAAATTTCTTTACCGACTTCAATGAGCTTCTATCTCTCATATGCATTGATTATGATTGTTTAATAATTGTTGGTGATTTCAACATTCATGTGGATAACCCCCACAACCGAGGGGCAAAAAAGCCCTTCAATATATTAGAGAGTTTTGGTTTAACACAACATGTCAAACAAACAACACACACTCAGGGACACACACAGAACCTGGTTATCAGTAAGGGTGTGAATATTTCCAATGTCTCTGTAACTGATGTGGCCCTGTCGGATCACTTTGCTGTTATCTTTGACAGTTCTTTATGCATTAACCCACTTGTACAAAAAGCTACTATCACAAAACGTATTTTCACAGAAAACACAGCAGAAACATTTAATCAAATCTACTCTTCTTCCTCGCCCGTAAGCTATAATGACATAGATAAGTTGGTAGATGATTTTCAGTGCAAACTTTCAGATGTCATTGATTACATTGATTGATTATATGCAAAAAAGTTTCATTCTGAAACAGAATCAGAGAGAAGTTTGAGAGTCACAGAGAGCAGCAGCCTCCCTGGAACCAGTGGAAGTGTCCCTAGTGTCTCCAGTGTTCGCGACTCACACAGCCCCAGCAGCAGCAGAACCTTCAGCACAGCCATTGCTGGTCCAGCTTCCTGTGAGTGTCTGCAGTCCTGCAGCAGCTTTTAAACTCTGTTCACAACCTCCTGCAGGAAAGAAAGCTACCAATCACAGGGCAGACACTGATCTGTCCAATCACAGGACAGACACTGATCTGTCCAATCACAGGCTAGACACTGATCTGTGCATAGTACATCTGCATACAGAGGAACTTTAACATTTCATCGTTCTAAAGAAACTTGAAAAAAGTTCTTGTTCCATTGACAGTTTATTTCAGTAATAACCAAACATTTCCCTTTATTAACAGGGCCGTACAGAGACCACTAAAGGGGCAGGTGATCAAAAAAGGGCACTTCTAACCGCATTCTTGGACAGAATATTAACAAATCCTCTCAGCTTTCAGAGTTTAATAAACAATGATAAATTACAAAATTGTGAGATAGACAATCAAAGCTAAGGAAAATCTCTATATAGAGTATACAACTATGCATATGTAAGATATTTTATACTCATGGCGAGCACCAGCATGGCATCATGTTACTGAAGCTTCAGACACCAGTAACAGATGTCCCACTTGCTAAGATACCAGACTGCAGGCGTCATCTTAAATGTAAGTCTTTCTCTGAAACATGACTTCAGGTTTTCTGTGTCCTGCTCCTCCAGTCCTGCTGCCTCTGCTTCAGCACACCTGAGTCAGGTAATCAGGCCACCAGCAGAACCAGAACCCTTTTAGCTCAGGTGTGTTGGACCAGAGACACATGTAAAGGACGCAGGACATAGTCACTGAAGACTGGAGGTGGACACTCCTGTGTCAGTGGATGAAGTCCTTCATAAATTTATTTTCTGTTCTTTCATTGTTCTTCAATAGTGTTCAGCTGGCAGGAGAGGGAGCAACGACAACCAGCCCCAATAATCAGCAATGTGAGAGAAATATTGATGTTATGAGAATAAAATCTTTGTTTAAAAGAAGGTTGAGTGAAGAACATGTTAATGATTCTCATGTTTCTCTAAAGAGAGAATTTCCTCTATTCCAGCAAATCTTCTGTGTTGTCGACATGAAAGTTGTTGCTGCTTCCCTCTACGTGCTGCCATATGGGCATATATTCCGTGCTGAATCACCGAACAAGGATATATGCTATGTAAGTTTGTTTTTTTCCCAATAATGCTTTGCAGCGATTAGAAGACTTTTCTATTTCACAACATAAATATATTGATATAAATTTTTTAACAGGCCGACACTGGTGGAGCAGCGATGCACAATGGTATGATTTATGGTGTGATTTCTTTTGGTGGAGAAGATGATTGCCGGAGTTCAGCTGCAATCATCAATGTGTGTAAATACAAGGACTGGATTAAAAGAACATTTAAGCGTGGAAAATAAACTATTGTGGAATAAAACTCATTTAATTTCCTCTCACATGTATTTTTATTGTTGTATCTTCATCAATCTAATCTACGTTTGTAGAATTAGAATAAATTGTTTTTGTTTTTTCCTACCTGATCTTCACCTCCCTAATGGAGCTTTCTCTTCACCTCAGAAATGAAAAATAAATCAATAAATGCATGAAAAAGAAAGATTTTCTGGCTGATTGTCTTTACATTCATGGTTCAGTTTGTTCAGTTTATATTTTCCTGAATTGGGTCTAAAAACATGAGTTTTAAATCACATGAAGAGGAGAAACAGAAGTAATTTATTTATTCAGTGTTTGTCTTTATTTTACATCAGAAATGAACATGCAGCCTCTAAACTATGCAGCTCTGGAGTTACTATTCCTGATTTAGTTCTAGAGAACTTTAAACTCCAATACGACCAAAGAGTTTTGCACAAAAATAATGAAACAGAAGTTGCATTATACAACTATTGACAAATAATAAAATCCTAATAATGTAAAAATAATAGAAAAAAACATCAAATTTTTAATGAAGACACAAAGAAATAAGTTTACTTAAAAACATTTTAAAAGTCAGAGATTGGAATGAAATAAGTTTTACGAAAATATTTGAAAACAGGTAAAACTAATTAATGGTATCGTCTAGTTGCCACAAATTCAACATGAAAATCATTGAAAGTTGTTGTCTTTTGCAGTTAAAGTTTTATTGTCAATTTATAATATATATATATATATATATTTCTTTTTATTGGATAACATAAAGCTATAAAAAGGGATTATCTTAAAAACATTAACATATAAATGGCTTGTAAAATAAGGGAGGAAGTGCAAGGATATTTATTTATATATATTTCACTGTTGAAATTAAAATTTAACTTACGTTTATTGTGTAAAACATTTCAGAAATTACAATTTAGTTACAAAAACTGACGTGACAGTAGTTATCTGTTAATTTTATAGTTACATCTAATAAATGTTATGTGTTAGTTTTGCTAAAATATGTCATTAATACATTATTGTTATGTTTTCATAACTTTTACATAAATTTAAACAGAAAAGAAGGTTTGCATCATCAAATATGATGGCCTTATTCAATAATAGTCATCCAAATAATGGCATTAATTAACTTGATCTTTGTTTGCATATTAGCTCCACTTTACCATACCATACCAACTTTATTTATAAAGCACTTTAAAACAACCAAAGCTGATACAAAGTGCTGTACATTAAAACACAGCATAATAAAAAAAATAAAAACTCTTACAGTTTAAAAACAAAAACATACACTCTTTGTATCAAATTAAATTTTAAGTAAAATTTTATTGCACTTGCAGTGGCCAGTAGTTGGCAGTGTATTGTGTAATGTACTATTGTCCAGTTTAGTGGTCTGTGTGCATTTAGAAAGTAAAAACCCATGCAAACACAAGAAAATGGCTTTTGGATAGCTGTCCACTGCCTGCTATGCATGAAATGGGTTACATATATCATGCATAGTCTGAGGTACTAACATGGCGGTGTTTCTCAGTCACTAAATATATTTGGAGCCTCAGTTGTACAGTAGTTTGTGAAATCAAGATCCAGCCTGTTATACACAGAGCGAACTTAGTTCCTGGGAGTTTTTGTCATACCAAATATGTAAGTTCAGGAAGCTGAACTTTCTGCCTGTTCCATGTTTACTGTCATATCAGATTACATTTGTTTTTCATTGCTTTGACCTGCTTAAAGGATTTGGGATCCACTCAGTTTTCATCATCTCAGTTGAAGAAAACCTTCGGCAGATGTATGAACATCTGGACGTTTGTGTGTAAGTTGTAGTTTTACCGAATAAAGACGCTTTATGTCCATAAGGCGCATTCAATATGATCAATCGCTCCCTCTGAATCCTTCCATTGGCCATGTTTTCCACCGGAGCCAAAGTCCTCCAGTTACGCGTCTCACCTTTGCGCAGCCACTTATATACGATGGACTATACACACCTTGATCACATTAAAAATAATCAAATTTGTTTGGAGTTAATCTGCTGATCCAACCCTGTTTTCTTTTATCAGTCAGAATTAAATTACCACATAAATGCATTTCAGGCGTTTTGGCACACAGACCAATGCGTTACATCTTTGTGAGACAAAACCTGAGGAAAATTATTTACATTCTAATAAGGTTTTCACATCCTTTTATTTTTGTTTTCTTTATTTTGTGTGCATGTCAGCTTATTCTCTGAGTATAGGTGCGGTTCAGATTCATTGTGTTAAACTATTAAAACCATGAAAAAAACATCAGGTTTGATGCTTTTTGGTCAAAATAACTGAATGTAGTCAGATTTAACTGTATTAAAGTGAGTTTTGACGCTTTCTATATTGATATTGTTCACAGGAAAGGTTTGCGTGGCTGCTGCACATTTTCATGCCAGGGAAAAAGTGTGCGTATATTTACGGAAACTTTGACACAAAGTACATTTTTATATACACCGTCACAAGACAAAAAGTGGGATTTTTGACCCTGTATTCTGATGCAAACACAGTCCTGAATCAGACTCTAATCCGTTTGTCAAGGGATTCCGAGTTTTTGGGGAGGTCTGAATGCAAATTTGAATTCCAAAACAGACTTAAAAACCGAACTCTGATCCTCCTGAAAACCTAGGTCTCGAAATGGTTGAAGTCGACTCTAAAACGGTAGAAAACCTGTCTGAATGCAACCTGACTAGAAACCGTTCCAAAAGCATTAAGTCAGATACAGTGCAGGTCATTCTGTTTTTGTTTACATGTTTGTGAAGAAGGAAGTTGCACTGACCTTCTTCAGAGGTTTTGTGTCGATTTCTTCAGTAGTTCCTGGTGCAGCGCCCCCACAGGCGATGGAGGTAACAGGTTTTTCAGTTAGTTTTAGTCGTTTGACACAGTGGGTGTGAATGCGAACTAGTTCTGAAAACATAACAAATGTTGCAAATTTAGTCCCCAATCGACCTGAGTCTACCAGACTATCCGGTCTGAGTACACCCAAAGAGTCATTTTGTCCATAACAGAATGTTCCTTATGAATTTCTTGTCTATAAAATCATAAGATTTATAGTTTCTTCTACGAAGGACATTTTAGTGACAGCGTTTTTGTTTTTCACAATGTAGCATCAGAGCTTTTTTTCTATTTTTGTCTTTATGCGTGTCCTTAACTTGAACTTTGTTAGCACATTAGCTCCACTTTACACCAACCAACTTTTAGCCACATAAAACAGACATTTTTTTTATTTTTTATTAGCAGATGAATATATAATCACGTCTCTAATTAGTCAAATCATAGACTGTTAGTCATCGGTTCGTCTTGTTACTCCACACCACTGCTCCTCATCCCTTCTCCCTGGTTTTCTCATGGTCTATTTATGTCTCTGGTTTGGGTTTATATTTGTTCCTTGCTCTTTGTTTTTTTGTTCTTTTTTAAGTTTGATTTTTAATTAAATCTACAACAGAACTTTTGAGTTTCCTGCCTGCTGCATTTGGGTTCACACTTCAACCACACACATCATGACAGACGGTGGTAATGAATTGGACTTTAAGGCCACTCTGTCCATCACGGTCAGTTTGGAATGAGTATATGTAATGTAAACATTTAAATATAAATGAAAATAGTTTTATTTAAGAACCACAAAACATTTATTTTGTTAGAAAGTCTCAGATCAGCTCAGCCCTCCAAGATGTCAGCAGCAGAAATAGCAACATTGAATCTATCAGGGAAACATTATGTGCTTCGTCCCCACACAATGACAATGATACAGTATGATCTGATTAAATGTTTTATTTTATTATATTCTTGACTAATATGGATTTTTATGTTGTTGTACAATGTTTTAAAATCTTGTTTTTTTCCTTTTTAACTTTGAGCTCCTGCCCCTACAAAGGTCTCTGCACGGCCCTGTGTGAATGGGCAGCTGTGTGCATGTGAGCAGAGAAAAAAAAGAGAAAATACAAAGAGTCCTTTTGTCCATAACAGAGTGTTCCTTATGAGTTTCTTGTAACATTTCTTGTCAATGCAATCACAAGATTCATAGTTTCGTTTTTGAAGAACATTTTAGTTACATTAGTCGTTTTGTTTTTTACAGTGTAGCATCAGGGCATTTTTTTTCTATTTGTTTGTGTTTAATTTGAACTTTGTTAGCACATTAGCTCCACTTGACACCAAACTAAGTTTTAGCCACATAAAATAGATGTTTTTATTTTCCGATAAGTAGATGAATATATAATCACGTCTCTAATTAGTCAAATCACAAACTTTTGCTCGCTGGTAAAAAAAATAAAAAATTTCATTAACCACAATAAAGCCTACCATTGTTAGAAAATAAAATGGCAGCAATGGACTTTTTTCCTTAAATCTTCAAGCCAATAACTAAAATATAAAAACGTTTTAATAGCCAAAATATTTGCTGTAAATGGTGCATATTGTATATCTAGTCAGAGTAATGATGTCAAATACCTGTCAAAATATTGCCACTGATGCATGACATCCATTTTAGTGGAATCATTTGTAATTTCTCCAAATACAAAGTTGTTATTAGGAAACTACGTCTGTAGTTTTAGTCTTTGCTTCATGTCATGATATATTTTTTACCTGCAAGAGTTTCTACAGTAGAAGTAGGGACTGGGTATTCCTGAGTGGGTCGGCATGCTTAGTTTAGCAACTTAGTTTCTGAGTTCTTGTCAGAGAAAGTGTTTAAGTTCAGGACATATTTCAATTATTGTTTCAAAAAAGGTTTAAATGACTTAATGTGGCATATTGTAAAGAATCCTACAGCAAGGCTGCAGACAGTAAAACAAATAAATGTTTTTTATACACTCTATGTTTAAGTCACATTCATGCAGCAGCCCACTACAGGTATACACACATGTTGCACAACATGTTGAAAAATATTTTAGTACAGTACTGGGACCAAGTCAGTGTTTTGAAAGTCTCAAATCTGAAACTCTGAATTTCAAGTCTTTTTTTAAAAACCCTGTTATATGTTACACTCAAAAAATGAACTTAGGGGGTTATAACATTAACAAAAGAATACTATGTACTTCTAACACAATAATTTCATGTTTTAAACAAACACGTGATAAAATCATGCTGGATAAACAAGAAATTCAACAACTTGACGTTTATGAAATTAAATCATGTTGAGATAGCATGATTCATTATAGTCAGACTGATCTTGTGCTGGAGGCGACGAGCGAAATCATGGCAGATCCCGCGAGATCATAAGAAATCACACGAGGCCCCGCGAGATGATTTTTTTTAATAACTTTATTTGAAACAAATAACATGAACATACATATGGACGTAAACTCAATGACAAATAAAAACAAATAGTAAAGAATAATTACAAACATTTGAGATAATTGTTTTGCGTGCCAGGAAAACTCCAGCTGCAGTTATGAGAATGCTAAATTTTCCGGGCTGGATTATGCATATACATATCCACAGTGTTGCTATGTTTGGTCAGGTTTCTATGTAATTGATGTTCTCAAGTTGGTGGCTAACATGTGTTAACATGACATGAAGTGATGGTTAACTGGTAATTAATCAGCGTTTTTCTAACATTTGCACCATTTCCTGCTTGGTCTATGCTTGTGTCAAAACACAATTGAATTTAAGTGTTCATTGCATTTATAAAAAAATAACATGTTTAACAGTTGGCAGTATGTTTAAGTTTTATGTTTCAAAGGCAAATATGACAAAATCACGTCAAATAAACATAAAATTCAACAACCCAGTGTTAATAAAATGTATTCAAGTTGAGACAAAGTGATTCAATTTAGTCAGACTAATCTCCCGCCGAAGAGGGACTAGCGAGATGCTAGCGAGATTACGGAAGATTACGTGAGATGCTAGCAAAATTACGGAAGATCACGCGAGATGCTAGCAAAATTACGGAAGATCACGCGAGATGCTAGCGAGATAGGTCTCGTGCCTGGGATAACGTCAAACGGTTCTTTCAAGAGAAGCGGGAACATTTCTGCTTAATTTGAAAAAGGTAAGATTGGATGGGAGGCGCGAAGATGGCGGAGAGAGCGGATGCGTAGTAATGAGCTCCTGGTAGCAAGCTCCTAATTAGAACATAATTGAACATTTATGAAGTCCGGATTTGACACCAAGGAGTATCATCATGAACTAATAACTTAAAAGTCCAGTGATAAACGGAAAATTAATTACAAGCAAGAGTTAAACAACAATGATAATGGCTAACAACAAAGCTAACAAAGCTAACAACAAAGCTCTGCTAACTCACGACTATTGCTTGGACGCAGATGCCAAAGGGCTAAACTAAACTCATGGCTCCAACGAGACCTTTCTATTTTAGGACGGATTTACTTATCAAAAATGGAAAGTTTATCAAGATTAATTTATTCAACTTGTAGCACTGCTGTCCCAAATAGTTTAACTAAAACTATTAATCAAATGAACTTTATTTGGAGAAACAGGCCACACTACCTACGGAAAGGTCACATGATCAAAGAAATCAAAGATGGCGGTCTGAAAGTAATGTAATTCTCAACTATTTTGGTATTGTGTCCCTAATTATATTTTTAACAAAATAGGTGGTTTAAAACTTGTACTTCTAGCTGATTTCAATATACATAAATTGCCCATTAAACTATCAGAGTTCCATAAACAAGTATTACTATACTGGAAGATGCTCACTACTCGCCACACGGCTCTATCATATGGAATAACAGATTCATACTGCATCGAAACAAATCCTTATTTTACAAAGATTGGATGGAATAGAATATTTGGTCTATTATACACACAATGGATGTTAATGGTTGCATGCTAAACTACGAGCAATTCTGTGCAAAATATAAATTCTGTGCAAAATATCAATTCTTTCCCCCAAAAGTTGAGCTTATGAAATTATATAATGCCTTACCAAAACAATTTATTAATCAATTTAAAAATATAATAACATATAATCCGATGACCCACAACTACCCAATTTATTAATTAATGGGGGCAATGTAATCAATGATATCTGAAAGTTTGCACTGAAAATCATCTACCAACTTATCTACATCATTATAGCTTAAGGGCGAGGAAGAAGAGTAGATTTGATTAAATGTTTCTGCTGTGTTTTCTGTGAAAATACGTTTTGTGATAGTAGCTGTTTGTCCAAGTGGGTTAACGGATAAAGAACTGTCAAAGATAACAACAAAGTGATCCGACAGGGCGCCATTAGTTACAGAGACATTGAAAATATTCACACCCTTACTGATAACCAGGTCCATGAGTGTGTGTTGCTTGTTTGACATGTTGTCTTAAACCAAAACTCTCTAAGAAATTAAAGAGCTTTTTAGCCCCTCGGTCTTGGAGGTTTTCAACATGAATGTTGAAATCACCGACAATTATCAAACAATAATAATCAATGCATATGAGAGATAGAAGCTCATTGAAGTCGGTAAAGAAATTTTCCGCATATGTTGGGGTTTTGTATAGAGTTAGTGTCAAAGTTTGTTTGTGGCCTTTTACCTCAATTCCAAGATATTCAAAAGACATAAAATTAGACAAAAAAACTTTACTACAGTTCATGGTATTTTTAAATATTGAAGCCACACCTCCTCCTTTTTTGTATTTTCTATTTTCACTTAAAAAAATTGTAGTTAGGAGGTGTTGATTCAATTAGTACGATTGCTTCATTATTGTCATTCAGCCATGTTTATGTCAGAAATAAAACATCAATATTATGCTCTGAGATGAAATCATTAATTAATAGAGCTTTAGCACAGAGATCTGGTATTTAAAAGAGCCAATTTAAGTGACTTGGAGGCTGAAAGCTCTTCAGTCTGAGGTTCCTTTAGACAGGGGATCAGCCTGAGGTTTGAATTAAGACAGCTGCTTTTTGTATTTCTGTTTTTTGTAACTTTGCTTGTAGTGATCCGGACAGGTATTGTCCTGTTTTGTAGTACCGGGAGGCGGGTGGCTTAGATGAAGTGAGAGTTGTACCGAGGCGAACCTGTTGATCCATACTATCCAGCTGGGAGGAGAAATAGTCTGTCCGTCTTCCTCTCTGATCCGGATCCCCCACCAGCATTTTCAGGCGGCTAAGGTGCAGCCCGACTCTCTTTAGTGATTCACTTCCTGGGAAATTCTGATCTTGTGAGTGAGTGTAGGAGCAGAGAGGGAGGGGGGAAGGAGCAGGGGAACCAGTCATTCTGTTCACAGCCGATGTTTTATCAGTTTGTATTGGAATAGTTTGTTCTTGATATGCAGAGGGCTCCATCCTAGTGAGATATCCTTGAGCATTTTCTTCTGAAGCAATGGTCTCATTGTTGTTCTTGTTGACAAAATGAAAAATGTTTGCAGTGAGCAGCCTTATTCCGTGTTTGTTGAGATTGCGTCCGCCTCTTCCAAAGAGGTGAAAGCGCTGCCAGTAGATCTCGAGGTTATCGATGAAGGTCACTGAGCTGGCAGAGCAGGTTTTAATCAGCCATTTGTTTATCATGTCCAGCCTGGAATGTTTTTCGTCTCCCCATTGAGGCGATGGAATTGGACCACTGAGAAATAACTTTGTTTTTAGCTTCCCATAGTGTCCAGAAGAATATTAAAGTCCTTTTTCAGAATCTCGGATTTTTGCTTTGCCAGATCGTTGGCTCCAACATGCACAACTAAAGTCTCCATGTTTGGCTGATCAGTGGTTAGAGAAAGCACTTTGCGAGTCAAATCAGATACAGTGTCACCAAGAAAAGAAACCACTCTTGTTTTCTTGGGATTGCAAACATGACTGATTCCATTTACTTTTAGGTATGCCAATAAGCACTCTTGGCATACCTTCCGTTTTCCTGGTGGTCACTTTGTCCTTCGGAGCTTTGTGGGGTGGATGCATTGGTTTAGCCTCATTGCTGATGTTTGAATGTGGGTTTTCACTCAGAGGCTCGTGCTGAAGTGCAGAAAATCTGTTTTTCAGTGGGATTCCCACGGAGTTAGGATGTTTTGAGGCTCAGGCTGGTCGCTTTGTCCTTGGGAGCGGGGTCGGTGGTGCTGTTTTGGTTCCAGCTGTTTGTTTGCCTTTTTTTTTCTGAGCAGGTGTTGAACTTGAAAGTGGGTTTCGACTCAGAACCGGCCACGCTGATTCGTCCAGGTGAGGGGTTCTCCACGTTAGTCGTCTCATGGGATCCGCAGTGTGAGACTTTTGTTTCGGCTTGGCGCCCTGAGCGATCCAGGGTGAGCTGCTGGTGTGGGGTGTACAACATCGCCGTTGATTTGAGGAAGAGTTGTTTCATATCCACAGGTAGCGTTGATCTCAAAGTTCACCTCCAGCCGTTGAATCTTTGTTTCTAAAAACTGAAGTCGTTGTAGAATACTGCTAATGTCCTTGGGGTTGGACGGGGGAATTTTGCCCTAGTTCAACTTGGAGGTGAAGAAAAGTGAGGTAAAAATAAAAGTGAGAAAATCTCCCGGTCTTTAGGTTTGAAGTAATCCAGTTATGATGTCGATAATGTGAATAAAACCATAAAAATTGTGACTTTAAAAATAATTCACAAGCAAAGTTATCAGTAAGGACGGGAGAGAGCAGGATAAGCTGTTCCTCCTTCAGCTGCCAGATCAGAAGTTGATCTGTCCTTTGATCTGTCCTGTGACAGATTTTCAAGTTTCTTTAGAACAATGAGATGCTAAAGTTCCTCTGTATGCAGATGACAGCGCAAATCGGTGTCTGTCCTGTGATTGGTGGCTTTCTTTCCAGCAGGAAGTTGTGAACAGAGTTTAAAAGCTGCTGCAGGACTGCAGACATTCACAGGAATCTGGACCAGCAATGGCTCTGCTGAAGGTTCTACTGCTACTGCTGGGCCTGGGTGAGTCGGAAACACTGGAGACACTGGAGACACTTCCACTGGTTCCAGGGAGGCTGCTGCTCTGTGTGACTCTCAAACTTCCCTCTTATTCTGTTTCACACTGAAACTTCGTTGCATATAAACTCTAATGTTTTTTTAATCTTTAATTGTTTATCCTTTTTTTTCCCAGCAGCCATGTTTGCACGTGATTTCTGAGTAAAGTCCTCCTTTTTCTTCTTCAGGTGTTTCAGTGAAGTCAAATGTTTCTCGGCAGAAGAGAATCATTGGAGGTCAAAACTGTGATAACACAGAGCGTCTTTATCATGTTCGGCTGAAAAGCAGCAGGGGTGATGAAACGATCCGCTGTGGAGGATCTCTGATCCACCCTCAGTGGATCCTGACTGCAGCTCGGTGCCTGCAGGATGGGCCAGGATGGTAGGAAAGACACATGAAGACAATTTTATCAGCGGAATTTCAAGTTTTCTGTATGTTCATTATAATCCAATCTTTACTGCAGGACTATCACAGCAATGTTGAAAGTACATCCCCGTACTACTGGGCAGCAGAATCAGATAATCCGAGACAGACCTGTGATCTATATCCGCGGCAGCCGGCAGCATGACATCATGTTGCTGAAGCTTCCGACACCAATAACAGATGTCCAACCTGCTCAGATACCAAGCTGCAGGCGTCATCTTAAACTGTAAGTCTTTCTCTGATTATAACATGACTTCAGGTTTTCTGTCCTGCTCCTCTAGTCCTGCTGCCTCTGCTTCAGCACACCTGAGTAAGGTAATCAGGCCACCAGCAGAACCAGAACCCGTTTATCTCAGGTGTGTTGGACCAGAGACACATGTGAAGGATGCAGGACACCGTCACTGAGAACTGGAGGTGGACACTCCTGTGTTAGTGGATGATGTCCTTCATGGATTTATTTTCTGTTCTTTCATTGTTCTTAACAATTAATTTTCTACATTGTTGTCTTGTATTTTTACATTTTCTTCTTATTGTGTTTTAGGGGCGATACTGTTCAGCTGGCAGGAGAGGCATTAACGACAATCGGCCCCAATAAAGAGCGATGTGAGAAATAATGAAGATATGAGAATAAAATCTTTGTTTCTGTCTCTTCAGAGAAGGTCCAGTGAAGAACATGTTTCTATTTCTCTGCAGTGCCCATTCCTAGTATTGCAGGACATCTTCAGTGTGTCAACATGCAAGTTGTTAGTGGTTCCTATCTCCAGCTAACACTTGGGCAAATGATCCGTGTTGAAGCACCAACCAAGGATGTATGTCTTGTAAGTTTGTTTCTTCAATATCTCTCTGCACCAATTGGAAGACGTTTCTGTTTTACAACATAAATAAATATTGAAATAAATTTTTCTACAGGCCGACTCTGGTGGAGCAGTGATGTACAACGGCAAGATTTATGGTGTGATTTCTTTTAGTGGAAGAGACTACACATGTCAGATTCCAACATCAATACTTGATGTGTGTTATTACAAGGAATGGATTAGAAGTAAAATTAGGCATTGAATATAAACTATCATGAAATAAAATTAAAATCAAATTTCCTGACATATAATTTTATAATTGTATCTTCATCAGTTTGATCCACATGTCTGTAGAATTAGAATAAATTAATTTTGTTTTTTTTCGTCACCTGATCTTCACCTCCCTAATGGAGCTTTCTCTTCACCTCAGAAATGAAAAATAAATAAATCAATAAATAAATGTAAAAGAAATTTGAGTTTGTTCAGTTTATATTTTCCCTGAACTGAGTCTAAAAACATGACATGAGTTTTAAATAACATGAAGAGGAGCAACAGAAATAATTTATTTATTTGGTTTTTGTCTTTATTTTACATCAGAAATGAACATGCAGCATCTAAACTCTGCAGCTCTGGAGTTACTATTCCTGATTTAGTTCTAGAGAACTTTAAACTGCAACGCGACCAAAGAGCTGTGCACAAAAATAATGAAACCATAGTCACATAATACAACAATTAATAAATAATAAATTCCTAATAAGGTAAACATAATAGGAAAAAAACATTAAATTTTATATGAAGATACAAAGGAAATGTTTAATAATTTAAATAATGTAAAAGTCAAAATCTGGAATGAAAGAAGTTTTAAGAAAATATTTTAAAAATTTTATGGTAGCTTTTGGTTTCCACAAATTTAACAAAATGGTTGAAAATTTTCCTCTTTTGCAGTTAAAGTGTCATTGTTAATTGATAAATTTTAAATTTAGAACTTTTTATAGTTATACAGCTATAAAACATGAATTGTTATTGTGTAAAACTTCTCAGAAATTACAATTTGGTTTTCAAAAGTTTAAACATGACAGAAGTTCTCTGTACATTTTATAGTAACGTGGACAAGCTAAAAAGCTGTTAGTACTGCTAAAATATGTCATCAAATACTTTATTGTTATGTTTTCACTGATAATATTACCTCAAATAAAACAGAAAAGGTTGGCATCATCAAACCATATGATAGGTTTGCATCATCTAACCTATCATATGGTAGCCTTAATTCAATAATCACCATCTAAATAATAGTATTAATTAACTATTTGTACTTATTTCTATGCAACCAGGAATATATTATTAAGCTGTTGTTAAGTGATACAAACTTTTTTTAGAATAGTGATTTTGTCGTAATCTAAGTAATTATAAAATTCATTAAAAAAATATTGTAATATTGCCTGCAGCTAATTACCTTGAAATTATTGGAATTAATCAGAAAAAAATCCAAATTTTGCTGATGTTTTTTTAAAGGTTCTCTTCTCTCTAGTGGCCTTTATTCAAAAGAAGTTTGACAGGAAGGAGGTTTATGAGAGAGAGGGAAGGCATGTTGCAAATGTCGCCAGGCCAGGAATCGAGCCTGCAATCACCAGCATGAGGACTAAGGTTTCTATACATGAGTTATGCTTCACCCTGTGCCACCACAGCACCCATTGCTGATGTTTATATCTATGATGGAAAACCATAAACCAGACTGCAGAAGTAATTTATATAAATTAGAATGCTGGTGTGATACTTTCCATTTCCATTTTCTTACACCCTTGTCCCTCAGTGGGGTCGGGAAGGTTGCTGGTGCCCATCTCCAGCTAACGTTTCGGGCGAGAGGCGGGGTCACCCTGGACAGGTCGCCAGTCTGTCGCAGGGCAACACAGAGACATACAGGACACACAACCATGCACACACACACCTAGGGACAATTTGGAGAGGCCAATTAACCTGACAGTCATGTTTTTGGACTGTGGGAGGAAACCAGAGTACCCGGAGAAAACCCACGCATGCACAGGGAGAACATGCAAACTCCATGAAGAAAGACCGGGGTCGGGAATCGAACCCAGAACCTTCTTGCTGCAAGGCAACAGCTCTACCAACTGCGCCACTGTGCAGCCCGGTGTGATACTTTGTTTTTTAATAATTAAATCTATAACAATTTTGAAATCTCAAATGAAGACCAGGTATCAAACAGGTAATCCACCAAGTTCAGGGCAAACTCCTACAGCAGACGCCACCATCATTATGAGAGAATTTGATTAAATTATGTATTTGGGATTAATTAATTTTAGGTAGACCAGAGATTTGTCACATTTAGAGAACTGTATGGTAGGCCCTGCTGCTTGGATGAAGGGGAAGTTGGGTAAAAGGCGATTCCACCTAATTTTTTACTACCGACAGCATTTTTAATTTACCAAAAAGATATGGTCAATTTTACAAAGGGAAAACCACAGCTGTCGGTATCTTACCGTATTTTAGGAAATACGGTAAAATACCGTCAGCTGTAGTTGACAGATATTTACCGTATTTTAGAAAATACTGTAGAATACTGGGAGTTTAGGTCAACAGCAGTGGCAAAGCTACGGGGGACTTTTTGATATAAAAAACGATCCGTGACTCACTGCAACGCAGCTCAAAGCCTCAGTACCACCTGCTCACTGTTCACTCTCTGCTTCACCTTAATGTTACTACCAGGTGGTTCACAGTGATGATGGTGGGATCTGAGCTGGAGGTTCACGACTATCAATAGAAGTTACTGCAGCACCTCAACTGATTAAGAAAGATCCAGCTCATAGCATTTGGAGTTCACAAAATATAACATAAACATCAGTGCAAAATACTGTAGCAATAATTTGAACTGCAACATAAAGCCAAACATCCCACAATTAATTATTTCAAGATGCCCCAAATCATCGGCAGACTGGCATAGGGGGGATTCCAGGTAGTGTAATATGGGCACAGGGCCCCATATTACCTTGGGGCCTAGACAGAATCATGATTTAGGCTCCGGCCCATTATACCAAGAACATCAGCATCACTGTGTTTAAATATAGATTTAGTGAAGTCTGTCATAGGGAGATTAATTGGCTGAGTTTAAAATCAATCACTGATTATTGGTTATTTGCTCTCATGTATTTGTGAACAAACCCAGCTCAAACACAAAGATTACACCATATTGTAGCCATGGTAACACAACAATGAAACTGTCAAGATGATTTTTTTTTCACTTTTACAAACTAAACATTCTAATTAAATCCTAAATCTACTATTTATATTAATTTTTTCTCTGCTGGATGGATTCAATAAAATTTAGTAACATTGTCATTCTCAATAGACGACTGTGACAGTTTTGCATCTATGATATGTATTAAAATTCAACATTTGATACCGCTGAATGTCTGGAGGGCCCCTGAATGGCCCCTACCATCAGCTAATGGCTTTCTTTGTCTTGACTTCTCAGTTAATTCTCAGATCAGCTCAGCCCTCCAGGATATCAGCTGCAGAAACAGCAACATTAAACCTATCAGGGAAACATAGACTACATTTGCTTTGCTTTGTCCCACATGATGACAATCATACAGTATGATCCAATTATATATCAGATTCTTGATTATTATGGGTTGTTGTTATGTTGTACAGCGTTTTAAGATCTTGTTCTTTTCCTTTTTAACTTTGAGCTCCTGCCCCTCTAAAGGTCTCTGCACAGCCCTGTGTGAACGTGCCGCTGTGTGCATGTGAGCAGAGAAAAGACAAAGAGTCATTTTGTCCATAACAGAGTGTTCCTTATGAGTTTCTTGTAAAATTTCATGTCAATACAATCACAAGATTCATAGTTTCTTTTACGAAGAACATTTTAGTTAGTCTTTTTGTTTTTCACATTGTGGCATCAGGGCTTTTTTCCATTTTTTGTATTTCTGTTTGTCTTTAACTTGAACTTTGTTAGCACATTAGCTCCACTTTACGCCAAATTAACTTTTAGCCACATAAGATAGATGTTTTTTTATTATTAGCAGATGAATATATAATCATGTCTCTAATTAGTCAAATCTCAGACTGATGTTCGTCGATTCGTCTTGTTACTCCACACCCCTGCTCCTCCTCCCTTCTCCCTGGTTTTCCCTTGATCTATTTATGTCTCTGGTTTGGGTTTATTTTTGTTCCTTGTTATTTAAATTTTATTTTGAATTAAATCTACAACAGAACTTTTGAGTTTCCTGCCTGCTGCATTTGGGTCCACACTTCAACCACACACATCATGACAGACGGTTGTAATGAATTGGACTTTAAGGCCACTCTGTCCATCACGGTCAGTTTGGAATGAGTATATGTAATGTAAACATTTAAATATAAATAAGAATTTTTTTTTAAGAACCACAAAAAAAACGTATTTTTGTTAGAAAGTCTCAGATCAGCTCAGCTCTCCAGGATGTCAGTAGCAGAAACAGCAACATTAAACCTATCAGGGAAACATAGACTACATTTGCTTTGCTTTGTCCCCACATAATGACAATGATACAGTATGATACGATTAAATAGGAAAGAGACATGAAGACAGTTTTATCTCCAGATGATCAGGTTTTCTGTATGTTCATTAAGATCTAACTTTTTCTGCAGGACTAACACAGCAATGTTAAAAGTTTATCCACTGTGATGCAGAGTCAAGTAATCCAAGACAGACCTGTGATTTATACTCATGGCGGTTGGAACCATGACATCATGTTGCTGAAGCTTCAGACACCAGTAAGAAATGTCCAACCTGCCAGGCTACCAGACTGCAGGAGTCGTCTTAAAGTGTAAGTCTTTCTCTGATCATAACATGATCAGAGAAAGGTTTTGGAGACAGGTTTTCTGTCTCCACTCCTCCAATCCTGCTGCCTCTGCTTCAGCACACCTGAGTCAGGTAATCAGGCCACCAGCAGAACCAGAACCCGTTTAGCTCAGGTGTGTTGGACCAGAGACACATGTACAGGATGCAGGACACTGTCACTGAGGACTGGAGGTGGACACTCCTGTGTCAGTGGATGATGTCCTTCATGAATTTTTTTTCTGTTCTTTCATTGTTCTTCATAACAATTAATTTTCTTCTTTGCTATCTTGTATTTTTACATTTTATTCTTATTGTGTTTTAGAGGCGATAGGGTTTGGCTGGCAGGAGAGGGAGAAATGACAATCAGCCCCAGTAATGCTCGAAGTGAGAGAAATATTGAAGTTATGAGAATAAAATCTTTGTTTCTGTTTCTAAATAGAAGGTCAACTTTAGATCATGTTAATGATTCTCTTGTTTCTCTACAGTACCCATTCCTAGTATTGCACGTCATCTTCAGTGTGTCAACATGAAAGTTGTTCGTGTTTCCCAACGTCATCACACATTTGGGCATGTGTTCCATGCTTCAGAACAGTCCAAGGATGTATGTCTTGTAAGTTTGTTTCTTCAATATCTCTCTGCAGCGATTATAAGACTTTTCTGTTTTACAACATAAATAAATATATTGATATACATTTTTCTACAGGGCGATTTTGGTGGAGCAGCGGTCCACAACAGCATGATTTATGGTGTGATTTATCCTGATGGATCAAACTATGTATGTCAGAAACCAACTGTAATCCTTGATGTGTGTAAATACATGGAGTGGATAAAACAAACAATTGGGTTTAAATAAAACACAAACTTTCATAAAATAAAATTCTCATCAAATTTCCTCACATATAATTTTAGAATTGTATCTTCATCAGTTTGATCCACATGTTCGTAGAATTAGAATAAATTAATTGTTTTATTTTCTCACCTGAGCTTTCCCTTCAAATCAGAAATAAAAAAATCAATAAATGCATAAAAAAGAAACATTTCCTGGCTGATTGTCTTTACATTCATGGTTCAGTTTGTTCAGTTGATATTGTCCCTCAAATAAGTCTAAAAACATGAGTTTTAAATAACAAGAGGAACACCAGAAGTAATTTATTTAATGTTTGTCTTTATTCTACATCAGAAATGAACATGCAGCATCTATAATATATAATCACGTCTCTAATTACTGTTACTCGCTGGTAAAAAAAAAAACTGAACCACAATAAAGCCTACCACACTCTAAAAAGTGTATTTGGGCAGTAGTTCATCTTATGGACTTATTTACATTAATTTCACTTAATACTTTTCCTTTTGCTATGACAACTTACTTTTTTGTGTTTTTTAACTCAACTTACAAATCTTTAACCTAAAGGAACTGTTCATTTTGACTTTACTTAAATGATTGAGTTCAATGCCAGTTTCATATCCTATGTCTGACCAACTCAATTTATTATGATCATCCAACTCAATACACTAAGTCCTTCCAACTCAATTTGCTAAGTTTTTATAACTTAATTCATAAGGAGGTTTAACATGACAAATTTAAGTCACTCTTACTCAAATCATTTATTTTCTTCTAATAAACTTTTAAAATCTCTTTTGACTTTCTGTAGAATTAAGTCACTCAAACTTTTAAGTAGTTCCAATTCCAAACTAAATTTTAATACTCTTTTTACAGTGTCCTCTAAATACACAAATCTTTTCCTTAAATGACCTTTTTACTTTGACTTTACTTGAAATAATTATGTTCAATACCATATTTGTATCCCTCGTCTGACACTATGACTCGAGCTTACCCGGGACAGATTCCCTGGTAAGCGACCATGGCTCTGTGGGTAGAGTGGTCGTCTTGTGATTGGAAGGTTGTAGGGTCGATTCCAGCTCCCACATGTCCATGTGCCCCTGGGCACTTAACCCCAAATTGCTTACTGATCTGCGCATTAAATACATGTGAGAATGTGACTCTAGTATAAAGCGCTTTCAGTGGTCAAAATGACTGGGAAAGCGCTAAATAAGTTTATTTACCATTTTTAAAGTAAACTAAATGATTTGAGTAAGAGTGACTTAAATCTGATCTTAAACATACATAATAAATTTGTTAAAAATAAATTAACAAATTGAGTTGGATGATTATAATATATTGAATTGGTTAAACTTAATAAATTCAGTTGAATAAACTTAATTGAATTACTAGTTAACTATAGAAACAATTCAATTAAGTTGGTTCAACTATTTTCTTTTTAGAGTGCATTGTTAGAAAATAAAATGGCAACAATGGACTTTTTCCTTAAATCTTCAAGCCAATAACTAAAAGATAAGATTGTTTTAATAGCAAAAATATTTGCTGTAAATGGTGCATATTGTATTTCTATAGTCAGAGTAATGATGTCAGTAAATACCTGTCAAAATATTGCCACTGATGCATGACGTCTAATTTAGTGGACAGGTGATCATTTATTTGGAAACTACGTCAGTAGTTTCAGTCTTTAGGTGTTTCTTCATGTCACAATATATTTTTTACCTGCAAGAGTTTCTACAGTAGAAGGAGGAACTGTGTATTCCTGAGTGGGTCAGCATGCTTTTTCATCTGTCTACCATTCTGGATTGAACTAAAATTTCTTGCAATTCCAGTGGATGACCAGGAGATGGCAGTGTATTGTAAAATGTATTAGTGTCCAGTTTAATATTACGTTTGCATTTACAAAAAAAACAATCCACATGAACACAAGAAAATGACTTTTGGATAGATGTCCACTACATTAAATTGATTACATATATAATGCATGGTCTGAGATAAAAGGTTGGTGTTTCTCAGGCATGAAAGATATTTGGAGATAAGCATCAAGACCCCTCTTGACCCCACTGGGGACAAAGGTTTAAGAAAATGAATTGATGGGTAGAATAGAGACTAGCATGGAGGCCAGATCTCTCACACTTTGAAAACCTCTGGGCTTCACTGAAGATCAAGTTTTGTATTTTGTGATTTATTATGTAATGATTGATTGGAACATGTTATATTTCAAGGCTGATTGAGAGTAATATCTGCTTTTGTTTAATATTTTTAATGTAGCTAGATTTGAGCCTTTTGCTAACAAAAGAGTCACTTTGACCCTAAACGCAGCAGCATTTAGTGCTGCTGCGTAAATGCATCAAAAGCTGCGTAAATGCATCAAAAGCAATCAAGAAAAACTGTAAAAGCAACAAATCATGGGTGAAGAACATACTAGTTTACAACCAAAGATCAGACCGAAACCAGCAATTTTAGAGCTCTGAATTCTCTCTTTATGAAGTTCTTCAAACATTTCAATCCATTTTACAGCATAACATGCATTCAATCAACAGGAGGGAGAGACTCCCTCTGATCTGAACCACCTGGCATTTAAGGGTTTGACTCCCACCAGGACTAAAGGGGTGGAGACATTTACATTTCCAGAAAGAAAAAATCGAAACATTTGTACTAAACTATATTCCTAGAAAATATTTACACAATTATGACTAACTCTAATAAATTCAAAACTAAATAAAATACAATCTGTGCCTTATGTAGCATCTGTGCAAACAGTATACTATATTACGAAATAAAAAATGGATCATGACCAACAAGGTCAATGGACTAGTTCTCAGAAGTCTAGATACGACTCGGGAAGGAGTAGACAGACTAGAAGTTGCAGATGTGAGTGCCTTGTATTCACAGTGATTAATTATTTACATTACAATAAGGAAAAGAAACATTCAAATGGCCATATTAAAATAAAAGGAAATAATACACAAAGAATGAAATATTAAATTAACAAATCAAAAGAAAACAAATCAGCTCCACAGTTCCAGCAACAAGCCACACTATTCAGTTCATACAACCTTGTCAGCACTGCTCATGGCCGCGCTTCCATGGCAACATATGACCAGGTGACCTGTTAGGGAGGGGGTAAAAAAGTTAAAAGTTTACCATAGTTTTCTTTAAAATGTCTTTTAAAAATCAGAATTGTTTTCATTTAATTGGGTGAATTTCTGTGATTTTTTTTGTTGTAATTTCACTTTTACAACAAATGCAAATACTCTTCTCCACCCAGCACTGTAGCATTGTTCTTTTTCAAAATAAAATAAGCAAATACCTTTCTCTTAGTAGAGGCTCATTTTCACAGCTCATCAACAAATAAAATGATTCTACTTTTGAGAGCAAAGGCTGATGTGAATTCTTGTAGATTTTTCTTTAAAAAATTATCAACCAGAAAAAAGGACAAGTGGCTCTTTCTGCAAAAAATCTGTTTTATTCAATCAAGTTTACAATCAAGTTTTCCTTTGAGTAAATCTCTCTGCAAGCTTGTGCACTACAAAAACAGAAAATTTACCAATTATTTTTAGTCAATTTTCTAGTGCAAGTTTCAGTTCACTAGAGAAAAAAAAACTAATAAGTAATTTTGCAGCAAAATATGTCAGCTGCTTGTTTTGAGTCAATTCCTTAATATTGATGAAAGAGTTTGTGTTTCATTTGCTGATTATTTAAGTTTTAAGAGGGGGAAATGTTTTGTTATTAGTGAAATAATCCATCAATGGAACACAAACTTTTTCAAGTTTCTTTACAATAATGAGATGTTAAAGTTCCTCTGTATGCAGATGACAGCGTAAATCGGTGTCTGTCCTGTGATTGGACAAATCAGTGTCTGTCCTGTGATTGACAGATCAGTGTCTTTCCTGTGATTGGTGGCTTTCTTTCCAGCAGGAAGTTGTGAACAGAGTTTAAAAGCTGCTGCAGGACTGCAGACATTCACAGGAAGCTGGACCAGCAATGGCTCTGCTGAAGGTTCTGCTGCTGCTGGGTCTGGGTGAGTTGGAAACACTGGAGACACTTCTACTGGTTCCAGTGAGGCTGTTTCTCTCTGTGACTCTCAAACTTCCCTCTGATTCTGTTTCAGACTGAAACTTCTTTGCATATAAACTCTGATGCTTTTTAATCTTTAACCGTTTATCCTCTTTCTTTCCCAGCAGCCATGTTTGTCCCTGTTTTCTGAGTAAAGTCCTCCTTTTTCTTCTTCAGGTGTTTCAGTGAAGTCAAATGTTTCTCTGCAGAAGAGAATCATTGGAGGTCAAAACTGTGATAACACAGAGCATCTTTATCATGTTCGGCTGGAGAGCAGCAGGGGTGAAGAAACAATCCGCTGTGGAGGATCTCTGATCCACCCTCAGTGGATCCTGACTGCAGCTCGGTGCTGGCAGGATGGGCCAGGATGGTAGGAAAGAGACATGAAGACAATTTTATCTGCGGATCATCAGGTTTTCTGTCTGTTCAGTATAATCTAAAACTTGTCTGCAGGACTAACACAGCAATGTTAAAAGTTCATCCACGGACTGCTGGGCAGCGGAGTCACGTAATCCGAGACAGACCTGTGATTTATACTCGCAGTAACCGGAAGCATGACATCATGTTGCTGAAGCTTCCGACACCAGTAACAGATGTCCAACCTGCTCAGATACCAAGCTGCAGGCGTCATCTTAAACTGTAAGTCTTTCTCTGATTATAACATGACTTCAGGTTTTCTGTCCTGCTCCTCCAGTCCTGCTGCTTCTGCTTCAGCACACCTGAGTAAGGTAATCAGGCCACCAGCAGAACCAGAACCCGTTTATCTCAGGTGTGTTGGACCAGAGACACATGTAAAGAACGCAAGACACCATCACTGAGGACTGGAGGTGGACACTCCTGTGTTAGATGATGATGTCCTTCATGGATTTATTTTCTGTTATTTCATTGTTCTTCATAACAATTTTCTACAAGTTATCTTGTATTTTTACATTTTATTCTTATTGTGTTTTAGAGGCGATACTGTTCAGCTGGCAGGAGAAGCATTAACGACAATCGGCCCCAATAAAGAGCGATGTGAGAAATAATGAAGATATGAGAATAAAATCTTTGTTTCTGTCTCTTCAGAGAAGGTCCAGTGAAGAACATGTTTCTATTTCTCTGCAGTGCCCATTCCTAGTATTGCAGGACATCTTCAGTGTGTCAACATGCAAGTTGTTAGTGGTTCCTATGTCCATCTAACACTTGGGCAAATGATCCGTGTTGAAGCACCAACCAAGGATGTATGTCTTGTAAGTTTGTTTCTTCAATATCTCTCTGCACCAATTGGAAGACGTTTCTGTTTTACAACATAAATAAATATATTGATATACATTTTTCTACAGGCCGACTATGGTGGAGCAGCGATATTCGACGGCAAGATTTATGGTGTGATTGCTTTTAGTGGAAGAGACTACACATGTCAGATTCCAACATCAATACTTGATGTGTGTGAATACAAGGAATGGATTAGAAGTAAAATTTTCCGTGGACCATAAACTATCATGAAATAAAATTCTCAACAAATTTCCTCTCACATATAATTTTAGAATTGTATCTTCATCAGTTTGATCCATGTTTTTAGAATTAGAATAAATTAATTGTTTAATTTATCTCACCTGATCTTCACCTCCCTAATGGAGCTTTATCTTCACCTCAGAAATGAAAAATAAATCAATAAATGCATGAAAAAGAAATCAATAAATTTATAAAAAATAAACATTTTCTGATTGTCTTTACATTCCTGGTTCAATTTGTTCAGTTGATGTTTTCCCTGAACTGAGTCTAAAAACATGACATGAGTTTTAAATCACATGAAGAGAAGAAACAGGAATAATGTATTTATTTGGTTTTTGTCTTTATTTTACATCAGAAATGAACATGCAGCATCTAAACTCTGCAGCTCTGGAGTTACTATTCCTGATTAAGGATTTAGTTCTAGAGAACTTTAACTGAAGCACGACCAAAAAGCTGTGCACAAAAATAATGAAACTGTAGTCACATAATACAACAATTAACAAATAATTAAACCCCAATAACCTAGAAATAAGCAAAAAATAATTTTTTTATGAAGATACAAAGGAAATGTTCAATAATTTAATTTAAAAGTCAAAATCTGGATTGAAAGAAGTTTTAAGAAAATATAAAAAAAAACAGTCAAAACTAAATGGCAGCTTCTGGTTTCCACAAATTTTACATAAAATGTTTGAAAATGTTTCTGTTTTGTAGTTAAAGTGTCAAACATGTAGTTAAAGTGTCAAACATGAATTATCTTGAAAACATTAACATAAAATCACCTGCAAAATAAAGGAGGAAGTGCAAAACTATGTATTTTCTTTTTCTGCTGAAATTAAAATCTAAATTACTTTATTGTGTAAAACTTACAAAACTTATAAAAATTACAATTTGGTTTTCAAAAGTTTAACCATTACAGAAGTTCTCTATACATTTCATAGTAACATATGGAAAAGCTTAAAAGATGTTAGTACTGCTAAAATATGTCATGAAATACATTATTGTTATGTATTTCACTGACAATATTACATAAAAATAAACAGAAAAGGTTTGCACCATCATATATGATAGCCTTAATAATTCAATAACCACTGTCCAGATAATAGTATTAATTAACAATTTGAGCTTATTTCTATGCAACCAGAAATATTTAATTAAGCTCTTATTAAATAATACAATCTTTTTCTGGAGTAGTAATTTTGTCCTTTTCATTCTTCATACTTCATAGCAGTGATGTGCGGTGAGGTTCATGAATGGTGAGGCACTGACTTAATCATAATCAAATGTACAAATATAGATACTTTGCATGGTACACTGTAAAAAAATCAGCAAATTTCAAGGTAAAAAATGGTAAAATAAAACAGTTTCTGACCGTAAAATCCAAAACATTTTAATACCGTAGAAATTCATAAAAAATATATATTGTAATATTGCCTGCAGCTAATTACCTTAAAATTAATGGAATTAATCAGAAAAAATTCCAAATTTTACTGATGTTTTTTTAAAGGTTCTCTTGGCTCTAGTGGCCTTTATTCAAAAGAAGTTTGACAGGAAGGAGGGTTATGAGAGAGGGGGAAGGCATGTTGCATATGTCACCAGTCCAGGAATCAAACCTACAACCACCAGCATGAGGACTAAGGTCTCTATACATGAGTTATGCTTCACCCTGCGCCACCACAGCACCCATTGCTGATGTTTATATCTATGATGGAAAACCATAAACCAGACTGCAAAAGTAATTTACATAGATTAGAAAGCTGGTGTGATACTTTGTTTTTTAATAATTAAATCTATAACGATTTTGGTATATCAAAATGAAATCTCAAATGAAGACCAGGTATCAAACAGGTAATCCAGGGCCAACTCCTACAGCGGACGCCACCATCATTATGAGAGAATTTGATTAAATGATGTATTTGGGATTAATTAATTTTAGGTCGACCATAGATTTGTCACATTTAGAGAACTGTATGGTAGGCCCTGCTGCTTGGATGAAGGGGAAGTTGGGTAAAGGGTGATTCCACCTAATTTTTCACTACTGACATCATCTTTAATATATCCAAAAAGATATGGCCAATTTTAGAAAGGGAAAACCACAGCTGCCGGTATCTTACCGTATTTTAGGAAATACGGTAAAATACCGTCAGCTGTAGTTGACAGATATTTACCGTATTTTAGAAAATACTGTAGAATACTGGGAGTTTAGGTCAACAGCAGTGGCAAAGCTACGGGGGACTTTTTGATATAAAAAAACGATCCGTGACTCACTGCAACGCAGCTCAAAGCCTCAGTACCACCTGCTCACTGTTCACTCTCTGCTTCACCTTAATGTTACTACCAGGTGGTTCACAGTGATGATGGTGGGATCTGAGCTGGAGGTTCACGACTATCAATAGAAGTTACTGCAGCACCTCAACTGATTAAGAAAGATCCAGCTCATAGCATTTGGAGTTCACAAAATATAACATAAACATCAGTGAAAATACTGTAGCAATAATTTGAACTGCAACATAAAGCCAAACATCCCACAATTAATTATTTCAAGATGCCCCAAAAACATCGGCAGACTGGCATAGGGGGGATTCCAGGTAGTGTAATATGGGCACAGGGCCCCATATTACCTTGGGGCCTAGAGGCCTAGACAGAATCATGATTTAGGCTCCGGCCCATTATACCAAGAACATCAGCATCACTGTGTTTAAATATAGATTTAGTGAAGTCTGTCATAGGGAGATTAATTGGCTGAGTTTAAAATCAATCACTGATTATTGGTTATTTGCTCTCATGTATTTGTGAACAAACCCAGCTCAAACACAAAGATTACACCATATTGTAGCCATGGTAACACAACAATGAAACTGTCAAGATGATTTTTTATTTCACTTTTACAAACTAAACATTCTAATTAAATCCTAAATCTACTATTTATATTAATTTTTTCTCTGCTGGGTGGATTCAATAAAATTTAGTAACATTGTCATTCTCAATAGACGACTGTGACAGTTTTGCATCTATGATATGTATTAAAATTCAACATTTGATACCGCTGAATGTCTGGAGGGCCCCTGAATGGCCCCTACCATTAGCTAATGGCTTTCTTTGTCTTGACTTCTCAGTTAATTCTCAGATCAGCTCAGCCCTCCAGGATATCAGCTGCAGAAACAGCAACATTAAACCTATCAGGGAAACATAGACTACATTTGCTTTGCTTTGTCCCACATGATGACAATCATACAGTATGATCCAATTATATATCAGATTCTTGATTATTATGGGTTGTTGTTATGTTGTACAGCGTTTTAAGATCTTGTTCTTTTCCTTTTTAACTTTGAGCTCCTGCCCCTCTAAAGGTCTCTGCACGGCCCTGTGTGAACGTGCCGCTGTGTGCATGTGAGCAGAGAAAAGACAAAGAGTCATTTTGTCCATAACAGAGTGTTCCTTATGAGTTTCTTGTAAAATTTCATGTCAATACAATCACAAGATTCATAGTTTCTTTTACGAAGAACATTTTAGTTAGTCTTTTTGTTTTTCACATTGTGGCATCAGGGCTTTTTTCCATTTTTTGTATTTCTGTTTGTCTTTAACTTGAACTTTGTTAGCACATTAGCTCCACTTTACGCCAAATTAACTTTTAGCCACATAAGATAGATGTTTTTTTATTATTAGCAGATGAATATATAATCATGTCTCTAATTAGTCAAATCTCAGACTGATGTTCGTCGATTCGTCTTGTTACTCCACACCACTGCTCCTCCTCCCTTCTCCCTGGTTTTCCCTTGATCTATTTATGTCTCTGGTTTGGGTTTATTTTTGTTCCTTGTTATTTAAATTTTATTTTGAATTAAATCTACAACAGAACTTTTGAGTTTCCTGCCTGCTGCATTTGGGTCCACACTTCAACCACACACATCATGACAGACGGTTGTAATGAATTGGACTTTAAGGCCACTCTGTCCATCACGGTCAGTTTGGAATGAGTATATGTAATGTAAACATTTAAATATAAATAAGAATTTTTTTTTAAGAACCACAAAAAAAACGTATTTTTGTTAGAAAGTCTCAGATCAGCCCAGCCCTCCAGGATGTCAGCAGCAGAAACAGCAACATTAAACCTATCAGGGAAACATAGACTACATTTGCTTTGCTTTGTCCCCACATAATGACAATGATACAGTATGATACGATTAAATATTATATTTTATTATATTATTGACTAAGATGGATTGTTATGTTGTTGTACGATGTTTTAAGATCTTGTTCTTTTCCTTTTTAACTTTGAGCTCCTGCCCCTAGAAAGGTCTCTGCACTGCCCTGTGTGATTGGGCAGCTGTGTGCATGTGAGCAGAGAAAAAAAAGAGAAAATACAAAGAGTCCTTTTGTCCATAACAGAGTGTTCCTTGTGAGTTTCTTGTAACATTTCTTGTCAATACAATCACAAGATTCATAGTTTATTTTACAAAGGACATTTTAGTTGCATTAGTCTTTTTATTTTTCACAGTGTGGCATCAGGGCTATTTTTCTATTTTTTGTATTTTGTTTGTCCTTAATTTGAACTTTGTTAGTACATTAGCTCCACTTGACAACAAACTAAGTTTTAGCCACATAAAACAGATGTTTTTATTTTCCGATAAGCAGATGAATATATAATGCAGTCTCTAATTAGTCAAATCACAAACTGTTACTCGTTGGAAAAAGAAAAAAAAATTCTGAACCACAATAAAGCCTACCACTGTTAGAAAATAAAATGGTAACAATTGACTTTTTCCTTAAATCTTCAAGCTAATAACTAAAATATAAGATTGTTTTAATAGCCAAAATATTTGGTGTAAATGGTGCATATTGTATTTCTATAGTCACAGTAATATCAGTAAAAACTGTAAAAATATTGCCACTGATGCATGACGTCCACTTTAGTAGACAGGTAATCATTTGTAATTTCTCCAAATACAAAGTTGTTATTTGGAAACTACATCAGTAGTTTTAGTCTTTGCTTCATGTCACAATATATTTTTTACCTGCAAGAGTTTCTACAGTAGAAGGAGGAAATGGATATTTCTGAGTGGGACAGCATGCTTTTTCATGTCTGCCATTCTGGATTTAACAAAAATTTCTTGTACTTGCAGTGGATGGCCAGTAGATGGCAGTGTATTTTATACTGCACCAGTGTCCACTTCAATGGTGTGTGTGCATTTACAAAAAGACCCCTCTTGACCCCACTGGGGACAAAGGTTTAAGAAAATGAATTGATTGGTAGAATAGAGACTAGCATGGAGGCTAGATCTCTCACACTTTGAAAACCTCTGGGCTTCACTGAAGATCAAGTTTTGTATTTTGTGATTTATTATGTAATGATTGATTGGAACATGTTATGTTTATTTCAAAGCTGATTGAGAGTAATATCTGCTTTGGTTTAATATTTTTAATGTAGCTAGATTTGAGCCTTTTGCTAACAAAAAAGAGTCATTTTGACCCTAAACGCAGCAGCATTTAGTGTTCACAAATGCATCAAAGCAATAAAGAAAAACTGTAAAAGCAAAGAATCATGGGTGATGAACATGCTAGTTTACGACCAAAGATCAGACCGAAATCAGCAATTTTAGAGCTCTGAATTCTTTCTTTATGGAGATCTTCAAACATTTCAATCCATTTTACAGCATAATATGCATTCAATCAACAGGAGGGAGAGACTCCCTCTGATCTGAAGCTTTTAAGGGTTTTGCTCCCACCAGAATTAATTAAAGGTATGGAGATATTTACATTTCCAGAAAGAAAAAAAGAAACATTTGTACTAAACTATATTCTTAGAAAAAATATTTACACAATTCCGACTAACTAACAAATTCAAAACTGAATAAAAACAATCTGTGCCAAAACAAAATCCAAAAACAATCAGGCATCAGGGCTTTTTTCCATTTTTTGTATTTCTGTTTGTCTTTAACTTGAACTTTGTTAGCACATTAGCTCCACTTAACGCCAAATTAACTTTTAGTCACATAAAACAGATGTTTTTTATTATTAGCAAATGAATATATAATCACGTCTCTAATTAGTCAATCTCAGACTGTTACTCGTGAATACGTCTTATTACTCAAGGCAACTTCTCCTCTTCCCTTCTCCCTGGTTTTCCCTTGATCTATTTATGGGTGCATTCACACTGCAGCCTGAAGTGACTCAATTCCGATTTTTTTTGACGTAATGCGACCTGTATCTGATCTTTTCATGGCAGTGTGAACAGCACAGGTCAGATTCTATTTCGAATGTGACCCATATCCGATACGTATCCCATTCAAATGCGACCATAACTTTCAGGTCGCATTCATCTGAACTGAACGTCACTGATTCTCAACAAATCTCACTATTCTTCGTCCTGATATGCGCAAGTGAGAATAAAAACAACAACCATGATGGACTATATGAAGTAACCTTGCCATTTTTGTACAGCAAATTTTTAGATGTTGAATTTGAGACAGCGAATTTCAGCAAGTTGAATTTTTAGGACACTGAAAAATTGCATTTGAATTTTGAAAAGTTGAATTTTTTTATATGCTGAATTTTTTTAACACTGAAAAATATAAATATTTAAAATTTCATCACTTTGAAATAGGAATGTGAATTTTTTTAACAAATTAAAATTGCAGAGGTGTACAAATAATGACAGAATTTTTTTTAGGTCAAAATTGTATTCTGAATTAATTTTGAAATTGGAAAAGTAAGCGCAAATATACAACATTCAAGTTTCAGATGCATTTTTTATTCAAATTCTGATGGCACATATTTACTTCCATAGATTTAGTTCTAGAGAACTTTAAACTGCAACATGACCAAAGAGCTCCGCTCAAAAATAATGAAACAGAAGTCACACAACACAACAAATAATAAAATCCTAATAACATGGAAACAACAATAATAATGATGCAATTCTTAATATTTGCGCCAACTTTACGGAAGAGATGATCTATGGGTTCTTCTTAATCGTCCATTTTTCTAATCAGTTCTGAGGTGAAAGATGGGGTGAGAAGCTCACCCCATCTCTAAGGGAGAACCTCCCTGGTGAGGTGTTCTGGGCAAGTCCCACCAGGAGGACATGCTGGAGGGACTATGTTTCCCTCTCCCCAGCCACTATGTTTCTCACCTGGGAACACCTTGGGATTCCTATGGAGGAACTGGAACAAGTGGCTGGGGAGAGGGAAATCTGGGTCTTCCTATTTAGGCCCTGGATAAGCAGAAGAAGATCAAAGGATGGATAGGTGAAAGGATGGTTAATTTTCTGTTTTTGCAGTGCACAAGCTTGCAGTGAGTTTTGCTCAAAGGAATACTTGAGTGTAAACTTAATGAAATAAAACAGATTTTCTGAAGAAAGAGTGACTCGTCTTTATTTTCAGGTTGATTTTTTTAAAATAAAAAACTCTTTGGTTTACAAATTACAGAAATTCACATCTGCCTTAGGTTCCAAAACTAGAATAATTTTGTTTATTGATGAGCTGTGACCCTCTATGCTACTGGGCCCGAAACTACGGCCCGCGGGCCGAATCGGGTCCGACTCCACATTTGGTCCGGCCCCCTGAACAATATCAGAGAGCATTCAGATTTTTTTTCATATACCGTATTTTCCGGACTATAAGCCATTTTTATGTGTTTTTTTCTTCAACCACCAGGGGGCTCTTTAGCAGGAAGTGAATAATTGGAAGTCAAAATTGGAAATAAAAGAAGAAAGCACCATTAAAACTGAATTAGGTTTTAATAGGGAATTGAAATTTGAGAAAGTTGTTGATCAGTTAAACAGCATTGACGGAAAAAAGAAGATTTTTACTTTAAAAAAAAATAATACTAGGATCATTATGATAATTTGAGGTATAGATATTAGGATCCCGTAGATGGCAGTAGTACAACAATAATGGATGCAAGCTGCCGTTGAAATCTATAGAAGAAGAAGGAGCCCATTTTCAATTAGCAAATGCTAGTAGCAGACACGAAGGATCAGCACTTTTACTGTTACAGTTACCGTTCGGAAACTACCGTAATCGGTTCAGTTAAATCTAATCTTGGCAACTTTTTCTTTTTTAACCCTAATAAATGTGATATTCATTTGACCTGTTATTACTCAAATTTTGGGTGTCTACGCCCCTCTGCTGCTGCATCGTTGTGGAAAACCTGGAATGACAGAGATATCTGTGGCTTATATGTGTATGTTTACTGGTTTAAAAAACACACAACAACTTTGGGGTTGTGGCTTATAGTCCGGTGCGGCTCATTGTTCGGAAAATACGGACTATAATCCTTCCAGTATTTTTTTTGTGAAGAACCCAGAGAGGGTTATTTGGTTATTTATTTCAGTAATAGTGTGGTAACACTTTATTCGAAGGGGTGTGCATAAGACTGACATGACACTGTCAAAAACATGACATAACACCTGTCATGAACATAAAGGAGTCTTTATGAATGTTTATGACAGTTGTCATGAAGTGTCATTCGGTAAATAATGACACTTTTGATGCAAAGTTGCTCTAAACGTTGCATTGAAAGTACATTAAAAAGGCCAACTTTGCATTAAATTATAATTTACAAAATCATGCAAAGTTGGCACTTTTAATGGAATTTTAATGCAACTTTTAGAGCAACTTTGATCTTTTTAAAAGTAACAAGATGCACCCGACCACAGATTCTTCAGTGCACAATATAAACAATTAAACAATTCTTCTTTAAAATATTTCTTCTTTAAAAACGAGGCTTCAGGCCTACTACTCGGTCCTTGGAACAAAAGGAACACAATAAGAAAAAAAGGGAAGACAAGTTTGATTATTCCAACAAATAAATAAAACAAACCATGCAATGCAAAGAAATGAGTCAAACAAAACATTGTCTACTTTTCTGTATATGCCTTCTGTTGTGCTGGATTTACTCTCAACAAAGGTCTTCTGCAAACTTTAATCAATTTTACCAGTTCATATAACAAAAATATTCAGATTTTGGTGCAATTTTTGTTTTTTGCTATAATTTCTTTTTAATTCTTTCAGGTTTGTACTAATTTATGCTCTGCTAATTTATGCTTTTTGAAAAAATTTCCTTATCAGCTTTTGCAAATATTTCAGGTTTTATTCTTATTTAAGCTTTTGCGAATCTATTCAATATCTTTTGCTATGTGTTACTATTGTACTTTTTCCAAATATTTCTGCTGAGCTATGCTATATCTTTTGTTATGGGTTACTATTGTACTTTTTCAAATATTTAAGGTTTTATACAAATTACTGCTTCTGATAAGTTATGCTATTTCATTTGCTATGTCTTACTTTTCAGCTTTTTTGACTATTTCAGGTTCCATACAATTTTTTGTTATATGCAAATTTCTGTCCCATTGAAATACATTGAAAGTCTTCAAAATCCTACAGGTAGAAGCTGATTCTTAGCCTGTTGGTCCTGCTCTTTATGCTCCTCAGCCTCCTGCCTGATGGAAGAGGCTAGATCAATCTGTGTTCAGTGTGCGTTCCTCATCATGTCTACTTTATGATCAGGAATGTCTTTCTGCATCGTGTGCTCTAGAGGTCTGAAATGTGGCAATTTCTTCAAGTTGCTCTCTGCAATAGCTATAGATTGCGGTAAACCAATATTGTCAAATTTAAGCTTTGACAGCTGGTGTTTAGAGATTTTTTGTATTATCATTTTTTTTTATTACTTTAGTTCATTATTCACTCTAATGTTAATCAGTAGTGACATGTTGTACAAAAAAGTCTTGATTGCTGTGTTGAATATCTGTGTTCCTGAGAACTGATTGTTCCCTACACCCTTGGGAGATATCGCTCTCAAGGAAAAGGGCTTGATGACCTGTGTTAGATAGAGCTTGCCATCTGTTTTTGTTTATCTTTTCTCACTCTTGTTTTCCTAAATAAAAGGCCAGCTCTATCAGACAGAGGGCAGAACGCTCTGTGAATAGCTCGGAGGAGCAGTTTACCGAGTCTTCTCCTTTTGCAAAAGTTTGGCCATAAAATTCATATACGTTGTCTGTGGTTCTTTTATGTAGGTTCAGAAAAATACCTATCAACTGGTGTTCCCACATATTTCATAGCCTAAAAGATCTGACAAAAGTCAATTAGTGAGTGGCTAACATGTAAACAAATGGTGGTTCCGGTTTGTGGTGATAGTTGTGCCCATAAATTACGCATAGCTTCATGAGGGGCTAGGAAATAGGTGGATAGATATATGTTGTAAAAGACACTGACATGCCAAACAAGCAAGATGTTCTTCTTGAAAATGACAAAAACATTAACATTTCTCCTGATTTCTGGGAGCCTCTGGGTGTTGATGTGGAAAAGAGAGGCATCAGAGCAGATATAAGAATGAATGGAAAAGAAATCATAGAAAGTATCAAACAATAATTTTACCACAAGTAAATCCCTCTGAATATATCACTGTTGCCTTTGTTTTTATGTTTTCTTTTTAACTTTGTCTGATTTTGTACTAATTTCAGCTTCTGCTAATTTATGCTTTTCCCTTTGCTATGTTTTTGTTTTGAGCTTTTTCACATATTTCAGATTTTTATGCTCTGTTCTGCTTTTTCTTGCATTTCTGCAGGAATAGTTCTGCAAATATGCGTTCTCACAGCTGTTTCACTAGGAATAGCAATTTTTCTAGTTTAAGATATAAGAGGGGAAAATGTTTTGTTATTAGTGAAATCTGTATATGGAACAAAATCTTTTTTCAAGCTTCTTTAGAACGATGAGATGTTAAAGTTCCTCTTTATGCAGATGACAGCGCAGATCAGTGTCTGTCCTGTGATTGGTGGCTTTCTTTCCAGCAGGAAGTTGTGAACAGAGTTTAAAAGCTGCTGCAGGACTGCAGACACTCACAGGAAGCTGGACCAGCAATGGCTCTGCTGAAGGTTCTGCTGCTGGTACTGGGTGAGTAGGAAACACTGGACACACTGGGGATACTGGAGACACTTCCACTGGTTCCAGGGAGGCTGCTACTCTCTGTGACTCTCAAATTTCCTACTGATTCTGTTTCAGACTGAAACTTCTCTGAATATAAACTGTGATGCTTTTTAATCTGTTTGTCCTCTTTCTGTTCCAGCAGCCATGTTTGCATCTGATTTCTGAGTAAAGTCCTCCTTTTTCTTCTTCAGGTGTTTCAGTGAACTCAGATGTTTCTCGGCAGAAGAGAATCATTGGAGGTCGAAAATGTGATGACAGCGAGCGTCTTTATCATGTTCGGCTGGAGAGCAGCAATGGTGATGAAAGGATCCGCTGTGGAGGATCTCTGGTCCACCCTCAGTGGATCCTGACTGCAGCTCGCTGCTATAAGTCAGAGCCAGGATGGTAGGAAAGAGACATAAAGACAGTTTTATCTGCAGATGATCAGGTTTTCTGTCTGTTCAATAAAATCTAACCTTTTCTGCAGGACTAACATAGCAATGTTAAAAGTTCATCCACGGACTATTATACGTTACCATCAAGTAATCCGACAAGCTCCTGAGATTTATGGCGAGTGGCATGACATTGCGTTGCTGAAGCTTGAGATACCAATAAGAGATGTCCCACTTGGTCAGCTACCAAGTTGCAACAATCATCTTAAAGTGTAAGTTTTTCTCTGATCATAACATGACTTCAGGTTTTCTGTCCTGCTCCACCAGTCCTGCTGCCTCTGCTTCAGCACATCTGAGTCAGGTAATCAGGTCACCAGGAGAACCAGAACCTGTTTAGCTCAGGTGTGTTGGACCAGAGACACATGTAAAGGATGCAGGACACTGTAACTGAGGACTGGAGGTGGATGAAGGTGTGCCAGTGGATGAACTCCTTTATGGATTCATTTTCTGTTCTTTCATTGTTCTTCATAACAATTAATTTTCTACATTATCTTGTATTTTTACATTTTATTCTTACTGTGTTTTAGAGGCGATACTGTTCAGCTGGCAGGAGAGGGAGCAATGATAACTGGCCCTAATAATAAGCGATGTGAGAAAAATATTGTAGTTGTTAATAAAATCTTTGATTTTGTCTCTACAGAGAAGAAGTGAAGAACATGTTTATGATTCTCATGTTTCTCTACAGTAACTGCTTCTGCTATTCCATCACATCTTCAGTGTGTCAACATGAAAGTTGTTGCTGTTTCCACCTTCTTGCAGACACGTGGGCATATATTCCTTACTGAAGCACCGAACAAGGATATATGCTATGTAAGTTTTTCAATATCTCTCTGTAGCAATTCAAAGACTTTTTTTGTTTTACAACATAAATAAATATATTGATATAAATTTTTCCACAGGCTGACGCTGGTGGAGCAGCAATGTACAACGGCAAGATTTATGGAGTGATTTCTTTTTTTGGAGCAGACTATGCATGTCAGCAGTCGACTGTAATCATGGATGTGTGTGAGTACCTGGAGTGGATAAAACAAAAAACTGGCCTTGTATAAAACAAACTATCATGAAATAACATTTTCATTAAATTTCCTCTCACATATAATTTTATAATTGTGCCTTCATCAGTTTTATCCACGTTTGTAGAATCAGAACAAATTAATTGCTTTGTTTTTTTCTCACCTGATTTTTACCTCCCTAATGGAATTTTCTCTTCCTCAGAAATGAAAAATAAATCAATAAATGCATGAAAAAGAAACATTTTCTGGCTGATTGTCTTTACATTCATGGTTCAGTTTGTTCAGTTTATATTTTCCCAGAACTGAGTCTTAAAACATGACATGAGTTTTAAATGACATGAAGAGAAACACCAGAAGTAATTTATTTATTTAGTTTTTGCCTTTATTTTACATCAGAAATGAACATGCAGCATCTAAACTCTGCAGCTCTGCAGTTACTATTCCTGATTTAGTACTAGAGATATTTAAACTCCAACACAACCAAAGAGCTGTGAGCAAAAATAATGAAACAGAAGTCACATAATACAACTAATAAATAATAAAATCCTAATAGGTTAAAAATAAAAACATCCCATTTTAATGAAGATATAAAGGAAATAAAATGTTCAATAATTAAAAACAAATTAAATGGAATGAAGGAAGTTTTAAGAAAATATTTTAAAACAGGCAAACCACAAATTTAACATAAAGATGACAGAAAATTTACTTAGTAGACATTAACTGAAAGCTTTAAATTTATAATTGTACCAAAAAAATATGAATCTTGAATGAATATGAGATATATTTAAGCTCTAGATTATTTGGGGATTAAAGTTATTTTGTAAATTAAACTGTGAGAATATCTTGTTTCTGAATAAATCAAACGGCTGTTTGTTATAATCAGTAATAATATCCACTGTCACATAACTAGAAAATAAATGTCTGTTTTCTGATCAGATTGTAACTCTTGTAATTATTTCTGGTTATTAGTGGAAAAAATAATGGATTTCCAATAAAATATTAAACATATTTTTAATTTTGCAAGCTGTTAAACTCGTCATTAAAGAAAACAAAATTAAAATGTGCATTAGATAGTTCATGTAGAAAACAATAATGTCTGCATGGCTATGCTGGATTTTGTTGCAGCCTTCTATGTTCCAACAACCAAAATTAAACAAAGGCCATGTGTGGTAAAAGGTGGTTTGATTTGCACGCACGTCCGACTTGATTTGTCAAAACAAAATAATTACAACGAATGTCTTACAACTTAGCCAAACGCTTAATTTGATGTTTCATGTACAAAAAGGTGGTCAAAAAAATAATTTACAAAACCTCCCGTCAACACACCAAACGTTTGCCAAACAATAGACCTTGTTAGGGATTTTTGTGTTATCATTTTTACATTCATATATCATACATTTATTACTACTTTAGACCATTAATCAGTCTTATATTAATCAGTATTGACATAATTTTCATTTAGTCTTGTCTGTGTTAAAACTTTTTGCACCAAGAACTGATTGTTCCCTCCACCTTTGGGAGAAATCGCTCCCGAGGGAAAGGGCTAGATGACCTGTGTGTGTAGATAGAGCTTGCCATCTGTCTCTTGCTGTTTATCTTCTTATATTCTTCCTTTTCCCAAATAAAAGGCCTGTTCTAGCTGATAGGTTACAGAATGCTTAGTGAGAGGCACAGAGGAGCATTTTGCTGAAACTTCTTTTGCAAAAGTTTGGCCATAAAATTCATATACATTGTCTGTGGTTCTTTTATGAAGGTTCAGGAAAAACACCTATCAGACCTCCACCCAGCACCTGGTGTGTTCTTAATTACTCAAATTAATGGGAACGTCTAACAATTACCAACATAATCTAAATTCCAAATATAAAAATTAATTACCAATTATGGTTCTAAACTGACTTAAATATATTATAACTGCCCAAAAAAGAAAACTAAACTAGTAGAAATTACAATTCACAAAATTTAGCATAAATGGCCACAACAGATTTATTCTGGTAAATTCTAACCATTTTCAACACATTTTCTAATGCTAAAACTTTAGAAACATTAAATGGACAAACACTAAAACATTTTCTATCTGAGTGTATTGAGAGATCAGAGGAAGCTAAACTGTTGTGCAGATCTGCTTCTGGGTGCAGATGTGGGTGCATAAACACACATTTTTGTGATACTCTGCAGGACTTCTCAGCAGGTGGAAGAAATCCAATCAGCAGCACCAACCTGAACTCGGATTATATAAGGAATTCACCAAGCAGTTGGCTGGTTTTGCAACAGAGCTGAGGAAGGCAGACACAGTCTCCAAAGTAGCATTTCATGGGAAAAGGACTTAAATAAAGATTACCTGTAAGTCTTTTACGGGACTCGGTTGAAATGTAATTTTACTTTGGTTTTGCAATTGAGTAGTGATGGGTAAATGAGGCGTCATGAGGCGTTTCGACTCATAGCAACACTGTATTGATACTGTCGATACTGTGTCACTCAATACTCACACCTGCTGGACATTAAAAATTCCAACAGGCATCGTAGTGATTTAATGACCAAGTCTATACAATAAGATTTAAGTCTTTGTATTTTATTGAATATTATATGTTGTATTATATCATATCTTCAGTAACATTTAAAATATATTTGATATACAGTCAATAAAGAATGTGAACATGTACCAAAGTGAAAATTTTACTGAATGTGTTTGGAATGAGGATGCATGGACTGTTTTCTTCCACACATTTAAAAAAAAAAGTTTTTACAACCTTTTGAAATTAAGCCTGTTACACTTTTTTGACAAAACTTCAGCTCTAGAAAAATGTAAGTAAACACTACATTTACAGCGAACCCTTGTTTTTCTTAGGGGTTGCATTCCGAAAATAACCCGTGATAGGCGAAATCCATGAAGTAGTTACCTTTATTTTTTACAGTTATTACACAGCATAAATAAATACTCTACATTTACATTGAAACCAAAGAACAAAACCTGTTTCAGGTCAGCAGATGAGCGTGTGCATCAATCGGGTCTTAATGTGATCCGCAGTCATGTCATTAAAGCGTCTCCTCCAAGCTGCTTTGCGAGATTCACAGCTGTATCTACGGCAGAGCGACAGAATTCATCAAACGAGCCTCCGGTCGGGTTTTGCGCTGCCTCTGGCCACAGTTTTATTTTTTTCCAGCAGGCATTGGAAAGTTTCAGCTTCCATCTCCTGAATGGCCAATCTGTATTAAACACCGTAATGTTATTGGCACTCAGGTAGCGCGGAGACTGTTTTTACCAATCATATGGTCAATTAGGACGAAGAACACTCTGGGGAAAAAAAACTGCACAAAAAAATCAGCAGAGCAGCAATACCGTGAAAAGTGAACCGCGTTACAGCGAGGGCTCACTGTATGTGAAATAATTTATAAAAAGCAACTGAGTAATTTGTAGAATGGCTGCATATCTGAGTTTATCTAGGTGTATCTAAATTCATTCTCATGCCTGGCCTCATAATGCCTCAGCATTGAAAAAGTGGATTTATTTAAATAAGACAGTTTAGTTAAACATATGCGACACTTTACCTGCAGAACATAATATGAAAGTAAACTAAAAGTCGGTTTCAGCAGAATTTGGGTTCAGATAGATTAAGTAGAAACTGACAAGAACCGGACGAAACAACAAAAACGAAAACAAATTTATTTTCCAATGTAAGATCAAAATGGTCCCACACTGCGGAAACATTTCCTTTGAAGCTGCTCCATAGATGACAATGTAAAAGATCAAGAATTTGTTTGGCAAATGCTTATGACAGATTCGCTTCCTTATAAACACAGTTTGGCACCCAGTGTCATTTCAAAACAGTTCCTATATTGGTCACGTGACTTGCTGAAACCAATATGCGCACCGACACGGGTGTTGGTCTATGGGCTTGATACATTGCCCGGCGCGTCGGTGTTGCTGGACCCATCACTACAATTGAGTAAAAGAAGGAAGGAAGTAGTTTGCACTGCTGGTTTTTACAGTTTGGCTGTATTAAATGCATATTTAAGATATTTAATTCATTCAAAAACTTATGCCCTGAGGAAAACAAACGCTTAATTCTAATTTAGAAAAATGTTTGACCTCATGTAAAATTTGTTTGACTCAACTAAACAAAGGATTAAATGATTTCATTCTTGAATCCATGGTTAAACTGTGAAAGAAATGCATCTCTGAAGTTAATAATGGAATTGATAACTAATATAAGTTATTAACTTTACATCAAATGTCTAAATGTTTAAATTTGTGTTTTATAGGTTTTTCACCTCTTCATTCACGTTGATTTACGTTCACCGGTGTAAATAAAAAAGATTGAGTGAAATCCTGAAGTCTCCAAGTCCTCCTTTTTCAAGTGTGGGAAGCCATGAAATTATAGAACACTTGAAATAAACATTTAGTGTTGCGCTAAATACTTAACTAGCAAGCTAAATATCCTTTGCGAGCTAAATATTTAGCTTAGAGCTAAATAATTAGTTGGTAAACTTAATATTTAGTGTGGTTGCTAACTAAATATTTTAATGGCAAGCATAAATGTTTAAATAGTTGTCAAAATGTCATTGTTTTACCTTTATTGATCTTTTTTTTCTTAAAACATTTGTGTATCTGATCAGTTTCTCTCAGTATTCCCTGATCTTCTTGTCGTTGCGTCAAGACTTTTCATTCTGATGAGGCGTTCACTGACACTAAGAGCTGCTTTAGAAGAATCATTCATTCTGAATTAGTTCTGAATCACTTTGGCAGGTTTGCTAGATTTCCAGGTTGTAGTTGTTTTAAGAAATGCTCCAGTTGTGCAATCGTGAAGAACCAAAAACTGAGGAACTGGAAAACCAAAAATTCTTAGTCTGAAGAACTTCACATTAGGTTGCAGATTATTGTAGTTTAAATACGGAGAAATCTTTCTGATAAAATGTTCTTTGGTGAATATTAGATGCTAATTCAGATCTAAATAAGAGAACAAGGGGTTTTAAATATAAGGTTTTACAAATGTATGTGTGTTAAAATGAGAGCTGAAACCAGCTTCTCGATTAATTGAAAATGTCAAATGTAAAACTGCCAGGAGCTGCAACCATGTTAGCCTTCAGTGCGAGTCATGAAAATGATAAAAATAAAATAATTGAAATGCTTGTCTATCACTGCTTTGCAGTGGTGGGAAGTAACGACGTACAAGTACGTTACTGTACTTGAGTACAATTTTCGTGTATCTGTACTTTACTTAAGTAGATTTAATAATGGATACTTTCTACTTTTACTCCACTACATTTTACAGTAAGTATCTGTACTTTCTACTTCACTACATTTCTACAAAACTGTCGCGTTACTCGTTACATCCAAGTCGCATTGTGTTTTTTTTTCAGTTAAAATGTGAAGTTCAGGGTCTTAAGGTGGCGCCGTAAAATCCGAGCAATAACGTGACTTACGTGTCTGTTGTCATCCATCGCCTCCACCTTTACTCGCACACGGAGCTCCAAGACATGCGCAGTGGTTTCTTCTGAGTGTCAGTGATATAATAGTACTGAAGCGCTGCATAAATCATAAGATATGGCGACATGTAAAATCAGCAGCGCTTCGCTTTCACAGACGGTGGGGACTTTGTCCAATTTTTAACATCACTTGGAAGGAAAGCTTAACGACAGGTAAGCTCCGTGGACGTGATGCTAGCAAAGCTAGCTGTATTGACTGAGACACATGTTGCATCTGCGATGACTGGCATGTCACAGATATGGGACAAAGCTGTGACCAAAGTGCAATATTGTAATATGACATTTATGGACGATCCGATTCTTCTGGACGGATCTTGACTAAGTCCTATAGTACTGAAGCCTCAGTGAGAGCCGTTCTTTGTTCTTGTAATGCTCTGCGTACACTGCAGTAGCTATTTTATTTCATTAAAATATCTTTATATTTAATTGGTGAATAAATAAAACAAGAATGTAGGAACGCAGAGCATGCTCATTGCTCTTTGTTTTCGTCACCTGTCATGGTGGCAGACGTTGCAGCAGGAGGGAGGGTGAGAACAGTCACGGTGCTCCTGCTTGGTTACTTCTTGCTTATTGGGCCTTGGACAGTGTTCATATTTGAGCGTTGTTAATTGCTATGTTTAATGGTGCAGACAATTATTATTTCTGACATTGGCAATATGGGCAACCGCACAGGGCGTTATTTTTTTTAGGGATGGCAGGAGACCTCTGTGGATTGTGGCACAGAGATGAAAGCAAACCAGAATGAAGAAGAGTTTGAATTGATACTGGTTAAATTTATTTCAGCTCTAAGTATTTAATATCTAAGTGGGAAAGTGAATTTTTCAGATCAATTTGAGAAGCAGTTTTGATAGGTGCACTAAATTTTATTGTCATGTAGCACAGGGTGCTGGTTTTGATTTGGTCTTGGGTTCGGTGGTCCAGACTACAACTCTGCTACGTGGCTCCTTGGTTCCATGTCCTCCTCTGCCAGTTGGATTTCTTTCAAAATAAATGTGTGGCAAAAAAAGTGAAGTTCATGTTATGTTAGGACAGGAGACGAGATGTTTCCATCCCTGAAATTATGATGCATAGAATCATATATCTAAGTCTAAACTATGTTACTGAATAAACGCAATAAAAACATGTTTTATCTGTGGCATATGATCATATGATCGGTACACTTAATGATATTAGTGATTAGGCAATGCATTCAGCAAGTACTTTTACTTTTAATACTTATGTATTTTTAAAAACCAGTACTTTTTTACTTTTACTTAAGGAAAATGTTAATGTGGTACTTTGACTTTTACTTGAGTACATTTTTGTCTGTGTATTTGTACTTTTACTTAAGTACATTTTTTGAGTACTTTCTCCACCACTGCTGCTTTGTAACAGATAAATGGTCTGTGTCGCCCTTGGTTCATCGCTTACGGCCATACCACCCTGAACACGCCTGATCTCGGAAGCTAAGCAGGGTCGGGCCTGGTCAGTACTTGGATGGGAGACCGCCTGGGAATACCAGGTGCTGTAAGCTTTTGTTGGCTTTTTCACTAAAATATCTTTTGTGAAAGACGACATTGAAGCAAAATGTGCCAGGAGGATGAATAAATGTACAAGTTTTTGCCCCTGTCGAGTTAAAGTGTGAAAATGCAGGTCGTTAGTGCCCCCTGGTGGTAACAAAAGCTTACAACACCTGGCATTCCCAGCTTTGAATTTTTGAAGACGATTTTCTCAAGTGTTTCTAGTGAAGAATTGTCAGTTGTCAGTCAGTTGTTTTCACAGAGGGAATTCCTATATGAGGTTTGTAAACTTAGTGGAAGAGACGTCGAGACTGACAGCAGCGTAATGTTAGCTATAGTGATGAAAAAATGCTGGTGACAATGAAAAATGACATAGAAACAAAATGCACAGCTCTCGCTTGTTGAGGCCAGATAAATGGTCTGTGTCAGAGACCGCCTGGGAATACCAGGTGCTGTAAGATTTTGCTTTCATTAATATATCTTTTGTGAAAGATTACATTGAAGCAAATTCTGCCAAAGGTACCAGTAAATGTAAAAGTTTTTGATCTGTGCTGCCGAGTTAAAAAGTATGAAAATGGAGAGTGCAAGAATCGGTTTCTCTTTGAAAAAAAAAATATAAATGAAAAACAAAAACAAACAACAAAGTATATTGGATGTTAAATCCAAAATGTTGCTTAACTAACAACATTTTTATAGAATCAAATAAAAAGAACAGATTTATCAAATGAATTGTGATTAAAAAGAAAACATGACAGTATTTTCTATGAGCTAAGAAAATAAGTTAGAAAGCAGCAGAGGCACCAACACGAGCAGGGCGGGACTGGCACTGCTGGCACTGTTGCAGTAGTCGCCCTGGCAGCAGCTAAAATTTGCTCCAGTGAACTGAGTCACCAGTGAAGCTGTCCTATCTGAGCATGTCAACTCAGAGGCACATCCCTTCATCGTCAGACTTGCTCCATCTATATTTCCTGTGAAAATTAAGTTATGATGTCAGCAACACATTTATATCTGATCTTAACATTCTTCTGAGGAGAAATATGGAGCATGTAAATATGTTGGTCTCTGACCTGTTACTTTGATGCAGTAGTTTTCATCCCCTACACAGTCAAGAGTTTTCATGCAGTTTTCTCCTACACAGCTGAAGCACTTTCTGCCACTTGAAGTGAGCTTGTCATCTAGGACATAAAGATGGTCATTCAATTGACAAGAAATGCTAAATTACAACATTTTTTCTTCAAAACTTTCTTTTTTTCACTAACTTTTTTCTCTTAAGATATATGCAGATGAAGCTAAACTCACTACAACACTTTAAAAAGTTTATTTGGTCTGTAGTTCATGTTGCAAACTTTTTTACTTTAATCTGACTTAATTCTTTAGGTTTATTGAAGATTACTTGCTTTTTGTGTTGAATTAACTTAGAAGTTGCAAATCTTTAATTTAAAGAAACTTTTTACTTTAACTTCAAAACAACTAAGTTCAATGCTGCCCTCATATAATATGTCAAATTAAAATTATGTCTGATCATTTACTCTCTGATGTTTCTGTCACGATCCGTGTTTCTATGTGTTTATTTTTGAGTTTCTGTGTGATCCTGTTCCCTGTTAGTCCTGTCTCTGCGTCTTTCCCCGTTGATTGTCTCCCAGGTGTGTCTCGTTCCCGTGATTGCCCCGTGTGTATTTAGTCTCACCTGTTGTCTGTGTTCTTCGTCGGGTCCTTGTCTATTGATGTCACCTGTCTCCGTGTTGCCAGTTTTCCTCGGGCTGTTTCCCCGCTGTTCCTTGTTGTGAGATTTTTGTCATTAAATTCATCATTTTTCATCATAATCTGGGCCTAAGCGTCATCTCCTCACCGCAATCAACCACCCCTCATGACAGAAGGACCCGACCAGTACCGGTGAGAAACGCATCACATCATGGACCCAGCAGACCGTCGTTCCCTGTGGAGGGAGATCAGGAGATACGACGAGGAAATAACTAAACCGTATTCACCGTTCAGCCGCCTCAACGCCGCCACACGTATGGCGATCCAGCAGGACAGGTGGATCCCGCTCCTTCCTCTGTTGGGCTTGGTGGATTTTTACAAGGAGGTAGAACTGGAGCTGAAAACGGTAAAGGCTGTGCTGGCTGCGAGACCTAAGCCAGCTCCATCTATTGCCACAGCCTGCCAGTCTCCAGCCGCCACAGCCTGGTCGCCCGATCCTGCGCCCGCTGCCGGTGTGCAGCTCCCCGAGCTTCCTGCGCCCGCTGCCGGTGTGCAGCTCCCCGAGCTTCCTGCGCCCGCTGCCGGTGTGCAGCTCCCCGAGCTTCCTGCGCCCGCTGCCGGTGTGCAGCTCCCCGAGCTTCCTGCGCCCGCTGCCGGTGTGCAGCTCCCCGAGTCCCCTAGTGTCCCTCCAGAGTCCCCTAGTGTCCCTCCAGAGTCCCCTAGTGTCCCTCCAGAGTCCCCTAGTGTCCCTCCAGAGTCCCCTAGTGTCCCTCCAGAGTCCCCTAGTGTCCCTCCAGAGTCCCCTAGTGTCCCTCCAGAGTCCCAGCTCCCGCAGCAGCCGGCGCTCCGCCCGAGCTCCCAGCTCCCGCAGCAGCCGGCGCTCCGCCCGAGCTCCCAGCTCCCGCAGCAGCTGGCGCTCTGCCCGAGCTCCCAGCTCCCGCAGCAGCCGGCGCTCCGCCCGAGACTCCGCCCGGCCGTCCTGCCGGTCCCCCGGCCTCTGCTCCGCCCGGCCGTCCTGCCGGTCCCCCGGCCTCTGCTCCGCCCGAGCCCCAGTCTCCAGCGCCTGCAGCAGCCGGCGCTCCGACCAGCCCGCCGCGGCTCAAGCTCCGCCTCCTGCGTCGCCGCCCGCCGCGGCTCAAGCTCCGCCTCCTGCGTCGCCGCCCGCCGCGGCTCAAGCTCCGCCTCCTGCGTCGCCGCCCGCCGCGGCTCAAGCTCCGCCTCCTGCGTCGCCGCCCGCCGCGGCTCAAGCTCCGCCTCCTGCGTCGCCGCCCGCCGCGGCTCAAGCTCCGCCTCCTGGGTCGCCGCCCACCGCGGCTCAAGCTCCGCCTCCTGCGTCGCCGCCCGCCGGACCTCCCACGAGAGGCCTACCTCCTGTGCCGTGGTCGGCCCCCGGAGGGTTTTGCGGTGTTGGAGTTTCGTTTTGGATCTAGTTTTTGTTTTCTGGACTCTTGCCCTCGTGCCGTCGCCCCTCCCCCCGCCCTGTTGGGTTGTTTTTTGATTGTTGGACTTTTTCTGTTGGGCGCCTGGTAGTCGCCCCTTGAGGAGGGGGTACTGTCATGATCCGTGTTTCTATGTGTTTATTTTTGAGTTTCTGTGTGATCCTGTTCCCTGTTAGTCCTGTCTCTGCGTCTTTCCCCGTTGATTGTCTCCCAGGTGTGTCTCGTTCCCGTGATTGCCCCGTGTGTATTTAGTCTCACCTGTTGTCTGTGTTCTTCGTCGGGTCCTTGTCTATTGATGTCACCTGTCTCCGTGTTGCCAGTTTTCCTCGTGCTGTTTCCCCGTGGTTCCTTGTTGTGAGATTTTTGTCATTAAATTCATCATTTTTCATCATAATCTGGGCCTAAGCGTCATCTCCTCACCGCAATCAACCACCCCTCATGACAGTTTCTGGCCTTAGAAACATCAAACCTAATCGGGGTTTTATGAAGGTGTGAATATTTTTCTCTTATACGTTCATTTTTTACTTGGTTTTTACCATAGGAAGCTTCCTTGAGATTCTTAAAGAAACAAGATTAACTTTTACATGAAATTATAGTAAGCTTAACACCTGAGCGGATCACACCTCTAACTTGTTTTTTGACATTTCACACTTCCTTTTGTTTTCAATGTGTTTCTGAAATAACTTGTTTGTCAGATGTTCTTCAGAATTGAGTGACATCGATGTCAATCAATCAAATTTTATTTGTATAGCACATTTCAGCGGCAAGGCATTTCAAAGTGCTTTACATAATAAAAACAGAAATAATCAGTGAGAAAGAGAGATATAAAAAAACAAAAAACATTACATCATTAAAACGTCAAAGAAAGAAGAAGAAATTAAAAACATTAAAGACATAAAAAGATGGAAGACATCAAAACCCGCACTCTAATCCTAATTTAGCCATAAGCAACTCTAAACAGGTGAGTTTTAAGTTGAGATTTAAAAGCACCCAGTGTTTCAGCTGTTTTACAGTTTTCTGGAAGTTTGTTCCAAATCTGTGGTGCATAGAAACTGAATGCTGCTTCTCCTCGTCTGGTTATGGTTCTGGGGATGCAGAGCAGACCAGAACCAGAAGATCTGAGGGGTCTAGACGGTTGGTACAGTAATAACAGATCTTTAAGGTATTGTGGTGCTAAACCGTTCAGTGATTTATAAACTAACAACAGTATTTTAAAGTCTATTCTCTGAGCTACAGGGAGCCAGTGTAGGGACTTTAAAACTGGTGTTATGTGCTCTATCCTCCTGGTTTTAGTGAGAACCCGAGCAGCAGCGTTCTGGATCAGCTGCAGCTGTTTGATTTATTAGTCAGACCTGTGAAGATGCTGTTGCAGTAATCAATGCGGCTAAAGATAAACGCATGGATGAGTTTCTCTAGATGGTGCTGAGACATAAGTCCTCTAATCCTAGAGATGTTCTTCAGGTGATAGAAGGCCGACTTTGTGACTGTCTTAATGTGGCTCTGAAGGTTCAGGTCAGAGTCCATCACTACTCCCAGGTTTCGGGCCTGATCGCTGGTTTTTAGTTGTAATAACTGAAGCTGTGCATTGATTCTAGTTCGTTCATCTTTAGGTCCAAAGATAATAACTTCAGTTTTGTTTCTGTTTAGCTGGAGAAAGTTTTGGCACATCCACACATTGATCTGTTCTAAGCATCTATTCAGTGATTGGATGGGTTCAGAGTCACCTGGTGACATCGTGATGTAGAGCTGTGTATCATCCGCATAATTGTGGTAGCTAATCCTATGTCCTGTTATAACCTTAGCCAGTGGGAGCATAAATATATTGAAAAGAAGGGGTCCTAGGATTGAACCTTGGGGTACCCCACATGTGACCTTTGACCTCTCTGATGAGAAGTTTCCAATTGAAACAAAGAAATCCCTGTTCTTTATGTAAGATTCAAACCAGTTGGGCACTGGACCGGAGAGTCCGACCCAACTCTCCAGTCGATTCAGTAAAATGTCGTGGTTAACAGTGTCGAAAGCTGCACTGAGGTCCAACAGAACCAGCACTGTGGTTCTCCCACAGTCTGTATTTATATGGATGTCATTGACCACTTTTACCAGGGCCGTCTCCGTGCTGTGGTGAGCACGAAAACCAGACTGGAAGGAGTCAAAGCAGTTTGTTATTGTTAGGAAGTTATTTAATTGTTTAAAAACAGCTTTTTCAATAATTTTGCTGATGAATGGGAGGTTGGAGATCAGCCTGTAATTCTGCAGTAGTGATTTGTCCAGATTGTTCTTTTTTATCAGTGGTTTGATAACTGCTGTTTTCAAACCCTGGGGGAAAACACCTGAAGAGAGCGATGAGTTTACTATTTGGATCAGATCAGTAGCAACGACAGGCAGGACTTTCTTAAAGAAATGTGTGGGTAGGACATCCAGACAGCAGGAACTGGAGCTTAATTGACTTATAATTTCTTCTAGGGTTTTATAATTTAGTAGTTGAAATTGGGTCATTTTTCCTGCATTTGTTTTGTTTGGGCACAGCATTAGTACTGTCTTTGGAGTGGATGTGCAGATCAATCCTCTGATGTTTTGAATTTTCTCTGAAAATAAATTGGAAAAGTTGTTGCAGGCGGCAATAGATTGAAGTTCAGGTGGCAACGTCATCAGAGGATTTGTGAGCCTGTCAACAGTGGCAAATAAAGCTCGAGAATTGTTAATGTTTTTGTTTATGACATCTGCAAAGAAAACCTCTCTGGCATGTTTTAGTGTTGTGTGATAGTTACGTAGTCTTTCCTTGTAGATGTCATAATAAACGTGCAGTTGACCTTTACGCCATTTCCGTTCGGCCCTGCGGCAGAGATATTTTGCAGATTGAACTACTTGTGCATTTCTCCATGGAGATTTCTTCCTACCAGTCACAACCTTCACTGTAGTGGGGGCAATGTAATCAATGATATCTGAAAGTTTGCACTGAAAATCATCCACCAACTTATCTACGTCACTATAACTTAAGAGTGAAGAAGAGTAGATTTGATTAAATGTTTCTGCGGTGTTTTCTGTAAAAGTACGTTTTGTGACAGTAGCTTTTTGTCCAAGTGGGTTAACGGATAAAGAACTGTCAAAGAAAAGAGTAAAATGATCCGACAGGGCGATATTAGTTACAGAGACATTGGAAATATTCACACCCTTACTGATAACCAGGTCCAGTGTGCGTCCATGAGTGTGTGTTGCTTGTTTGACATGTTGTGTTAAACCAAAACTCTCTAATATATTACAGAGCTTTTTAGCCCCTCGGTCTTGGGGGTTGTCAACATGAATGTTGAAATCACCGACAATTATCAAACAATCGTAATCAATACATATGAGAGATAGAAGCTCATTCAAGTCCGCAAAGAAATTTTCCACATATGTTGGTGTTTTGTATAGAGTTAGTGTCAAAGTTCGTTTGTGGCCTTTTACCTTGATTCCAAGATATTCAAAAGACATAAAATTACCCAAAGAGATTTTACTACAGTTTATGGTATTCTTAAATATTGAAGCCATGCCTCCTCCTTTTTTGTCTTTTCTATTGTCACTTAAAAAATTGTACGTAGGAGGCGTTGATTCAATTAGTACGATTGCTTCATTATTGTCATTCAGCCATGTTTCTGTCATAAATAAAACATCAATATTATGCTCTGTGATGAAATCATTAATTAATAGAGCTTTAGCACAGAGAGATCTGGTATTTAAAAGAGCCAGTTTAAGTGACTCGGAGGCTGAAAGCTCTTCAGTCTGAGGTTCCTTTAGACAGGGGATCAGTCTGAGGTTTGAATTAAGACCACTGTTTATTGTATTTCTGTTTTTTGTAACTGTTCTTGTAGTGATCCGGACAGGTATTGTCCTGCTATGCAATGTTGGGGGGCCAGACACATTCTGGAGGAAGACGGGTGTAAAGATAATATCTAGACCCCGGTCTCAGACCTCAGAAATGTGGAGTGCTGGATCTTCAGGGAGGTCAGAGGCAGGTGGCTTAGATGAAGTGAGAGTTGTGCCGAGGCGAACCTGTTGATCCATACTATCCAGCTGGGACGAGAAAGAGTCCGTCCGTCTTTCTCTCTGACCTGAATTCTCCACCAGCATTTTCAGGCGGCTCAGGTGAAGCCCAACTCTCTTTAGTGGTTCACTTTCTGAGAAACTCTGATCTTGTGAGTGAGTGTAGGAGCAGAGAGGGAGGGGGGAAAGAGAAGGGAGGGTGGAAGGAGAAGGGAGGGGGGAAAGACGTGGGATGGGGGAAGGAGGAGGGGAACCAGTCATTCTGTTCACAGCAAATGTTTTATCAGTTTGTATTGGAATAGTTTGTTCTTGATATGCGGAGGGCTCCATCCTAGTCAGACATCCTTGAGCCTGTTCTTCTGAAGCGATGGTCACATTGTTGTTCTTGTTGATAAAATGAAAAATGTTTGCAGTGAGCAGCCTTATTCCGTGTTTGTTAAGATTGCGTCCTCCTCTTCCAAAGAGGTGAAAGCACTGCCAGTAGATCCAGAGGTTATCGATGAAGGTCACTGAGCTGGCAGAGCAGGTTATAATCAGCCATTTGTTTATCATAAGTAGCCTGGAATGTTTTTCGTCTCCCCATTGAGGCGATGGAATTGGACCAATGAGAAATAACTTCGTTTTTAATTTTCCCATAGTGTCCAGAAGAATATTAAAGTCCTTTTTAAGAATCTCGGATTTTTGCTTTGCCAGATCGTTGGCTCCAACATGCACAACTAAAGTCTCCATGTTTGGCTGATCAGTGGTTAGAGAGAGCACTTTGCGGGTCAAATCAGATACAGTGTCACCAAGAAAAGAAACCACTCTCGTTTTCTTGGGATTGCAAACATGACTGATTCCATTTACTGCCTCATCTCCAACAATAAGCACTCTTGGCATACTTTTCGTTTTCCTGGTGGTCACTTTGTCCTTCGGAGCTTTGTACGGTGGATGCGTTGGTTTAGCCTCATTGCTGATGTTTGAAGGTGGATTTTCACTCAGAGGCTCGTACTGAAGTGTAGAAAATCTGTTTTTCAGTGGGATTCCCACGGAGTCAGGATGTTTTGAGGCTCGGGCTGGTCGCTTTGTCCTTGGGAGTGGGCTCGGTGTAGTCGTTTTGGTTCCAGCTGCTTGTTTGCTATTCTTTGGCGGAGCAGGTGTTGAGGTTGAAGGTGGGTTTCTGCTCAGAGCCGGCCACGCTGATTCATCCAGGTGACGGGTTCTCCCCGTTAGTCGTCTCATGGGATTTGCAGTGTGAGACTTTTGTTTCGGCTTGGCGCCCTGAGCGATCCAGGGTGAGCTGCTTGGTGCGGGGTGTACGACCTCTCCGCTGATTTGAGGAAGAGTTGTTTTATACCCAGGTAGCGTTGATCTCAAAGTTCACCTCCAGCCGTTGAATCTTTGTTTCTAAAAACTGAAGTCGTTGTAGAATACTGCTAATGTCCTTGGGGTCGGACGGGGGCATTTTGCCCTAGTTCAACTTGGAGGTGAAGAAAAGTGAGGTAAAAATAAAAGTGAGAAAATCTCCTGGTCTTTAGGTTTGAAGTAATCCAGTTATGATGTCGATAATGTGAATAAAACCATAAAAATTGTGACTTTAAAAATAATTCACAAGCAAAGTTATCAGTAAGGACGGGAGAGAGCAGGATAAGCTGTTCCTCCTTCAGCTGCCAGAAAGTGTGTCTAGCAGCTGAAAATTTCCTTTTCACACCTGCGTGTGTGTCTGGACTATAAATCTGGGATGTAACTTTACTTTTATCAGAGCCCACTCTGACATTGTCAAGTGTCTCTCAATCTGCAGATGCTATTAAAAGCATTTGTTTCTTTAAAATTTTTGATTCTCAGTAGCCTTATTTTGAAAAATCATCTTTTAAAAGATTTTTCACTCCACACCTACATCTGACATCATGACGCAATCTTCACCAGGGAAAGATCCTGTACCGAACAGGTGCTGTGGCAGCGCAAGGCGAACCATAACTCACATAATGAGAAAGCTGTTGCAGGTTTGATTCCCAGCATGACGACCTTTGCCATGGGTGACTACATAAATGATGATCATGACAGTGATAGGCAGTATCATCTGATATATGCACAAGCTAATATTCTGATCAGAAATTTCAGTTTGTGCTCCACTAAGAGCTCTCTTTTAGTGGAGACAATAAAAATGCAGCTTGCAAAAACTTTATGTTAAGGAAATAAATTAATCATATTTTGATATGAGACACTGTTTCAATTAATAAACGAATCAAGAATAACAGAATGCATTCTGGTTTTGTATTTTAATCAAGACTCAAACAGAGAAAGAAATTACCATTGAGACTATGGCAGAACCTGGGAGTGAAGAATAGATGAAAGTACATCACTTCTTATCATGCACCAGATACGTACAAACAGCACCTCCTTCAGCTTTCTCCTCTTAGGAAGTTATTTTCTCAGGCTTTTCAACAAAAACTGATCTCTGTTTAATTTACAGTATGACCTTGGAGGCTTCAAACCAAGATTAGGAAGAGAAAAATACAACCTCTCTGAAACACCCCTCCAGCAGGGTGAAGGTGGCTTTGTAATAAAATTGATTGATTGAAATAAAACAAGGTTTGTCTCTACATGGCCTAAATATGATGGTGTGAGGGTACTACTGAGTGCCTAGATGGATTAGAGCTAACCTTATGTTTGTACATGATGCTGTATTCTCCTGTGCTCAGGAATCAAATGTACAAATGTATGTGAAGATTATTGCAATTTTAGTAAACCCTGCACTGAGTACAGTCTAATTACTCTCAAATAAAAAAACCTTTAAAATGTATCCTTTTATTAGTTTACTTCTTTATTTGAAATAAACTAAATGATTTGAGTAAGACTGACTTAATTTTGTCAACTTAAACCAACTTAATAAGGTTGGATAAATGGAATTTAATTGTTACCAGTTGAAGCATTTCAATTAAGTCGGTTCAATTATTTTTATTTTTCACTGTAAGTGGATTATACTTTTTAATCCAAGTCTGAAATAGGTTTAAAAAAAGTTTGTGAGCATTGTAAATTCAAATTGTTCAAAGTACTGAAAAACATAATGAGGAAATTAATTACCAGGTTTTGGGTAGTCAATCTTCGCATTGCAGAGGTCTCCATTGCAGCAACTGCTCTTTTGTACCACTCTGTAAGCTCCATAGTTGACGGAAAAGTCAAGACATAATTCAGGTAAAATGCAACTTTTGTAGTTGAGCTCAGAAAACTTTGCGCCACCTGTAATTAAAAAACAAAAAATTTAAAGTGAGGAGGTCCCAAACTAAAACCAACAACTGGAAACCACACAAATACGTACCTAGAAATTTGACTTCTGTTGCTGCTGAACAACGATAGTTCCGTGAAGAACATTCAATTATTTTCTGAGTGCAACTTCCAGGCAGGTTTGATGTACATTCACATCTCAGGTTGTCAGCTAATTATAACACAGAGAAAATGAACTTTTACTGTCAACAAAGTATGAAAAGGAAACAGGGATATTACATTTTTTCTAAATGCCAAAATCCTGTTATTAACCAAAACGGCTGAATCATATCAGCAGAAAATACAGAATAGGAAGGAAAAGTTTGAAAGGCTTAGCAAGAAAAGCAGAAACAGGATTAAATTACAGTTAAATGTCACGAAATCACACTAAAAAATGCAACGCTACGTTAATCATACACGTCTAGTTTGACCAGGAAACTACTATATTCTAGCTTCTAACTGCCTTCCCCTTCTCTCGCTCTGACGGTAGCACCGAATGATAAAAACTAGACAGGTATGTAATAATAATTGTAATTAAAAACGTACCTTCCGGTAGAAACAGCACTCCAAGCACCAAAGTGAAGAGAAACATTTTACTGTTGTTTACACGTGAGTTGTACACGCGGTTAGGACTTGAATGCGAGTCCGCCTGGGAATGCCGGGTACAGTAGGCTTTTGCCACCACCAGGGGGCGATAACAACTTTAGCACCCTGTATTTTCAGACGTTTTTAACTCAACACGGATCGAAAACATACATTTTATTTGTACTCCTGGCACATTTCGCTTCAATGTCAAGAGGAACATTTTGCTTGTGGTTTACAGGTCAGTTATAATTTTCTCAGTTGAAAAAATATATTTAAAAGTTTTTCTAGGAGGGGCTGTACTCTCAGTTTTACACTATCGCTAACTAAGCAGATCCTCCTGTTTGTGATTGGCGGAGTAATATTGTATGTAAAAAGAAGCACACTACCAGTCAATCAAAAACGGGTCTTTTTTAAAAATCCAATCACCGTACTCTAATCAAATTTAAGGAAATTGCTACATGATACATATGATTCTCAGAAATTGTTTGGTAAAATCCTTGATGTTTGTCCAGATTTATTTTATAAGTGTGATGAAGATAATCTACAGTATTTAAGTATCATGTGTTTTTGCAAAAATTGTACTCAAGCAAGAGTAGCACTGCTTCAACTTATTTTTACTCAAGTAAAAGTTAAAAATTGCCATTCAAGAAATTATTCAAGCAAGAGTAAAAATGTATTTGGTGAAAACAAATACTGAGTAACTGATGAAATCATCAACCATTTAAGAATGACATTATTATCAGATGGACCAAAATATATTGTTAAGTAGAGATTTTGGTATTTTAAGGACAGAAAATTAAAAATAATTAATGAAAATAATATAATTAATTAATAAAATTAGACAAAAGAAGAATGTTTCCAGATCAATTTTGTTCAAAATAAAACTTTCAAAAAATTGAAGATGTGTTTGTGTTTGGTGAATGTTTGGTTAAATAAAACAAGCTTGTTCTTCATTCAGTCTCGCTGGGTGGGGGCTCCTCAAGTTTCTTTATGTGGCCACATGAAGGCGCCAAAGACCTATTATGATAATTTGAGCCAAAGGCTGTTTGTGCTCATAGTGTTTTATTGAGGTCGATTACGTCAAATGATGTAAAAAATAAGGATACAAGCTTATGTCAAATTTTAATTAATCGAGTTTGATGGATTAAAATGCCACGCCCAAATCAAAAATTGATAAATCGATACTATCGCACACGAACATTGTTAAATCTACGTCATAAAACGCTTATCGTATAAAACATCTGTTAAATCTGCGTCATATATTGCTTATTGTATAAGACATCTGTTTTAATAAGGTTTTAGAAAGTCCTTATATAAAAACATATGTTTTGATTTAAATTAAGTTCTTATCAAAATAAAACAGACAGGATTCTGGAACTTTCTCCTCTATTGCATCATATAAACATTCTGGAACTTTCTCTCTATTGCATCATATAAACATTCTGGAACTTTCTGCTCTCTTGCATCATTTAAAATAAAACAGACAGGATTCTGGAACTTTTTCTGTTGCATCATATAAAACATTGTGGAACTTTCTGCTCTCTTGCATCATATAACACATTCTGGAACTTTCTATTGCATCATATAAACATTCTGGAACTTTCTGCTCTCTTGCATCATATAAAATAAAACAGACAGGATTCCGGAACCTTCTCTGTTGCATCATATAAAATAAAACAGACAGGATTCTGGAACTTTTTCTGTTGCATCATATAAACATTTTGGAACTTTCTCTTAAATAAGAAACATGCAGGGCTGCCCTCTCATCTCTCTTGCATCATGTAAAATATAAGTCCTTATCATATAAAAACAGACATGATTCTGGAACTTTCTCTTAAATCAAATGGTGACCCAAAATGGATGAAAAATAATAATAAAAAAACAGACAGGAATCTTAAATCAAATGGTAAATAAGGAGCATGTCTCTTTCATCATATACAATTTAGCTCTTATAAAACAAAGAGAGAATTCTGCAAACGTGACTTTTGACCCAGTTATTTCCCCCCACCCCCTAAGTTGAAAGTTTTATACCTATGCAAATTTTCTGATGCAGCTCCTCCTCACATGGATAGACTCCACCCCCAACTGCTCTTATCTTCCTGCTAAGTAGAAGTTTTGGTACTTTAAGTACAGAACATTATAATAATTCATATAAATAACATAATTTAAAAATAACAAAATCAGACAGAAGAAAAATAATTCCAGATGAATTTCTTCCAAACTAAGACTTTCAAAATACTTGAAAGTCTTATTTTGGTATTTTAAGGACAGAAAATTAAAAATAATTAATGAAAATAATATAATTAATTAATAAAATTAGACAAAAGAAGAATGTTTCCAGATCAATTTTGTTCAAAATAAAACTTTCAAAAAATTGAAGATGTGTTTGTGTTTGGTGAATGTTTGGTTAAATAAAACAAGCTTGTTCTTCATTCAGTCTCGCTGGGTGGGGGCTCCTCAAGTTTCTTTATGAGGCCACATGATGGCGCCAAAGACCTCTTATGATAACTTGAGCCACAGGCCGTTTGTGCTCATAGTGTTTCACTGAGGTCGATTACGTCAAATGATGTAATCTTCATGTAAACTGAGTTATTTGTTTAATGTTGTGGATGTGTATAAACAATGCCGTTTTTTTCCCTTGCCGTTTTGAAGGACTTTGACTCGGTGGGAAATTTAATGTTTTGATTTTTTAATTAATGTTATATTACTGTGTTTTTGTGTTTACTTATGTAAAGCACTTTGAAATGCCTTGCTGCTGAAATGTGCTATACAACTAAAATTTGATTGATTGATTGATTGATTGATTGATTGATTGATTGATTGATTGATTGATGGTTAAGTTTTTTCTTATTAGATATCTTTGATTTTTATTAGTTGGACCCCTATTGCTGTAATTTATTTGGCCTAATGGCAATTTATTTGTTATTACATGCTACTAGAAACTCAAGAAAGGCAAAAATAAAGCCTCATTACACACCTGTGTAATAAGTTTTACACAGGCGTGTGTTGTAGCTGACTCCAGCTGCAGCCAGACCCTGCTTTAAATACACTTTGAAACCACAACAACACATGTATATCTATAGTTATCATTAAAAACAATTCAATGACTTACTTTCATCATAACTTGTTGTGTATGGTGAACTGACAACTCCTCTAATGGTCGGACTTCTTAATGTGCATGCAGGCATGGTACTCACTGAATGTATGTTATTCTGACAGCATATGGTAATCCAATAGAACAACGGCTCTCAATGACAATCCAGTTCTATCTAATAAGTAAAGAGCCATGCAGAAGAATCAAACTGTTTCTGAATGTCACATCACTATATTGCAGACTTTTGGACACAGCATTATCCCATATATGCGACAAGTCAGTCAACACCTCCGCACAATAATTCAGCAGTGAGTGACTTTTTTTCATTACAAATGCTTATGTGTCTCTATACAGATAGCTTTGCTAGCATCATGTCAATGGAGCTTACCTTTCTTTGAGCTACTTTTCTAAGTGACGAAAAAAGTTAGACGTTGTCCCCACTGTTTGTGAAAGCGAAGCGCTGCGGAGTTAGCTATGGCCATCGAATTTCTTATGATTTATGCAGCGCTATTCTATTACTGACGATTAGACAGACATATTCTGCCGCTCAGAGAAAACCACTGTGCATGTCTTGGAGCGCTGTGTGCGAGTGAAAGGTGGGGAAGAGTAGGAGGAGTGACAGAAACATGTAATTGCTTAGATTTTAATCAGTGCGTTTTGCATCCACCAAAAACAAAGATGTTAAATAAACTGGATAGTATGCTGTACGTTCAGTGATATTTTTACAGTTGCGGTCTCGACAGGTCTCTAAATAAAATGTCGAGTCCTCAGCGCTGTCCTAGACAAGACCGAGACCATTAAAAAATGGTTTTTAGACCGGTCGAGACCAAGACCGATCTCGGGTACTTCAACACTAGTGCCGAGCCCTTTGTATTCAAAGATGTGCAGCCTGTACCTGTGTGCATGTAAGCAGATAAAACAGAGAAAAGACAGAGTCCTTTTGTCCATAACAGAGTGTTCCTTATGAATTTCTTGTAACATTTCTTGTCTATAAAATCACAAGATTCATAGTTTCTTTTACGAAGGACATTTTAGTTACATTAGTCTTTTTGTTTTTCACAATGTAACATCAGGGCTTTTTTCTATTATTGTATTGATGTTTTTCCTTAACTTGAACTTTGTTAGTAAAAAAGCACGACTTTTAACCAAACTAACTTTTAGCTACATAAAACAGATGCTTTATTTTCTTTGATTAGCAGATGAATATATAATCATGTCTCTAATTATTTTAAATGTTGTGGCACAGTTTGAGCCTTTTGCTAATAAAATGTGTCACTTTGAACCTTAGTACTGCTGTTCAGCCTCTTGTATTCACAAATGTATAAAATCACTCAAGAAAAACTGTAAAAGCAAAGAATCCTGGATGATGAAAGAGGTCTGTGTCTTTAATAAAAAGTCACATCCGTTAATATTATCCCACAGTTTTCTTTTAAATGTGTTTTAAAAATCAGAATATTTTATATGTAATTGTGTGAATTTCTGTGAGTTTAAATTTTTGTTGTAATTTGCATTTACAACAAATGCAAATGCTCTTCACCACCCAGCACTGTAAAATTTATCTGTCTCAAAATAAAAGAAGCAAACCCTTTTCTGTTTCTAAAGTGGGTCATTTTCAGAACTCATCAATAAACAAAATTATTCTACTTTCTGGAGCAAAGGCAGATATGAATTCTTGTAGATTGGAATCCAAAATGTTTTTCTTTTATAAAAACATCAACCAATTATTTTAAGTTCATTTTCTAGTTCAAATCTCTCAGTTCACTTAAGACAAGATAAAAATAACTTGCAAGTAACCTGGCAGCAAAATAGAGAAGCTGCTTGTTTTGGGAAATGTTTAGTTATTAGAGAAATAAACTTTTTTCAAGTTTCTTTACAACAATGAGATGTTAAAATTCCTCTGTATGCAGATGACATTGCAGATCAGTGTATGTCCTGTGATTGGACAGATCCGTGTCTGTCCTGTGATTGGGCAGATCAGTGTCTGTGCTGTGATTGTTTTTTTTCTTTCCAGCAGGAAGATGTGAACAGAATTTAAAAGCTGCTGCAGGACTGTAGATATTCACAGGAAGCTGGACCAGCAATGGCTCTGCTGAAGGTTCTGCTGCTGCTGGGGCTGGGTGAGTCGGAAACACTGGACACACTGGAGACACTTCCACTGGTTCCAGGGAGGCTGCTGCTCTCTGTGACTCTCAAACTTCCCTCTGATTCTGTTTCATACTGAAACTAATTTGTATATAAACTGTGATGCTTTTCAATCTGTTTATCCTCTTTCTGTTCCGGCAACCATTTTTGCACCTGATTTCTGAGTAAATTTCTCCTTTTTCTTCAGGTGTTTCCGTGAACTCAGGTGTTTCTCTGCAGAAGAGAATCATTGGAGGTCGAAACTGTGATGACAAAGAGCGTCTTTATCACGTTCGGCTGGAGAGCAGGAAGGAAGAAGCAAAAATCCGCTGTGGAGGATCTCTGATTCACCCTCAGTGGATCCTGACTGCAGCTCACTGCTGGATGCCAGGATGGTAGGAAAGAGACATGAAGACAGATTTTTCTGCAGATGATCAAGTTTTCTGTATGTTCCTCATAATCTAAACTTTTCTGCAGGACTAAAGTAGCAAAGTTAAAAGTTCATCCACGGACTGCTGGGCAGCAGATTCAAGTAATCCGAAGCAGACCTGTGATTTATACTCACTTTGGCCAGCAGCATAACATCATGTTGTTGAAGCTTCAGACACCAGTATCGGATATCCCATTTCCTCAGCTACCAGACTGCAGATATCGTCTTAAAGTGTAAGTCTTTCTGTGATCATAATATGACTTCAGGTTTTCTGTCCTGCTGCCTCTGCTTCAGCACACCTGAGTCAGGTAATCCAGCCACCAGCAGAACCAGAACAGATTTAGCTCAGGTGTGTTGAGCAGAGACACACATAAAAGACACAGGACACCGTCACTGAGGACTGGAGGTGGACACTGTCAGTGGATGAAGTCCTTCATGGATTCATTTTCTGTTCTTTCATTGTTCTTCATAACAATTAATTTTCTACATTGCTATCTTGTATTTTTATATTTTCTTCCTATTGTGTTTTAGAGGTGATGTTGTTCAGCTGGCAGGAGAGGGAGGAACGACAATCAGCACCAATAATCGGCAAAGTGAGAGAAATATTGAAGTTACGAGCATAAAATATTTGCTTCTGTTTCTACAGAGAAGGTTGAGTGAAGAACATGTTTATGATTCTCGTTTCTCTACAGTGCCCACCGGTTTTGCTCGTATTCCAGCACATCTTCAGTGTGTCGACATGAATGTTGTTCAGGTTTCTCAAATCCATCAGACATATTGGCATGTATTCTATGCTCAAGCACCAAACAAGGATATATGTCTTGTAAGCTTGTTTTTTCAATATCTCTGCAATGATTTTAAGACTTTTCAGTGTTACAACATAAATAAATGTACTGATTTAAATTTTTCTACAGGGTGACGCTGGTGGAGCAGCGGTGCACAACGGCAAGATTTATGGTGTAATTTCTTTTGGTCAACCAGACTACGCATGTCAGAGACCACCTATGATCATGGATGTGTGTAAATACCTGGACTTTATAAAATACATAACTGGGATTCAATAAAACACAAACTACCATGTAATAAAAATGTTCTCATCACATTTCCTCTCGCATATAATTTTATAATTGTATCTTCATCAGTTTGAGCCCCATGTTTTTAGAATTAGAATAAATTAATCGTTTTGTTTTTTTTCTCATCTGATCTTCACCTCCCTAATGGAGCTTTCTCTTCACCTCAGAAATTAAAAATAAATCAATAAATGCATGAAAAAGAAACATTTTGACTGATTGTCTTTACATTCATGGTTCAGTTTTTTCTGTTGATATTTTCCCTGAACTGAGTCTAAAAACAAGAGTTTTAAATCACATGAAGAGGAACACCAGAAGTAATTTATTTATTCAGTTTTTGTCTTTATATCAGAAATGAATATGCAGCATCTAAACTCTGCAGCTCTGGAGTTACTATTCCTGATTTAGTTCTCAAGAACTGAAACCAGGATAACTGTTTCCGTTTTTGTTACATTCACTTTTATTTAAAGATTTATTTTAAAATAAAATTCTGTTTTCCTTCATTTCTTTAGCTCAAAAATAAACCAAACACTATTCAATGTGTCAATTATCGTGTGGTTTTAGGGTCACATGACCAGCTGTACATCAGCCAGCCATGCTGCTTAGATGGCTGCTATTCACTAGCCTAGGTAGACGCTGTCCAACGCTGCTGCAGGTAGTAGTGATGGGCAAATGAAGCATTGAAGCTTTCCAAACCTTTGCAAAAATTTTCATTACTTGATGCTTCATTCATTGTTCACTAGTGACATCTGCTGGTGAAACTGTAACAGTCTTGGCACTCAGTAGGATCATACTTCCAAAAACTGCTAAATGCACCAAGTTTTCATCAAACTCATGTTAAGAAGAATCAATAAACCCATATTTAATTGCCATATGTTTTAATTATTAAAATGATTTGTAGCCAATCTAATCCTGGTATATGTTGAACATCAGTGGATGTGTTTGGTTTTCTTTTATGTCATAGATGGATTTGACAATAAAGACATTTGTTGTTTTAGTGTCTTGGGAGTGCAGCGACTGTTGGGACATTGGCTTTTTCTTGGATTTCCAATTGGCTCTGATTCCTTATATTTGGCTACATGCTGAATTTTAGTCTTTCAACTGCATTAAATATGTTTTTGCTGTGCAAGACTGATAAATCTTTGCTGATCAGACTACAAATAGTGGAAATTTCCAGAAGGTGATAAATTGGGAGTTGGAGGGGTCAATTATATGTTATTTAAGAAGAATTTTATTGTCACTGATCAGCTCAAAGTATTCTCAGATGTCAAAGATTTTCCACTTGCTGGCTCCATTTCAGACAATAAAGTTTATTTGTGTAGCACATTTCAGGTACAATGCTGTTCAAAGATATTTATATCATAAAATCACAAAAATATAGTTAGAAAAAAACAACATAATCTACAATTGAGAAAAGCAGTAACAAACGTTACATTTTGATGAGTGTCAGTAATAAATGTAATATCTGAAGCCTGTTATGATGACTTCAACACATTTCTTCAGACAGGTAGGCACGACTTTTAATTCTGTCCAAATTATCTTCTATAAGCTGATTTAGTAATTATTTCTGACTTTTTTATGCTTTATCTTGTAAATCAGGTGGACAGAGTAATTTGAATGAATATGATTGTGACACACAGAGGTGAGTCTGATTAGTTTTGCTCACACTACCTTTTTAAAATATTTATTTATTATCCCAATGTTTCTGCTATATTTCTTGTTTTTCCTTCCAGGCTGGAAGTCTTCCTCCTTCATGTTGGCGAAAACAAGAGCAGCACCAAAGACACTTCACCATCAGTGATCACAAGACCATCCATTGCCACTTCCAATGAACTTTCAAAGCACACTTCACCTTCAGTGCAAAGTACCATGAATGTATGACCTTTGTTGTATATTGCTGTCAGTGGTGTTTTTCTGTTTTAAAATAAAAGTGATTACATACTGCAACTGGAGCTGGTTTTTGTAGCATCTAGTGTATTTTAAAATGAATTTGGGGATTGTTGATGGCCAATAGTTACTGGGGGAAAAAAGATTTTAATTGCTCTAGTGTGTTTTATTTGGCAGTAAATTGACAAAAATTTGGGTAATGAGTAAAGAGGAAGACTGGGAAGCAAACTGACAGCCGCATTGAAAAGTAGAGCCTTTATATGGGGGTTGTGCTTAACCCCTGCATCACCACATCCTACCAGTAGTATTTCAAAACTCAGATTTCTATGTTAATATATACTTTACACAGTTCTGTGTTACATTATCACGTTCATAGTGTTAATTTTTGGCAATATACACTAGTGTTGGGTAGATTAACACTGAAATGTATTTGATTTCAACTACTGTGATTGTTGAAGAGCAGTGGAAAGGCAAAGCAGCCTGGATTTTTTAAAAACATTTTTTACAATAATGTTTCTTTTGTAAGGTGTTCTGGAAATCCTGAAATGACTGAAAATTTTGTTAATATCCACTGATCCTCAATCATTCAGTACCTGCCCAAAGGTCTGAATGCCTGCTCTTTTCCAGGATGGGAGATCCAGCATCCCGCCTTCGCAGACCACCTCAGGGTTGTTGAAAATCGACAGTGAGACAAGACCTGTATTTGACATAAATTTCTTTACAATTACAGGGTTTTAAAGCAACATTTGACAAAGGCGGTGATGTTTTCTCTTTACATAATTAAAACAGCTTTATTTATATATTATACCAGCTGTATTCAGAATGCCACACTATTTATATTCTCAGGAATTTTCCCATTTTTGATTTTGTTTTTTAGTCGCTTCATTGGGATTAATCCAGAAAGGGGCACAAAAGCTGGTCATGGGAAGATGGTATCCAAAAAGACAGGAAAGACCATTTAAAATAAAAAGTGACAGTCAACGTTCAGGATTCCACCCTCATCAAAAACCTGAGGGACTTTGAGTAGCATCTCATTCAGGTTAGTTGTCATCCTTTTCTTTTCTTTGAAATTTTTCTGTTTCCATATTATTTAAGATATAAACTGTATTGTCTTTTCTTTTTCCATGTTGGACAGTGCCTTCATCTGCATCTAATAAAGTAAGTGCTACTTGGACTCTTGAAAACCATTAATGGTTCACATTTTAAAACCATTTTAATACAAGAATTCCACATTATTTCAGCCAGGTTAAATTTTAGATTTTGGAAGTCCTTTTTCATTGATTTGCTTAGTGCAGGGGTGTCCAAAGTTGGCCCTCATCCTGCATGTTTTAGTTCTCTCCCAGGTTTGACACACCTCCATCAAATGATGGCACTTTAGAGGCCTAAGGAGAACATTGACTTGCTGAGGAGGTTATTACAACCTCTAGGGAGAGAACTAAAACATGCAGGATGCCGGCCCCCGAGGACCGACTTTGGACACCCCGGGCTTAGTGATAACCAAAGCATGGATATTTATTTAAGAACTGTTTTAATGTTCATAAGATTGTAGAAGTTAATGAGTTAAACACAGTTTATGTCGCTGTAAACTGAAAGTCTTATATTTTTATTTCAGAGTTGGTGGAACTATATATTGACTCAGAAGGCGCATTTTTTACCAGTTCTCTGAGGAATGGTTTTGTGACATCTCCGAAAATGTTGGACCAATATTGCAATTAGGTGATCCACTGATGAACCTAACAGAAATGTGAGATTTATACATCTACATTCTCACCTATAAACATTGTTTAAATCATGTTGTGTCACGGCTGCTAAGCAACATAAAGCCGAGGTAGAGGCTAGGCAGCTAGCTGAAGGCTACAGCTTCGCTGCAATGCTCTCTGCCTTCGCTGGACCCCACTTCCGTAGACTGGGTTGTTTCTCAAACCCATGAAAAAATAAGCTTGAAAGGATGCAGACCCAGGAATGTTTATCGAGCTTATAGAAGTCCCAGCTCGACGTCCTTGGCCGGGGCCTGAACGCCAAAGGACTTTAATGTTTGTCATTAAATTTTTTAATCCCTTTCTTTCTCTGTCTGAGTCTCTCCAGATTGAATGTCCCATAGACATGCTAATCACACATCAAGACTAATTCAAAAATGACCAAAATAAAACACAAAATATATTAAGGTCAGCTAAATTGTCATGGTGTGAGCAAAATAACCCGAGAACTCTATGGACTGACGCTCTTATGGTTGCCTAGAGACGGACATTACGCAGCCGCGGTGAGCTGCTATCAACCCGTGTCTTTTTAAAACATCCTCAACCCGATTCTCCACCATTCTTAGAACCAAAACCTCTCAAAAAGATAGGGACGTAAGAGGGAAGACTCAAACCCCAGGCTGAACATGTTAGTGAAGACAAAAACAGTCAGTTAAAACAAATGTGTTCATCCTGGCAAAGTGTTCATTATGTCTGCATGATAGATAGAATGGATCAGGAGAGGAACTGAAGACCCGGCTAAAACCATGGGCGTCCTTCGTCTCTCAATCATCTCCTGAGGCTGATATGGTATTTTCAGGTATTTAATTTGCTATGACAGATTTAGTTTCTTATTGTGGTTTTAGTAGACTGTTATGGTTTGATAATTAGATAATCAACTATTTGCTTATTTAATGTATATTATCAGCCAAAATCATATAAATGGCCATTTAAAGAACAAATCAAACTAAGAGCTTAACAGTAAATACATAAATAGTTCCTACTTTAAAAAGATTTGTGAGGGCTTTCTGTTTTATTAATAAATGTTGACATATTAATTCAGTATTCGGTGGTGATTTAATGTGTTATTAATGTCGGACACACACCTGCTGCCCAGGGGAAATCTAGATTTGGTATAGAATAAATTATGCTAAATAAATGTATTTTGTTAATGTAGCATCTGTGCAAACAGTATACTATATTACGAAATAAAAAATGGATCATGACCAACAAGGTCAATGGACTAGTTTCTCAGAAGTCTAGATACAACTCAGGAAGGAGTAGACAGACTAGAAGTTGCAGATGTGAGTGCCTTGTATTCACAGTGATTAATTATTTACATTACAATAAGGAAAAAAAGAAATATTCAAATGGCCATATTAAAAAAAGGAAATAATACACAAAGAAAGAAATATTAAATTAACAAATCAAAAGAAAACAAATCAGCTCCACAGTTCCAGCAACAAGCCACACTATTCAGTTCATACACCCCCCCTGAACTGGGGCGGTTCAACAGGATCAGGTGAGTTGTTTAGATGGCTTGCTGCAGTTCATATACTGACAAAAGTCAGATCAGAGTGGGAACAGTTCTTTTCCATGGTTTGCAGTTCATACGCTAACAAAAGTCAGATCAGAGTGAGAACAGTTTTGTTCATGGGCTGCAGGAAGTCTCCCACCAGTCTGGTGGGGAAACCAAATCTTAACACACCACAGGTGAAATCCTTTTAGGCTCTTGAACCTGATTCTTCAGCTTACCATCGAACCTGTCCTGTACAATAAAGCAGGACCAGTCTCAAATATAATCAAAACATTCCAGCGTGCACACAAAAAAAATACAATCAGCACTCATTGCAATATGAATAATCCTAATGATCATTTTGCTAATCAATGCATTTCCAAATACATTTCTAAATTAATCTTATTCATAAAAAGTCAATAATTATGCTCCATACAAAAACAAACAATATAAAAAACATCAAGCTAGGCAAATACTTTAATAAATATTTAAGGCATCTCATTGTTCTCCAATTGTTGTTCAGAGTCGCAGTATAGCATCTGGATTGAGAACGCTAAGTCTTCATAAATGACTCACCAATTCCGCAGTTCATAAGCATACAATCGGTTTTGTTCCCTATCCCTCAGCTCACAACTGGAGACTCCTAAAGTTGGTACAATTTATCAGCATCATACAAGATTAAAGAAAAACAGAATGTTACACTCAACCGACCTGCAGCTCTGCTCTCCCAAACTCGTTCTAATCCTCCATGCTTTTCACTCCAGCTAATATACCCAGCAAATTAGCTATGGTGGTACATGTGACTCAGACGCTCAGCAATGATTGGCTGCTTAGTAAATCTCGTGAGAATTATATAATCAAACTAAACTATATAGATTTTGGAGGGCAATAGTAGCGAACCAGAAAATGGAACTCAACATTTCACTTGGGTTACATTAATATTCAGAGGTGGATTTTTTTTAACCTTCACAATTTTAATTTAACAATGAATTAAAAATTATCGTGCTTCACTTTTAGCTGCTGTATTGAGACAGGACCATAATTTCCATCTGCTAGATCAGGGCTCTGCAAGGGTTTGTTGGCTATAGTTGCCTTTATTTGGAAGTAGTTTGACAGGAAAGCGGGTAATGAGAGAGAGGGAAGACATGCGGCCTGTGACCACCACCACGATGACTAAGACCTCAATATGTGGGTTGTGCTTTGCGCCATCACAGCACCCCCTCTGGATCACTTTTTAAAAACAAATAACACTGCCATAAATATTGTTTATCTGCAGTGGCCATCCCACCCCATAAAAGTAGGGTGACATGCAGTGGTGGACGTCCCTTATTTTGATTTCTGAAAGGTGGCAACCCTATTTCTCTCAGACATCTTCCAACCATTCACAACCTGGCCGGGCCTTACCGCCACCAAGCGGATTGATAATCACAATCCTCTGCTTCTCTGAAGCTCCAGGTAACAAGATGATTGATCACTGGTGTGAAAGATGGCGTCAGCCATCCAACCCTCCTGTCGGCCACCTCCATGGCTCCATCTAGTGGTTGATGGGGAAAACTGCAAACAAAAGGAAAAACTAGTGATGGGTAGATGAGGCGTCATGTATCGTTTCGACACATAGCAAAACTGTTGATTCTGTCGATACTGTCACTCAATACTGACACCGGCTGAACATTAAAAATTCCTACAGGCAACGTAGTGATTTGATGACCTATTCTATACAATAAGATTTAAGTCTTTGTATTTTATTGAATATTATATATTGTATTATGTCATATCTTCAGTTAAATTTAAAATATATTTATTGACAAAACTTCTCCTGTAGAAAAAAATGAAGTAAACACTACATTTACAGCGAACCCTTTTCTTAGGGGATGCGTTCTGAAAATAACTCGTGATAGGCAAAATCCATGAAGTAGTTACCTTTTAGTTTTTACAGTTATTACACAGCATAAATAAATACTCTACATTGAAACCAAATAACAAAACCTGTTTTCAGATCAGCGGATGTGCGTGTTCATCAATCGGGCCTTAATGTGATCCGGAGTCATTTCATTACAGCTTGTCCTCCAACCTGCCCCGCGAGACTCACAGCTGTTTCTACGGCAGAGCAATGGATCTCGTCAAACGAGCCTCCGGTCAGGTTTTGCTGCCTCTGGCCACAGTTTATTTCCAGCTGGCATTCAAAGTTTCAGTTTCCATCTCCTGAATGGTCAATCTGTATTAAATACCGTAACGTTATTGGCGCTCAGGTAGAGAAGTGCGGAGACTGTTTTTACCAATTATACGGTCAATCAGGACGCAGAACACTCTGGGGAAAAAAACTGCACAAAAAAATCTGCGAAACAGCGAGACCACAAAAGGTGAACCGCGTTATAGCGAGGGGTCACTGTATATTAAATAATTTATAAAAAGCAACTGAGCAATTTGTAGAATGGCTGCATATCTGAGTTTATCTAGGTGTATCTGGGGCTTCATTCTCATGACTGGCCTTATAATGCTTCAACATTGAAAAGGTGGATTTATTTAAATAAGACAGTTTAGTCAAACATATGTGACACTTAATCTGCAGAACAAAATATGAAAGTAAACTAAGAGTCCATTTCAGCTGAATTTGTATTCAGATAGATCAAGTAGAAACTGACAAGAACCAGAGGAAACAACAAAAATGAAAACAAATTTATTTTCCAATATAAGATCAAAATGGACTCACACTACTGCGGAAACCTTTTGTTTGAAGCTGCTCTGTAGTTGACGCTGTAAAAGATCAAGAATTCATTTGGCAAATGCATTTGACAGATTAACAGATTCGCTTCCTTATAAACAGTTTGGCATGTTAATGTCATTTCGAAACAGTTCCTGCATTGGTCACATGACTTGCAGAAACCAATACGCACACCGACATGGGTTTTGGTGTATGGGCTTGAGACATGCGCCGACGCATCGGTGTTCCCGGACACATCACTAGGAAAAAAAACCCACAAACAAAACCAAAAAACCCAGATCCTAACACAGTTAAAATTTTACCACGGGTTTCTTTTAAATATGTTTTAAAAATTCAGAAATGTTTTCATTTAATTGTGTGAATTTCTGTTGGTTTAAATGTTTTGCTATAATTTGCATTGACAACAAATGCAAATGCTCTTCACTACACAGCACTTATATTGTTCTTTTCCAAAATAAAAGAAACACACCGTTTTCTGCTTTCAGATGTGAATTCTTGTAGATTGGAAACCAAACAGTTTTTTCTTTTAAAAATACCTTCCATCAACCTAAAAACAAAGATGAGTTGCCCTTTCTTCAAAAAATCAGTTTTATTTAATCAAGTTTAAAATACAGGTTTCTCTTGAGCAAAACTCACTGCAAGCTCGTGCACTTAAAAACAGAAAATTACAAATTATTTTTAGTTTACTTTCTAGTTAAAATCTCTTAGTTCACTTGAGATAAAGCAAAACTGATTTACAAGTAACTTTGAATCAAAATATATGAGCTGCTTGTTTTGAGTCAATACCTTAATATTGATGAAAAAGTTCTTGTTTAATTGGTTGTTTATTTCAGTTATAAGAAGGGAAAATGTTTAGTTATTAGTGAAATAATCTTGTCATTATAACAACTTTTTACAAGTTTCTTTAGAATTATGATATGTAAAAGTTTCTCTGTATGCAGATGACAGCACAGATCAGTGTCTGACCTGTGATTGGACAGATCAGTGTCTGTCCTGTGATTGGTGTCTTTATTTCCAGCAGGAAGTTGTGAACAGAGTTTAAAAGCTGCTCCAGGACTGCAAACATTCACAGGAAGCTGGACCAGCAAAGGCTCTGCTGAAGGTTCTGCTGCTGCTGCTGGGTAAGTCGGAAACACTGGAGACACTGGGGACACTGGAGACACTTCCTCTGGTTCCAGGGAGGCTGCTGCTCTCTGTGACTCTCAAACTTCCCTCTGATTCTGTTTCAGACTGAAACTTCTTTGTATATAATCTGTGATGCTTTTTAATCTTTAACTGTCTATCCTCTTTCTGTTCCAGCAACTATGTTTGCACCTGATTTCTGAGTAAAGTCCTACATTTTCTTTTTCAGGTGTTTCAGTGAACTCAGGTGTTTCTCTGCAGAAGAGAATCATTGGAGGTCGAAACTGTGAAAACACTGAGCGTCTTTATCATGTTCGGCTGGAGAGCAGCATGGGTGATGCAAAACTCCGCTGTGGAGGATCTCTGATCCACCCTGAGTGGATCCTGACTGCAGCTCACTGCTGGAAGCCAGGATGGTAGGAAAGAGAAATGAAGATACTTTTATCTGCAGATGATCAGGTTTTCTGTCTGTTCAATAAAATCTAACATTTTCTACAGGACTTTTGCAGTAATGTTAAAAGTTCATCCACGGACGGTTATACATTACAATCAGGTAATCTGACATGATCCTGTGATTTATACTCATGGCGACCACCAGCATGATATCATGTTGCTGAAGCTTCATACACCAGTAACAAATGTCCCAGTTGTTCAGCTACCAGACTGCAGGCATCGTCTTAAAGTGTAAGTCTTTCTCTGATCAAAAACATGACTTCAGGTTTTCTGTCTCCAGTCCTCCAGTCCTGCTCCTCTGCTTCAGCACACCTGAGTAAGGTAATCAGGCCACCAGCAAAACCAGAACCCGTTTAGCTCAAGTGTGTTGGACCAGAGACACATGTAAAGGACACAGAACACCGTCACTGAGGACTGGAGGTGGACACTCCTGTGTCAGAGGACTATGTCCTTCATGGATTTATTTTCTGCTCTTTCATTGTTCTTCATAGAAATTTTCTACATTATTTCATTGTATTTTTACATTTTATTCTTATTGTGTGTTAGAGGCGATGTTGTTCAACTGGCAGGAAAGGGAGCAATGACAACCAGGCTCAATAATCAGCGATGTGAGAGAAATATTGAAGTTATTGAATAAAATCTTTGTTTCTGTTTCTACAGAGAAGGTCGAGTGAAGAACATGTTTAGGATTCTCTTGTTTCTCTACAGTGCCCCCCGGTACTCCTATTCCAGCACATCTTCAATGTGTCGACATGAATGTTGTTGCTGTTTCCCAAATCCATCAGACGTATGGGCATATATTCTATACTGGAGAACCAAACAAGGATATATGTCGTGTAAGTTGTTTCTTTAATATCTCTCTGCAGCAATAAGACTTTTCTGTGTTACAACATAAATAAATATATCAATTTACATTTTTTTACAGGGTGACTATGGTGGAGCAGCGGTGCACAACGGCATGATTTATGGTGTGATTTCTTTTGGTGGACCAGTCTATGCATGTCAGAGACCACCTATTATCATAGATGTGTGTAAATACCTTGACTGGATAAGATACACAACTGGTATTCAATAAAACACAAACACCCATTAAATAAAATGCTCAAATTTCCTCTTGCATGTAATTTTATCATTTTTACTTCATCAGTTTGATCCACGTTTGTAGAATTAGATTAAATTCCTTGCTTTGTTTTTTTCTCACCTGATATTCACCTCCCTAATGGAGTTTCTCTTCACCTCAAAAGGAAAAATAAATCAATAAATGCATGAAAAAGAAACATTTCCTGGCTGATTGTCTTTACAGTCATGGTTCAGTTTATTCAGTTGATATTTTCCCTGAACTGAGTCTAAAAACATGAGTTTTAAATCATATCAAGAGGAGCAACAGAAGTAATTTATTTATTCTGTTTTTGTCTTTATTTTACATCAGAAATGAACATGCAGCATCTAAACTCTGCAGCTCTGGATTTACTATTCCTGATTTATTTCTAGAGAACTTTAAACTGCAACACGACCAAAGAGCTCTGCGCAAAAATAATGAAACAAGTCACATAATACAACAATTAACAAATCATAAAATCCTAACAATGTAAAAAATAATAAAAATGTCACATGTTTAATGACATAAAGGAAATACAGAGTCAAATTACTAAAAACAATTGAAAAATCCAAATCTGTAATAAAAGTTTTTGGAAAATCTTTTTAAAGGTGTAAAACCAATTAATGGTATCTTCTGTTTGACGCAAATGTATCATCAAAATGATAGAAAATATTCTAGTCTTGCAGTTACATTTAATGTTAACTTTTTGTAAGGTAGGTAAGGTAATTTTATTTATATAGAATATTTTCAGCAACAAGGGAATTCAAAGTGCTTTACATGAGTTAAAAGGAAATACAAACAAAACAACAAACCAAAGGAAAGAAACAAAGACAAAGGCAAAACAAAGACACAAGTGAAGGCCATGACATGAAAGTGCCATGAAATGATATCGCTGACACACCAGGCAAAGATCAATAGAGGTGTTGTTAATTGAGGATTGATGTCCTTAGGAGCGGGGTGGGGAGGGAAGAGTGTTGTGTTTACATATCTTCAAGGAGATTGGAAATATGCAGTCCTTCCAAGGCCAATTGGGGAAAGCCAATTCAGAAACAGAATACCTTAGGTCAGAAAGATTATAAATTTCAATCTTCCCTAAAGTCTCTCCAATACATCTAAGAAAAGACAGTCCATTGGTCCATAACAGAGTGTTCCTTATGAATTTCTTGTAACATTTCTTGTCTATAAAATCACAAGAGTCATAGTTTCTTTTAGATGAATATATAATCATGTCTCTAATTAGTCAAATCACAGACTGTTACTTGATGGTTTGTCTAGTTACTCCACACCACTAATCCTCATCCCTTCTCCCTAGTTTCCTCTTGGTTTCTTCATGCCTCTGGTTTGGGTTTATTTTTGTTCCCTGAAGTTTTTTTTTTTAAATTAAATCTACAACAGAACTCTTATGTCTCTTGCCTGCTGCATTTGGGTCCACACTTTAACTACACACATCATGACAGATGGCGGAAATGCATTGGATTATAATGCCATTCTGTTTGGAATGAATATGTAATCTGTATCAGTGTATAGTATGATGTAGTAATGACCAATTTAGTGGTTTGTGCGCGTTTACAAAATAAAAACCCATATAAACACAAGAAAATGGCTTTTTGAAAATGAACAGCTTTCCACTGCCTGCTGTTCATGAAATGGGTTATATATAATGCATGGTCTGAGGTACTAACAGGCAGAGTTTCAGTCATGAAATATATTTGGAGCCTCAGTGTGCAGAAGGTTGTGAAGACGAGATCCTACCTGTGAGACACAGAGTGAACTTAGTTCCTGTAATTTGTTTGTCAAGCAAAATGTGTAGTTCAGGACATATTTGACATATTTAATGCAATATGGTTTCATGTGGCATATTGTAAAGAATCAAACAGCAAGGCTGCAGACAGTAAAACAAATAAATGGTTATTATACTCTCTATGTTTAAGTCACATTCATGCAGCAGGTTAAGGTCTAGCTCAATATGTTCAAGATTATTTTATTACAGCAGTGGGACCAAGTCATGTCTCAAGTATGAAACTTTGAATTTCAAGTCTTTTGAATCTTTTTAAAAACAATGTTGCAATTATATGTAAAAGGCAAATAATTGATTGTGTCCTTTATAAAATCTGTATTTATGTCAAATCTTGATAAAATGGGCAGATGAACAAGGAGATTAAAATCACAATTTTAAAATGACCAATTTCACATCTTGGTATTGATAAAGACATGTTTCATGAATAAAGTTTGTTAGAATCACTAACCAAGACACAAGTTGTTGTAGTTCATCCATTTTCCTCTCTGTCCACCACCCAGGTCTGTTTACCAATTTCAGGACTCGACTAAAATCCCAGCATCATTACCTTGAGAGATAATGAGCTTTGGTTTAATATAAAACAGGCTTTAATGCAGAAAATGATCAAATGTTTCCATGTCATCCAAATGGAGCAGATGAAGAGTAACATTCATCGTCCAGCTGAGCTCCACTCAGCTCACCTTAGGGGAGACACCAAGTGAAGCAAAGATTGTAGAGCAAGTTCTGCTTTATTTTCTCCTCATTCTGCTTCCTCTCTAAGGTGTTTCTTAACTTCATCAGTTTTTCTTTATGTGTGACTGTTGTCAATCTTAAATGTTGTGGTTATGTCAGCCTGTGGCCATGTATGTGAGCAGATTTTAGTGTTGTGTGATACTTACGCAGTCTTTCCTTGTAGATGTCATAATAAATGTGCAGTTGAGCTTTACATCATTTCCGTTCGACCCCACGGCAGAAACAGTTCAGTCTTGCAGATTGAACTGTTTGTGCATTTCTCCATGGAGATTTCTTCCTATCAGTCACAACTTTCACTTTAATGGGGGCAATGGAATGAATAATTTCTGAAAATTTGCACTGAAAATTATTTACCAACTTATCTACATCATTATAGCTTAAGGGCGAGGAAGAAGAGTAGATTTGATTAAATGTTTCTGCTGTGTTTTCTGTGAAAATACGTTTTGTGATAGTAGCTGTTTGTCCAGGTTAACGGATAAAGAACTGTCAAAGATATCAGCAAAGCGATCCGACAGGGCGACATCCATTACAGAGACATTGGAAATATTCACACCCTTACTGATAACCAGGTCCAGTGTGTGTCCATGAGTGTGTGTTGCTTGGTTGACATGTTAGACCAAAACTCTCTAATATAGTAAGTAGCTCTTTTGCCCCTCGGTTTGGGGGTTGTAAACATAAATGTTGAAATCACCGACAATTATTAAACAATCATAATCAATGCGTATGAGAAACAGAAGCTCATTGAAGTCCGTAAAGAAATTTTCCACATATGTTGGAGTTTTGTATAGAGTTAGTGTCAAAGTTCGTTTGTGGCCTTTTACCTCGATTCCAAGATACTCAAAAGACGTAAAATTACCCAATGAGATTTTACTACAGTTTATTGTATTCTTAAATATTGAAGAAAAATGAAAGAAAACTTGGTGAAATTTTTTTTTACAAAATGTTTCGTAACTTTCCTCATATTCAAATGTTTACCTGTATTTGATCAGTATCTCAGATAACTGTTTTTTACTTGGGTCAAATGTTTTGGGTTTTCTTCCATAAACTTAGGATTGATTGACTGACATACTTCCTTTTTTGAGAAAAATATACACATGCAGGCATATTCTCCCATCTTGTTTTACTACCTCTATGTGCCATTAGCAGGTGAACTTCTACTTTAGCTGGTTCTGGTCTGCTCTGCATCCCCAGAACCAGAACCAAACAAGCAGAAGCAACTTTCAGCTTCTATGCACCACAAATTTGGAACAAACTCCCAGAAAATTGTAAAACAGTTGAAACACTGGGTGTCTTTAAATCTCGACTAAAATCATATCTGTTTAGAGTTGGATTTGAAACATAATCAATTACTAATTTATCAATGGCATTTGACTTAATGTAATCTTTTGATTGTTGATTCTGTTACATGACTTTGTGTTTTTGTGTTTGTTATGATGTAAAGCACTTTGAAATGGCTTGCTGCTGAAATTTGCTAATCAAATAAAATTTGATTTGATTTGTTTTACCATGGAATAAATGCATAACATGTCCCCTATATTGTTTCTTGAAGAGACAGATAATATTTGCTTTATCTCTAAATAAACTGGACTGGTTACAAACCATTAGCAGTATTAATAGTTTAATCTTTTGTGACAAACTCCATAAACGTGCCGAGGCCTTTGTATTCAAACATGTTCAGCCTGTAACTGTGTACGTGTGAGGAGATGAAACAGAGAAAAGACAAAGAGTCCTTTTGTCCATAACAGAGTGTTCCTTATGAATTTCTTGTAACATTTCTTGACTATAAAATTACAAGATTTATAGTTTATTTTACGAAGGACATTTAGTTTCATTAGTTATTTTGTTTTTCACAATGTGGCATCAGGGCTTTTTTGTATTGATGTTTGCCCTTTACTTGAACTTTGTTAGCACATTAGCTCCACTTTATACTAAACTAACTTTTAGCCACATAAAACCGATATTTTATTTTCTTCGATTAGCAGACGAATATATAATCACGTCTCTAATTATTTTAAATGTTGTGGCACAGTTTGAGACTTTTGCTAATAAAATGTGTCACTTTGACACTTAGTGCTGCTGTTCAGCCTCTTGTGTTCACAAATGTATCAAATCACTCAAGAAAAACTGTAAAAGAAATAGAGTCAGGGGTGGTGAAAGAGGTCTGTGTCTTAAATAAAAAGAGTCACATCAGTTAATATTATCCCACAGTTTTCCTTTAAATGTGTTTTAAAAATCTGAATATTTTGCATTTAATAGGCTGAATTTCTGTGAGTTAAAATTTTTTGTTGCAATTTGCATTTACAACAAATTCAAATGCTCTTCACCACCCAGCACTGTAATACTGATCTTTTCAAAATTAAAGAAGCAAACCATTTTCTGTTTCTAAAGTGGACCATTTTCACAGCTCATCAATAAATGAAATGATTCTATTTTCTGGAGCAAAGGCAGATGTGAATTCTTGTTGATTGGAAACCAAACAGTTTTTTCTTAAAAAAAATCAACCAATTATTTTTAGTTTATTGCCTTCACTTGAGATAAGGTAAAAATAACTTACAAGTAACTTTGCAGCAAAATATATGAGCTGCTTGTTTTTAGTCAATTTCTTAACATTGATGAAAAAGATCTTGTTTCATTGGCTGATCATTTAATTTATAGTAGGGGGAAATGTTTAGTTATTAGAGAAATAAACCTTTGTCAAATTTCTTTAGAATGATGAGATGTTAAAGTTCCTCTGTAAGCAGATGACAGCGCAGATCAGTGTCCGTCCTGTGATTGGTGGGTTTCTTTCCAGCAGGAAGTTGTGAACAACATTTAAAAACTGCTGCAGGACTGCAGACATTCACAGGAAGCTGGACCAGCAATGGCTCTGCTGAAGGTTCTGCTGCTGCTACTGGGGCTGGGTGAGTCGGAAACACTGGAGACACTTCCACTGGTTCCAGGGAGGCTGCTGCTCTCTGTGCCTCTCAAACTTCCCTCCGATTCTGTTTCAGAATGAAACTTCTTTGCATAGAAACTCTGATGCTTTTTAATCTTTTACTGTTTATCCTCTTTCTGTTCCTGCAGCCATGTTTGCACCTGATTTTTGAGTAAAGTCCTCCTTTTTTTCTTCAGGTGTTTCAGTGAACTCAGATGTTTCTCTGCAGAAGAGAATGATTGGAGGTAAAAACTGTGATAACGCAGAGCGTCTTTATCATGTTCGGCTGGAGTTCATGAGAGGTAATAGAAAGTTTGTTTGTGGAGGATCTCTGATCCACTCTTGGTGGATCCTGACTACAACTCACTGCTGGAAGTTTTTGCCAGGATGGTAGGAAAGAGACAAAAAGACAGTTTTATCTGCAGATGATCAAATTTTCTGTGTGTTCATTATAATTTAACCTTTTCTGCAGGACAAACATAGTAAAGTTAAGAGTTCATCCATCAGGTGCTGGGGAGCAGAGTCAGGTAATCCAACAAGCTCCTGAGATTTATACTCATGGCGACCAACACCATAGCATTATGTTGCTGAAGCTTAATATACCAGTAACAGATGTCCAACCTGCTCAGCTACCAAACTGCAAAAATCGTCTTAAAGTGTAAGTCTTTCTCTGATCATAACATAACTTCAGGTTTTCTGTGCTGCTCCTCCAGTCCTGTTGCCTCTGCTTCAGCACACCTGAGTCTGGTAATTAGGCCACCAGCAGAACCAGAACCCGTTTAGCACAGGTGTGACACATGAGACATGAGACACATGTAAAGGACGCAGGACACCATTATTGAGGACTGGAGGTGGACACTCCTGTGTCAGTGGATGAAGTCCTTCATAGATTTATTTTCTGTTCTTTCATTGTTCTTCATAACAATTGATTTTCTACATTGTTATCGTGTATTTTTACATTTTATATTTATTGCGTTTTAGAGGCAATGTTGTTCAGCTGGCAGGATATGGAACGACGACAACCGCACACACTAATCAGCAAAGTGAGAAAAATATTGGAGTTATGAGAATAAAATCTTTGTTTCTGTTTCTACAGAGAAGGTCGAGTGAAGAACATATTTATGATTCTCATGTTTCTCTACAGTACCCGCTGTTGCTAATCCATCACTTCTTCAGTGTGTCAACATGAATATTGCTAAGTTTTCCGGTTTCATCCCGATATATGGCCATGTATTCTATGTTAACGCACCCAAAAAATACATATGTTATGTAAGTTTGTTTCTACAATATTTCTCTGCAGCGATTAGAAGACTTTTCTGTTTTACAACATAAATAAATATATTGCTATGACTTTTTGCACAGGCTGACTATGGTGGAGCAGCGGTGTACAACGACATGATTTATGGTGTGATTTCTGTTGGTCACCCACACTCCGCATGTCAGAGTCCAGCTGCAATCATTGATGTGTGTGAATACATGGACTGGATAAAACAAAAAACTGGGATTCAATAAAACACAAACTACCATGAAATAAAATTCTCATCAAATTTCCTCTCACATATAATTTTATAATTGTATCTTCATCAGTTTGATCCACATGTTTGTACAATTAGAATAAATTGTTTTGTTTTTTCTCACCTGATCTTCACCTCCTTAATGGAGTTTTCTCTTCACCTCAGAAATGAAAAATAAATCAATAAATGCATGAAAAAGAAACATTTCCTTGCTGATTGTCTTTACATTCGTGGTTCAGTTTGTTCAGTTTGTATTTTCCCTGAACTTAGTCTAAAAACATGAGTTTTAAATCACATAAAGAGGAACACCAGAAGTTATTTATTTAGTTTTTGTCTTTATTTTACATCAGAAATGAATACGCAGCATCTACACTCTGCAGCTCTGGAGTTACTATTCCTGATTTAGTTCTAGAGAACTTTAAACTGCAACACAACCAAAGAGCTGTGCACAAAAATAACTAAACAGAAGTCACATAATACAACAATTAACAAATAATAAAACCCTAATAACTTAAAAGTAATAAAAACATCACATGTTTAATGACACAAAGGAAACCCAAAGTTAAACTATTAAAAACAATTTAAAATAAAAATCTGTAATGAAAAAAGTTTTAAGAAAATCTTTTTAAAGATGCAAAACTAATTAATGGTATCTTCTGTTTGACACAAATGTACCATAAAAATGATAGAAAATATTCTTATTTTGCAGTTAAATTTTAATCTTTTTATAAGGTCACATAAGTTATAAAAAGAGTTTTCTTAAAAGCATTTATTCTATGACGTTTAGACACCAGGTGTCTAATCATCTTCCCCCATGGGTCCCAAAGCGAAATTTGGTTTTCGGGCCCTCAAGTCCAGCTAATAATGTGGACTGGCTGCAATCAGCAGCTTGATCATTAGATTATTCACACACCTGCTATAAACTTATTGCATCTTTAGCAGTGCTGTTTACATTATATACTTGTATAATAGGATACATTTATTGGCCAATTGATCAACCTTATCGGAACCAATCAACCAGTTGATTTCTGGGCGCCGATTTCCTTAATTTTGGGGGATTGTGATTGGTCGATACTTACATGTGAAACCCATCTAATCTTATCTTCATCAGCAAAGTTTTAAAAATAAGCCTCTGTCCTTTTCTGCTCTGCAGTGAGAGGTTTGACCAACAGACCGGTCCACCAGGTCAGGTCTACACATTTACAGTTAACAATATTCAGCCCACTGTTGCAACTCTGTGATTTTCTTGGTATATTTAGCAGTATTTCAGACAATAAAAAACAAAACAAAGAATTCATATCATCCATCCATCCATTTTCTTCCGCTTATCCGGGGTCGGGTCGCGGGGGCAGCAGCTTCAGAAGGGAGGCCCAAACTTCCTTCTCCCCAGCCACTTCTTCCAGCTCCTCCGGGGAAATCCCAAGGCGTTCCCAGGCCAGCCGAGAGACATAGTCCCTCCAGCGTGTCCTGGGTCTTCCCCGAGGCCTCTTCCCTGTGGGTCGTGCCCGGAACACCTCACCAGGGAGGCGTCCAGGAGGCATCCTTACCAGATGCCCGAGCCACTTCAACTGGCTCCTCTCGACGTGGAGGAGCAGCGGCTCTATTTTGAGTCCCTCCCGGATGACTGAGCTTCTCACCCTATCTCTAAGGGAGAGCCCAGCCACCCTGCGGAAGAAACCCATTTCGGCCGCTTGTACCCGTGATCTCGTTCTTTCAGTCATGACCCAAAGCTCATGATCATAGATGAGGGTGGGAAAGTAGATCGACCGGTAAATCGAGAGCTTCGCTTTTTGGCTCAGCTTTCTCTTCACCACGACGGACCGGTACAACGCCCGCTTCACGGTAGACGCTGCCCCAATACGCCAGTCGATCTTCCGCTCCCTTCTTCCCTCATTCGTGAACAAGATCCCCAGATACTTTAACTCCTCCACTTGAGGCAGGACGTTCCCCCTGACCCGGAGACGGCACTCTACCCTTTTCCGGCTCAAGACCATGGCCTCAGATTTGGAGGCACTGAGCCTCATCCCAGCCGCTTCACACTCGGCAGCGAACCGCTCCAGTGAGAACTGCAGATCACGTTCCGATGAAGCCAAAAAGACCACATCATCCGCAAAAAGCAGAGATGTGATCCTAAGGCCACCAAATGAGAGTTGAAACTCCGTCTCACAGGAGACTCCGCCAGACGTTCCCAGCAGACCCTCACTACACGTTTGGGCCTGCCAGGTCTGACCGGCTTCCTCCCCCACCACCGGAGCCAACTCACCACCAGGTAGTGGTCAGTGGACAGCTCCGCACCTCTCTTCACCCGAGTGTCCAAGACATACGGCCGCAAATCCAATGAGACGATGACAAAGTCAATCATCAAACTGCGGCCTAGGGCGTCCTGGTGCCAAGTGCACATATGGAAGCCCTTATGCCTGCACATGGTGTTCGTGATGGACAATCCATAACAAGCACAGAAGTCCAACAACAGAACACCACTCGAGTTCAGATCGGGGGGGCAGTTCCTCCCAACCACGCCTCTCCAGGTCTCACTGTCATTGCCCACGTGAGCGTTGAAGTCTCCCAGTAGAACAAGGGAGTCCCCAGGAGGGGCACTTTCCAGTACCCCCTCTAAGGACTCCAAGAAGAGTGGGTAATCTGAACTGCTGTTTGACCCGTACGCACAAACAACAGTCAGAACCTGTCCCCCCACCCGTAGGCGGAGGGAGGCTACCCTCTTGTTCACCGGGGTGAACCCAAACGTACAGGCGCCCAGATGGGGGGCAACTAGTATGCCCACTCCAGCCCGGCGCCTCTCACCATGGGCAACTCCAGAGTGGAAGTACGTCCAGCCCCTCTCAAGGAGACTGGTTCCAGAACCAGAGCCATGTGTCGAGGTGAGGCCGACTATTTCTAGCCGGAACCTCTCAGCCTCGCACACTAGCTCCGGTTCCTTCCCCTCCAGAGAGGTGACATTCCACGTCCCAAGAGCCAGCTTCTGCAGCCGAGGATCAGACCGCCAGGGTCCCCTCCCTCGGCTGCCGCCCATAGCACAATGCACCCCTCCGACAGGTGGTGAGCCCATCAGAAGGGGGACCCACGTCTCCTCTTCGGGCTGAGCCCGGCCGGGCTCTGTGGGAAAAAACCCAGCCACCAGGCGCTCGCCATCGTGCCCCACCTCCAGGCCTGGCTCCAGAGTGGGGCCCCGGTGACCCGCGTCCGGGTGAGGGAAAACCAAGTCCAATGTTTGTGTCCATCATAAGGGGTCGTCAGGCTGCGCTTTGGCTGGTTCCTCACCTAGGACCTGTCTGCCTTGGGTGACCCTACCAGGGGCATAAAGCCCCAGACAGCATAGCTCCTAGGATCATTGGGACACTCAAACCCCTCCACCACGATAAGGTGGCAGCCCAAGGAGAGGATTGGATTCATATCAACCAAAATCAAAATGGGAAGGTCAGGTAACCAGGGATCGGCCAGAAAACTTCTATCAGTGCAGCCCTACACACATATTCATGACATTCTTTGATTAAATTCATTTCTCTTTAGCATTACTCTATTAGCTAAAAATGTAATTTATACCAGGTGAGTCTTTCTCCCCTGAGAATGTGGACTGGTACCGGTACTGGACTGATTTTATGCCTTCAAAAGTCTTTGATATATGTTTCACATAAGTTTATGTAAAAAAATATTTTGCTCAGCAGCAAACAACATATCTACAACATAGAGCAGCTCATCAATGAAGCAGCTATATAGTCTGATGGAAAACATTTTATTAGACAATGTCAAACATTGAGAAGTTTTAATTATTGTTATCAAATACGACGTTTTGAAGCCAAAATACCTCAGAAATATACAGAGCCAACGTTGAGAATCAACTCATTTAAAATTTAAACTCAGTTTCACACAAACACAAAGACCCGACCATAAATGTTTGGCTGTTGAACTGGATCGATCCTGGTCGCTATCAAGATTAATTTCTATTAGCAGCTTAACAAATCATTTACATTACATTACATTACCAAGGCACATTAAAACAAACCTTTATCTTGGCTTTTTTATAACCCTTTCATTCATGAGACTGTGTTACAATTCAACCATTTCTAGGAGCCTTTGAATATCTGGTGGGTGCCGGGGGGCTGAAACTTGGGAGAATCCTTGCATGTCTGGAGGGGAGGGGAGGTGGGTGAATGTCTACAGGGCCCTACCAGCAGTTTACTTTTTCTTGATTTCTCAGTTTTACAATTCCAGATCTCAATGTGCCAGTTTTTAACTTTGAGCCCCTGCCCCCCGCAAAGGTCACTCCGCAGCCCTGTGTGCATGTGAGCAGATAAACCAGAGAAAAGACGGAGTCCTTTTGTCCATAACAGTGTTCCTTGTGAATTTCTTGTAACATTTCTTGTATATAAAATCACGAGATTCATAGTTTCTTTTAGAAGAATATATAATCAATCTCTAATCAGTCAAATCACAGACTGTTACTTGCCGGTTTATCTTGTTACTCCAGGCCACTGCTCCTCATCTCTTCTCCCTGGTTTCCTCTTGGTCTCTTCATGTCTCTGGTTTGAGTTTATTAGTGTTCCTTGCTCTTTGTTTTTTGTAAGTTTGATTTTGAATTAAATCTACAACAGAACTTTTACGTCTCCTGCCTGCTGCATTTGGGTCTGCACTTCAACCACACACACCATGACAGATGGTGGGAATGCAGTGGACTTTAAAGCCATTCTGTCCATCACGGTCAGTTTGCAATGAATATGTGTAATGCATTGCAGTGTATAGTATCATGTACTAATGACTACTTTAGTGGTTTGTGCGCATTTACAAAATAAAAACCCATATAAACATAAGAAATGGCTTTATGAAAATGAACAGCTTTCCACTGCCACTTCATAAAATGGGTTATATATAATGCATGGTCTGAGGTACTAACAGGGCAGAGTTTCTCAGTCATGAAATATATTTGGAGCCTCAGTTGTGCAGAAGGTTGTGAAGACGAGATCCTACTTGTGAGACACAGAGTGAACTTAGTTCCTGTAATTTGTTTGTCAAGCAAAATGTGTAAGTTCAAGACATATTTTACATATTTAATGTAATATGGTTTCATGTGGCATATTGTTAAGTCACATTCATGCAGCAGCCCACTTGCAGGTCAAGGACTAGCACAACATGTTGAAGATTATTTTATTGCAGCAGTGGGACCAAGTCAGTGTTTTCCAAGTCTCATCACATCCCAAGTCATGTCTCAAGTATGAAATTTTGAATTTCAAGTCTTTTGAATCTTTTTAAAAACAATGCTGCAATTATATGTAAAATGTAAATAATTGATTATGTGTCCTTTTTAAAATCTGTATTTGTGTCAAATCTTGATAAAATTGGCAGACGAACACAGAGATTAAAAATCACCATTTTAAAATGACTAATTTCACATCTTGGTATTGATAAAGACATGTTTCATGAATAAAGTTAGTCAGAATCACTAACCAAGACAAAAGTTGTTGTAGTTCATCCATTTTCCCCTCTGTCCACCACCCAGGTCTGTTTACCAGTTTCAGGACCCAACTAAAATCCCAGCATCATTACCTTGAGAAATAATGAGCTTTGGTTAAATATAAAACAGGTTTAATGCAGTAAATGATCAAATGTTTCCACGTCATCCAAATGGAGCAGATACAGAGTAACATTCACCATCCAGCTGAGTTCCACTCAGCTCACCTTAGGAGACACCAAGTGAAGCAAAGATTGTAGAGCGAGTTCTGCTTTATTTTCTCCTCATTCTACTTCCTCTCTAAGGTGTTTCTTAACTTCATCAGTTTTTATTTATGTGTGACTGTTGTCAGTCTTAAATGTTGTGGTTATGTCAGCATGCAGCCGTGTACATGAGCAGATAAAATAGAGAAAAGACAAAGAGTCCTTTTGTCCATAACAGAGTGTTCCTTATGAATTTATTGTAACATTTCTTGTCTATAAAATCACAAGATTCATAGTTTCTTTTACAAAGGACATTTTAGTTAAATTAGTTTTTTTGTTTTCACAATGTCGAGTCAGGGCTTTTTTCTATTTTTTTAATTAATGTTTGTCCTTAACTTGAACTTTGTTAGCACATTAGCTCCACTTTACACCAAACTAACGTTTAGCCACATAAAACATGTTTTTTTATTATCAGATGAATATATAATCACATCTTTAATTACTCAAATCACGTACTGTTACTTGTGGAGAGCTGTTTCAGCCAAAATTAAATACATGAATAAATGGGTGAAATAAATAAAAAATGAGTAAAATAAATAAAAAAATTAAGGAAATTAATGAAATAAATAAAAAATTTGTTAAATAACTTAGGTTTTTCATTAACCCAATTTATCATTTATTTTCATATTATCAATTTCTCTTTTTTATTTATCTACTTTTCATTTATCTATTTTTTATTTACCCATTTTTCATTAATCCATTTTTCATTAACACAATTTTTCAATTTATCATATCAATTTCTCTTTTTCATTATATATTTGTCATTTATTCATTAAGCTATTTTTCATTTAAGCACTTTTCAATTTCTCTTTTTCATTAACCCAATTTTTTCATTTTTTATTTTCCAGATTAGCAATTTCTCTATTTCTCTTTTTCATTTTTCCCTTTATTTACCCATCTTTCATTAAACTATTTTTTAATTTAACAAGTTTTCAATTTCCTTTTTCCATTAACCTGATTTTCTACTTCCCAGTTTCATTAATCAATTTCTCATACATCCCTTTTTTATTTAACTATTTTTCTTTTATCTATTTTTTCATTTAACATTTGTTTGAAAAATTGTTAATTTTCCAATTTCCCTTATTCATTTAGTATTTCCTTATTTTTTATTTATCACATTCTATTTCCCCTCCTGCCTGCTGCATTTGCTATGCAAGGAAGAATTACAATATTATCAGAAGGACGAAAATATATTGCTAAGTAGAAATTTTGGTACTTTAAGTACAGATAATTAGAATAATTAATATAAATAGCCTCTCATTGGGCTGCCACCTTATCGTGGTGGAGGGGTTTGAGTGTCCAAATGATCCTAGGAGCTATGCTGTCTGGGGCTTTATGCCCCTGGTAGGGTCACCCAAGGCAGACGGGTCCTAGGTGAGGAACCAGACAGAGCGCAGTCTGAAGACCCCTTATGATGAATACAAACTTTGGACTTCGTTTTCCCTCACCCTGACGCGGGTCACCGGGGCCCCACTCTGGAGCCAGGCCTGGAGGTGGGGCACGATGGCGAGTGCCTGGTGGCCGGGCTTTTACCTACGGAGCCCGGCCGGGCTCAGCCCGAAGAGGAGATGTGGGTCCCCCTTCCAATGGGCTCACCACCTGTCCGTGGGGCCAAAGGGGTCGGGTGCATTGTGCTATGGGCGGCAGCCGAGGGAGGGGACCCTGACGGTCTGATCCTTGGCTGCAGAATCTGGCTCTTGGGACGTGGAAAGTCACCTCTCTGGAGGGGAAGGAACTGGAGCTAGTGTGCGAGGCTGAGAGGTTCCGGCTAGAAATAGTCGGCCTCACCTCGACACATGGCTCTGGTTCTGGAACCAGTCTCCTTGAGAGGGGCTGGACGTACTTCCACTCTGGAGTTGCCCATGGTGAGAGGCGCCGGGCTGGAGTGGGCATACTAGTTGCCCCCCATCTGGGCGCCTGTACGTTTGGGTTCACCCCGGTGAACAAGAGGGTAGCCTCCCTCCGCCTACGGGTGGGGGGACAGGTTCTGACTGTTGTTTGTGCGTACGGGTCAAACAGCAGTTCAGATTACCCACTCTTCTTGGAGTCCTTAGAGGGGGTACTGGAAAGTGCCCCTCCTGGGGACTCCCTTGTTCTACTGGGGGACTTCAATGCTCACGTGGGCAATGACAGTGAGACCTGGAGAGGCATGGTCGGGAGGAACTGTCCCCCCAATCTGAACCCAAGCGGTGTTCTGTTGTTGGACTTCTGTGCTCGTCACAGATTGTCCATCACGAACACCATGTTCAGGCATAAGGGCGTCCATATGTGCACTTGGCACCAGGACGCCCTAGGCCGTAGTTCAATGATTGACTTTGTCATCATCTCATCGGATTTGCAGCCGTATGTCTTGGACACTCGGGTGAAGAGAGGTGCGGAGCTGTCCACTGACCACTACCTTGTGACGAGTTGGCTCCGGTGGTGGGGGAGGAAGCCGGTCAGACCTGGCAGGCCCAAACGTGTAGTGAGGGTCTGCTGGGAATGTCTGGCGGAGTTCCCTGTGAGACAGAGCTTCAACCCTCATCTCCGGCAGAACTTCGAACACGTTCCGGGGGAGGTGGGAGACATTGAGTCTGAGTGGACCATGTTCCGTACCTCCATTGCCGAGGCGGCCTATCGGAGCTGCGGCCGCAAAGTTGTTGGTGCCTGTCGTGGCGGCAACCCTCGAACCCATTGGTGGACACCTTCGGTGAGGGATGCTGTCAAGCTGAAGAAGGAGTCCTACCAGGCCTTTTTGACCTGTGGGACTCCTGAAGCAGCTGATGGGTACCGGCGGGCGAAACGGCATGCGGCTCGGGTTGTCGCTGAGGCAAAAACCCGGGCGTGGGAGGAGTTTGGAGAGGCCATGGAGACAGACTTCCGTACGGCTTCGAGGCCATTCTGGTCCACCATCCGGCGTCTCAGGAGGGGGAAGCAGTGCAGCACCAACACTGTTTATAGTGGGGATGGTGCGCTGCTGACCTCAACTAGGGACGTTGTGGGCCGGTGGGCGGAATACTTCGAAGACTTCCTCAATCCCACCAACATGCGTTCTGTTGAGGAAGCTGAGCATGGGGACTCTGGGTTGGGCTCTCCAATCTCTGGGGACGAGGTCGCTGAGGTGGTCAAAAAGCTCCTCGGTGGCAGGGCCCCGGGGGTGGGTGAGATCCGCCTGGAGTTCTTTAAGGCTCTGGATGTTGCAGGGTTGTGTTGGCTTGCATGACTCTGCAATATCGCATGGACATCGGGGGCAGTTCTCCTGGATTGGCAGACTGGGGTGGTGGTCCCCCTGTTTAAAAAGGGGGACTGGAGGGTGTGCTCCAATTACGGGGGGATCACACTCTTAAGCCTCCCTGGTAAGGTCTATTCAGGGGTCCTGGAGAGGAGGGTCCATCGGATAGTCAAATCTTGGATTCAGGAAGAGCAGTGTGGTTTTCATCCTGGTCGTGGAACACTGGACCAGCTCTACATCCTCAGCAGGGTCCTGGAGGGTGCCTGGGAGTTCACCCAACCAGTCTACATGTGTTTTGTCGACTTGGAGAAGGCGTTCGACCGTGTCCCTCGGGGTGCCCTGTGGGGGGTACTCCGGGAGTATGGGGTACCGGGCCCTTTTATACGGGCTATCGGGTCCCTGTATGACCGGTGTCAGAGTCTGGTCTGTATTGCCGGCAGTAAGTCGGGCTCGTTTCCAGTGAGAGTTGGACTCCGCCAAGGCTGCCCTTTGTCACCGATTCTGTTCATTACTTTTATGGACAGAATTTCTAGGCACAGCCGAGGTGTTGAGGGGATCTGTTTTGGTGGCCTTAGGATCGCATCTCTGCTTTTTGCGGATGATGTGGTCTCTTTGGCTTCATCGGAACGTGATCTGCAGCTCTCACTGGATCGGTTCGCAGCCGAGTGGGAAGCGGCCGGGATGAGGCTCAATGCCTCCAAATCTGAGGCCATGGTCTTGAGCCGGAAAAGGGTAGAGTGCCGTCTCCGGGTCAGGGGGGTCGTCCTGCCTCAAGTGGAGGAGTTAAAGTATCTGGGGATCTTGTTCACGAATGAGGGAAGAAGGGAGCGGAAGATCGACAGGCGGATTGGGGCAGCATCTACCGTGAAGCGGGCGCTGTACCGGTCCGTCGTGGTGAAGAGAGAGCTGAGCCAAAAAGCGAAGCTCTCGATTTACTGGTCGATCTACGTTCCCACCCTCATCTATGGTCATGAGCTTTGGGTCATGACCGAAAGAACGACTTCACGGATACAACCGGCCGAAATGGGCTTCCTCCGCAGGGTGGCTGAGCTCTCCCTTACAGATAGGGTGAGAAGCTCAGTCATCCGGGAGGGACTCAGAGTAGAGCCGCTGCTTCTCCATGTCAAGAGGAGCCAGTTGAGGTGGCTCGGGCATCTGGTAAGGATGCCTCCTGGACGCCTCCCTGGTGAGGTGTTCCGGGCACGTCCCACCGGGAGGAGGCCTCGGGGAAGACCCAGGACACGCTGGAGGGATTACGTCTCTCGTCTGGCCTGGGAACACCTTGGGTTCCCCCGGAGGAGCTGGAAGAAGTGGCTGGGGAGAGGGAAGTCTGGGCCTCCCTTCTGAAGCTGCTGCCCCCGCGACCCAACCCCGGATAAGCGGAAGAAAATGGATGGATGGATGAATATAAATAACACAATTTAAAATAACAAAATCAGACAAAAGAAAAATAATTCCAGACCAACTTCTTCCTAAACAAGACTTTCAAAATACTCCGTGTTTTTCTGTGTCTGGCGACAGTTTGGTTAAATAAAACAGTGAATGAAGAGTGGATCCACACTGGATATGGATCAATGCATTTCTTTATGTGGCCACATAATGGCGGCAAAGACCTCTTATGATAAATTGAGCCAAAGGCTGTTTGTGCTCATAGTGTTTCACTGAGGTTGATTATGTCAAATGATGTAATCTTCATGTAAACTGAATTATTTGTTTAATGTTGTGGATTTGTAAATCACATGGATGGTTGAGTTTTTGTCTTATTAGATATATTTGATTTGTATTAGTTGAACCCCTATTGCTGTAATATATTTGGCCTAATAGCAATTTATTTGTTATTACAGACTGCTAGAAACACTGAGTGTCAAGGCAAAAATAAAGCAGTTTACATCACCAGTTAGTGGAAGTCTCCTGTCCTCCTTCATGTATCCTGGCCGATACACCATCTTGTTTGCCAATACCCAAGAACCTAAACTAAAAACTTCATTTCTGTTGTATACTAAAATAGAAAAAAAATCTTGCTAAATAAATGCATTAAAAGACATTATTATGTGTTTAGACATTATTCTGTTTCTAAGTGTTTAATTTTGAAACTGATGTCACTGAGAAAGACTCCTGTAATGCCATTAAAATTGCTAACCTTTGTGGCCCCAATTTAGCTCCATACATTTGCAGATATTTTGGGTGAAACAAGTTCGTGATAAAAAAGTGAGTTTTGAAGAAAAACATATGATACTGCAGTTCTTCAGACTACAAGTTCAATCCAAATGGATAAAAGTGCTTCATCTGGGAGGGAGAAAACTGCATATAAACCCTTAACTGTGAAGGGAATGAAAACTCCATCACAGTATCAGGTAAGAGGATATTATGTTTTACATACTCTGTATTTACCTGCTAAGACCAGATCCAAACATGTTACTGACGACACTACTTTATTTTCATCTTCACAGTGAAGGCAGCAGTCTGACGATGAAGGGATGTGCCTCTGACTTGATCTGCTCAGATCAGTCAGCTTCATTGATGGATTTGTTTGATGCAGAACAGATCAGCTACTGCCAGGGCGACTCCTGCAACAGCGCCAGCAGTGCCAGTACCACCCCCTGCTGGTCCTATGGGTGCCACTGTTATTTTCTGTCTCATGTTCGAAGCACATAGAAACAACTGCTTTGCTGCCATGCTTTCTTTTTAAGCATAATTCATTTAAGAAGTCTGCTCTTTTTCTTTGAGCTGATTCTCTGTAAATTTAGTAAACAAAGACCATGCAAATTTTGCAGTTAACAACAACCCCTATATTTCATTGTTTTTGTTGTGTACTAAAACAATTATCTTCCTGAATAAACTAAAAACAGCAATAAGAAATTCTGATTCCAAATGTTTATTAGCAAAAATATCTTTGCTAATAAGGTAACATTGAAGCAACGTGTGTTAGAGGTATGAATAATGCAGAAGTTTTTGATCCGTGCTGAGTTTATAAAGTGTGAAATTGTAGAATTCAAGAGTTGTTAGTTGAAACTCCTCTGATTCTGTGTATTAGTGTAACATTGTTTCCTGGCTGCTTCGCCTCAGCAAAGTTTATTGAAACTGTAACTTCCTTGACTACAACACTGCACAAGCAACATGATCGGTAAAAATCCTCAACACAGTCTTGAAAATATGCTTATAACATTTGGGATCAATGTTCAAGAGACCAAAGAGAAGCTTAGGGAGGACGCGGCCTCTAGAGCCTGAGTCCATTAGAAAACTTGTTATAATGGCGACTTTCAAGGTGTGAGATTTGTTCCAGCATATTTCTGGAAAAATATTGGCCATCTTTATCCATTTACAAGAAATAAATGGCATGTATTATTAAAAAAAAAATCAGAAGTGCATTCAAAATCCATCTGTTTTTGTTTTTGGGACTTAAAAGGAACTGAATAGTCGTAATAAGAATAATTTTTGCATTTTGATCCAGTAAACTGCGACAGACTGGCGACCTGTCCAGGGTGACCCCGCCTCTCGCCCGGAACATTGGCTGGAGAGGCACCAGCACCTCCCGACCCCAATAGGGACAAGGGTGTCAGAAAATGGATGGATGGATGGATGATCCAGCACATACAAATACTCATTTCTACAGTTTTTTTATTCTTAAATTTGCATAAAAAAATTTACAGAATGGCAAACAAGAGCTTATTTGTTTACTATACCAAACATGTATGTTACAAACAAAACTGACGTTTATGTTAGATATTACGTACTGAGACATTTGTACACAGCTAGTATTAACCTTATTTCCCCCTTGTACAAAACCATTTCCACATGGAGAAAATAGTTTTCAATTTTGAATAACTTAACACGTAAAGATAGAACCAGATATTTACATCAACCAAATAAAAAGACTTTTTTTATCACATCTGAAGTTAAATCAGACAAAACCTCTCTTGTTTTAGGTCAGTTAGAATTACTAAAGTTATTTCTATTTTCTAAATGAAAGAAAACTTGGTGAAAACATTTTTTACAAATTGTTTTGTAACTTTCTTCATATTATGGAGCTTTAGCGAAAGTTCAAGCTGGAAGACTCCACTCCCTTCGTTCGCCCATCGACGTCATGCTCATCTCCGACCTCAGCGCTGGACCTCACCCGGCGCGTTCAATCAGCAATCAGGCTCTGCGTAAAAGGATTCACACCCAAGCCGTCGGCTGCTTCCCAGCTGCGTTCAATCCGTTCATCGCACGTCTCAGCTTCTCAGCCAGCACATCTCAGCTTCTCCACAGCTTCTCCACAGCCTCGTGATTCCCCGTCCTTCTACCTCGCATCTTGCGTTGGCCCTTTCTTTTCCATTCAGACGCCCCTCGGCGTCTCCTGGCCCCAGCCTCAATCATTTGAAGCAGCTTCTCCCACCTATCTCTCACCTGCCGGGGTTTCACTTACTCCACAATCAACCTCCGAAAATACATAACAAACCCTCCTGTCACCTCGTTAACTTTGACCTTCGCCCAGTGACGCACGACGCATTACCTCCCGCACAGTCTGTGAGACAAGGTAGTCAAATTCGGAGCTCTACGTGGAGGTGACGGACATGGCCGCTGTCAGCCTGCTCAGCAACACCTCTGGTTTTCCCCCACTACGCCTGTTTCAGGCCATCAGGGTAAGACGTAGCATTCTCATGTCTCATTCAAGTCTCGCAATACTTCATAACGCAGATACCTGTCATTAGTTTATCCCTTCCCGAACACGTTTACTGTATGTTCATGCGCCACTCGAGTTCTAATGTCTACGGACTTTTACCCAAACATCGACTAAGTTAAATCATGTCACTTTTTTCTCCGAGTCGCCTTTAAACATAACATTAGTTCAGTAGGTGACCGCTGTTGCATAAGACCTGCAAGGTGTATGTTAGAATCCAGACAGACATGGAGGGATATCTTCTGCATAAATAGCAGACACACGTGCATTCAACGATGAGATATTAAAGTTCCTCTACATGCAGATGACAGTGCAGATCAGTGTCTGTCTGGTGATTGGTGTCTTTCTTTCCAGCAGGAAATTGTGAATAGTTTAAAAGCTGCTGCAGGACTGCAGACATTCACAGGAAGCTGGACCAGCAATGGCTTTGCTGAAGGTTCTGCTGTTGCTGGGGCTGGGTGAGTCGGAAACACTGCACACACTGGAAACACTGGGGAAACTGGAGACACTTCCACTGGTTCCAGGGAGGCTGCTGCTCTCTGTGACTCTCAAACTTCCCTCTGATTCTGTTTCAGACTGAAACTTCTTTGCATATAAACTGTGATGCTTTTAATCTTTAACTGTTTATCCTCTTTCTGTTCCTGCAGCCATGTTTGCACCTGATTTCTGAGTAAAGTCCTCCTTTTTCTTCTTCAGGTGTTTCAGTGAATTCAGGTGTTTTTCTGCAGAAGAGAATCATTGGAGGTCGAAACTGTGATGACAGGGAGCGTCTTTATCATGTTCAGCTGGAGAGCAGGAAGGAAGAAGCAAACATCCGCTGTGGAGGATCTCTGATCCACCCTCGGTGGATCCTGACTGCAGCTCACTGTTGCATCCGAGGATGGTAGGAAAGAGACATGAAGACAGTTTTTTCTGCATATAAAAACTGTTCATTATAATCTAACCTTTTCTTCAGGAGTAAAGTAGCAACATTAAAGGTTCATCCACGGACTGCTGGGCAGCAGATTCAGGTAATCTAAGACAGACCTGTGATTTATTCTCACAGCGGCCAGCAGCATGACATGTTACTGAAGCTTCAGACACCAGTATCAGATGTCCAAGTTGGTCAGCTACCAGACTGCATATATTATCTTAAAATATAAGTCTTTCTCTGATCAAAAACACGACTTCACGTTTTCTGTCTCCACTCCTCCAGTCCTGCTGCCTCTGCTTCAGCACACCTGAGTCAGGTAATCAGGCCACCAGCAGAACCAGAACCCGTTTAGCTCAGGTGTGTTGGACCAGAGACACATGTAAAGGACGCAGGACACCGTCACTGAGGACTGGAGGTGGACTGGAGGTGGACAATCCATGATCCACTGTCAGTGGATCATGGATTTATTTTCTGTTCTTTCATTGTTCTTCATAACAATTAATTTTCTACATTGTTATCTTCTATTTTTCCATTTTATTCCTAATGTGTTTTAGAGGCGACACTGTTCTGCTGGCAGGAGAGGGAGGAACGACAATCAGCCCCAGTAATGTTCAAAGTGAGAGAAATATTGAAGCTATGAGAATAAAATCTTTGTTTCTGTTTCTACAGAGAAGGTCGAGTGAAGAACATGTTTATGATTCACATGTTTCTCTACAGTGCCCACCAGTTTTGTTCGTATTCCATCACAACTTCAGTGTGTCAACATGAATGTTGTTCAGGTTTCCCAAATCCATCAGACATATGGGCTTATATTCTATGCTCAAGCACCAAACAAGGATATATGAGGGGGTACCCAAAGGTTTCCAGAATGACGCTGCTGTACGCGCAGTTTTCGTAGTACACGATTCTGCCACTAGGTATTTGTTCAACCACGCCTTCTCAATCAGTGTGCCAAGCGGCGTTGATGTGGAAGGTTTCGTCTACCTGCAGTGAATTTTCTTATAAGAGCTGTTTTGTCCAGCCATCGTTTTTCTTCATGGAGAAGTTCTATGAGCAGCGCGGCTGAAGCTTTGCTTCCTGCTTTTGAAAAAAGCATCGGAAACTAGTGATGGGCTATCTGAATCCAGGCTTCGAGGCTTGTACCGAGTAAAAATGGGGCGTGTCCGATGAAGCCCCGCTTCGAGGCTTGTGTCATCTTACTGAAAACCACGTGACTGGCAACAAACGAGGCCTCGCATTGCATGGGTCACGTGACTTCTTCATTTTTCGTGTCGGTTTTCACTATGAGTCGTGCTGCATCATGGGTTGTTGTCCTTTTGGTCTCGCGTCAGAGGAGAATATTTGTCTTCAGTGGCCAAAATAAAATGAACATTGACCGACATATTTGATGTGTAAAGATGATGGCAGTTATCAAAATGTAATGTTTGTTACTGCTTTTCTCATTCGTAGATTATGTTGTTTTTTTATAATTAGATTTTTGTGATTTTATGATGTAAATCTCTTTGAACTGCATTTTTGCTTACATGTACTACACAAGTAAACTTGATTAATTGTCTGAAATGGAGCCAGCAAGAGGAAAATCTCTGATATCTGGGAATACTTGAGATGATCGCTCACAATAAAATTCTTAGATAACAATAATTAACCCCTCCACCTCCCAATATCTCACCTTTTGCAAAGTTCCACTATTATTTGCAGTCTGATTGGCAAAGATATATCAGTCTTTCACAGCAGAAACAGATTTAATGGTGTTGCAGAACTAAAATTCAACATGTAGCCAAATATAAGGGATCAGAGCCAATTATAAATCCAAGAAAAAGTGAACGCCCCAACAGGCACCGCACTCCCAAGACACTAAAATATCAAATGTCTTTATTGTCAAATCATCCATCCATCCATCCATTTTCTTGACACCCTTGTCCCTTAATGGGGTCAGGAAGGTTGCTGGTGCCTATCTCCAGCTAACGTTCCGGGCGAAAGGCGAGGTCACCCTGGACAGGTCGCCAATCTGTCGCAGGGCAACACAGAGGACAAACAACCATGCACACACACACTCACACCTAGAGGCAATTTAGACAGACCAATTAACCTGACAGTCATGTTTTTGTGTATTGTCAAATCAATCTGACATAAAAGAAAACCCAACACAATCACTGACATTCAACATAAACCAGGATTAGATTGGCTACAAATAATTTTAATAATTAAAACATATGACGATTAAATATGGTTTCATTGATTCTCCTGTTACTGAACATGAGTTTGATAAAAACTTTGTGACAATATTGCATTTAGTAATTTTTGGAAGTATGATCCAACTGAGTGACAAGGCTGTTACAGTTTCACCAGCAGATGTCACTAGTGAGCAATGAATGAAGCATCGAGTAATGAACCTTTTTGCAAAGCAAAGGGCTGGAAAGGTTCATTGCTTCATGAGGCTTCATTTGCCCATCACTAAGCGGAGGGGTTAATTATATTTTATTTAAGAAGAATTTTATTGTCACTGATCAGCTCAAAGTATTCTCAGATGTCAGAGATTTTCATCTTGTTGGCTACATTTCAGACTATAAAGTTTATTTGTGTAGCACATTTCAGCAACAATGCAGTTCAAAGAGATTTACATCATAAAATCACAAAAATATAGTCATAAAAAACACCATAATTGACAAGTCAGAAAACCAGTAACAAACATTACATTTTGATGAGTGCCATTAGAAATAAACATTAAATATGCTGGTCAATGTTCATTTTATTTCAGACATTGTTAAAGACAAATATTCTCCTCTGATGCTGACAACAACCCATGACGCAGCAAGGCTCATCTCGCTTTTATTTTTAAAACTGACATGCAACTGAAGCAGTCACGACCCATGTGAAGCGAGGCGTCGTTTGTTGCCAGTCACGTGGTTTTCAGCAAGACAACATAAGGCTCGAAGCGGGGCTTCATCGTTCACGCCTGTTTTTACTCGGTACACACCTCGAAGCCTACTGATTATTCATCACTTGTGCAGAACCTTTTCACCTCTCCTGGTGTTCAGTCCATTTGTGTAGTTTGAAAACAAGAAGCTTCTCTGAAATCTCATTCTGTTTGGTTTTATTAGATACACAAAATGGAGTTGGAAGACCACAAGTGCAGTGTGTGTGACAGGACTTCCTCTGTAAAGCCCAACCTCACTCAGCACCTGCAGCATCACGGTCTGAAGTTGTGTGTGTGTGTGTGTGCGTGTGCGTGCGTGTGTGCACTTGTGTGAGGTGTGTAAGTAGAGCTTGTCTCAGCAGCCACTGGGCTACAGGTAGTGGAAGACTCAGCTTTGCTCCTTCTCCAGCTGGCCAACGACACCGACCGTCACCTGGTGCTGGCCAACCTGAGGCCGAAGGTCGCCTCTGGGGTCGGCGCTCTGCACGAGCACAACAGGTCGGCTACTGACATTGTAAAGCGGTATGAGCCTCAGTGGGGCTACATCGTGTTCGGCCGACGCCTGGGAGCAGACACACCTGAGACCAGAGAGACCCAAAAGACAGAGTTCTCCTGGATGAGTTACCCTCGGGCGGGACGGGTCACCAAGGGCAGCCATCTGTTGTACCTCATCAAGATGCTTAAAAACTGTCCACCTGCCAGAATAATATCAGGGACTCATTAGAGATTCATCAGTCCAGTCCAGGTGCAGATATTTTATAGGTCAACCAATAAAAAGTCTTCATTTTGTGTCTTTTCCCTTGTTTTTTTTTTTACCTAATATTTTGTTCACATTTTATGTGACTTTTGTTTGTTTCATTGTTTTTTATGTTACTGTCATGTGTATTTTATTTATGTGTGGTTGAACAAATAAAAGGTTTCATAAATATGAATCCTCTGTTAATTCAATCTATACTTAGGTCATTTTGTCTTGGTTTCATAGCAAATCAGTCCATCACAATCAGAAACTCATTGTGTTCATCTTTACTTCATCTACATGTGACACATATATGAAGTTCTTACCAGTGAGGAGAAACAACAGGTGAAAGTTTTTAGCCAGAAAACACAACCTACAGGTGAAATAAATATCAGTTTAACACATTTCATCATGAAGTCACACTTTTAAACAAGGAAGAAGGAAAAAGAAAAATCCTGCATAAATCAGCCTTAATTATTACAAAATAAACATTAAATAAACTTACAATTAAAGACTAAAACAATACTCTCTTGAACTCAGAAGTGTTTAACAATTTCTTTTTTCTTATAAAAGTGTTTGGATATAATGTTATCACTGACATGAACAAAGTACAGTTTCATCACATAGCATAAAAAACAGTTTCTTAAAAAAATCATATAAACTGCAAAGATGGTTTCTGAAAATTTTTCAAAGTTCATCAATTGACTCATGAAACAGGTAAAACAATTTGTTACATTTAAATGTACTTGGCTTGACTGTATTTTTAACAAAAACAATACATTTTGTGCATTAAAGTGATGGACAACATATTCAGTATTTGTTCTTATTTCACAGAATATTCCAAACACAGTTTATTAGTCTTGAGAAGCAAAAAAGAGTGCAGTAAGGGGTCAACCAGGTTTGTAACACCTTCAAAATTTCCTTTTTAATTTTTATTTTTTCAGGAGAGATCAGAGACCAGAATAAGGATTTTTGGGCCATTCCCAGGCGGTCTCCCATCCAAGTACTGACCAGGCCCAACCCTGCTTAGCATCCGAGATCAGGTTTGTATTTTTTTCTTTTTATCTTTGAATTTATTTAAAAATTAAGTTAAATTATTTACAGTGAACAAAATGAATGTGAAAACAAAACATGCATTATTCAATTTTAAAAATCTCAAAAAGACAAAACAAAATTAATGTGCAATTAATTACAGTGAATAAATGTGAAAAAAGACAACCAAGTACATACATATTTCATACAATCAAAAATACTCAATAATAGATCTTGATTATATCTAAAAAAATTTGTTAATCGAAATACTAACTGTGAGACAGAGGTGCAAAAATTTCTTTACAAAGTTCTTGATTGGTGTTGTTTATTGTCCTCCAGCGATCTTTCAGCAGTCCAGAAAAAGTTTCCAGTTGTTGATGTTCTTTCCTTCATGAAGCTTATAGTTTCTGGTGATGTAGACGGTGTGTCTGGCCAGAGTAACGAGGTGAAACTGATGTCCTGTAAGATGTCCATGTGGTTTGTGAAGTCTAAAGGTCTTGTCCAGTCCTATTCATGATTGTCCATGTTGAGTTCTGAAGAGATGCTTGTGATGACATGTTGGATCTTTTTCCAGAAGAGGGTGCAGCCGGGACAGTGGAGGAACAGGTGCTCCAGTGTCTTGGGGTCTGAAAGACAAACTGTAGAGTCTCTGCCATACTTTTCCTTGTTGATCTGGTGCAGGATGACACCTGTAAAAATCCTTGTGTCTTAGCAGAAAATCTGAGTTGTTTGCTTGTTAATGATTGAATTTTAAATGTAAACTTGACCAAATATTGTAAACTGGTGTACTGGGGAAAATGTTTAACCATTGTTCGTGAGCTGTAGATTCTTTTATGATTTGTGAAACAAGAATGCAGTACCTTTATATTTTTTTAATTTATTTTTTTGTGACTGAATTTGTTTGTTTTCTGATCAACGATTGACAGAAGGAAAGTCGGGGCGTCATCCTGCACCTCCTGATGTCGTCCTTTCCTGCCAATGATCGAAGAGCAGTGGAAAGGCAAAACAGCATGGATCTTTTTAGCGATTTTTACAATAATATTTCTTTTGTAAGGTGTTCTGGAAATCCTGAAATGACTGAATATTTTGTTAATATCCACTGATCCTCGGTCATTCAGTACCTGCTCAAAGGTGTGAATGCCGGCTCTTTTCCAGGATAGGAGATGCAGCATCCCGCCTTCGCAGACCACCTCAAGTTTGTTGAAAATCGGCAGCGAGAGACAAGACCTGTACTTGACATGTGTGACTAGCTGAAATCTGATTTAATTCCAGGCTTAAAGACATTCTGTAAATAATTCATCAAAATGTGCTTGTTCTAAAGAGATTGAACACAAATTAAGATTGTTTTTTGTGCCAAATGATTGCAAACAGGATTGGAAATAATCATGCCAGATATGTTTGATGGGAGAAGATAAAAATCTGGTGATGAGTTTGATTTTTATTGCTTGTTTTTTGGATTAAATGTCAACTAATTTGAGTCTTCGTGTTCAGGGTGGCCGTAAACGATGAACCAACAACGACACAGACAATTTATTTGACACAAAGCAGCGATTGAATGTCATCTTCTGTTGCCCAACTTTATCACACACTGAAAGCCAAGATGAGTGTAACCACTGCCAGGTTTAGATTTTACATTTTCATTCAACCAAGAAGAAGCTGGTTTCTCATGGGAAGTTGAACCTCTCTCTAACAATAATAAGACAATAAAAAGGGCTAATCTTGAAAAAATATCATTGATCTGTTTTTATTTGATAAAAATGGCATAAAGAAAATCATTCACAGCCTTGCCATTAATCAATATTTATTGGCAGCATAACAATCAGAACCTACTTGTAATTTCTTAGCAGCAGGTTTCCGCTGTTGTTTTTTGTGATGAGCTCCAATGCTCTGAGGTTGTAGGGCCACCATGTCATCACCCTAATCTGCAGCCAGCTCTCTTGTATGTTATGTGGTCGAGCAGTCATAGTGATAGGACCCCAATGGCAGCAATAAACGAGAACAAAACATATGAAGCACAAATCTTTTGATAAAGTCATTCAAAGTCACTCAAAGTACAAAAAGGCCTAATAATTACGGAGACATAATTATTAGGCAGATATACACATTGTGTATGCGTTGTTTATGTGTTGTTTACGTCGTGTAATTTTCACGTCTTATTAATGTGTTGTTGACAGGGCCATGCAAAGACCACTAAAGGGGCAGGTGCTCAAAAAAATGGCCACATCCAAACGCATTCTAGGACAGAATATTAAAGCCAAACAGCTTTCAGAGTTTAATAAACAATGATAAATTACAAAATTGTGAGATATACAATCAAAGTTAAGGGAAATCTCCATACAGAGCATACAACTATGCATATGTACGATATTTTATTAGTAATTTATTTCTGCAGGTCTATTTTGTTATAGGAAAGTATTGCAATATTAAAACCTGCAATTTAGCAAGATATGTAAATCAGAGCTGGTGGTCTAGCTCTTATTTACATATTTTGTCCTTACAGAATTACACTATTAAGAATATAAACAAGGACACAATGCAACCTTTTAGTGACTAATCTATAAAAAAAAGAGCTGCCTGTTTGCTGCAGTGGAGATGAAGATGGTCCATTCAGGAAAGCAGAGCTGCATCAAACTTTAAGGTGGAACTGCAGAAAAAATAAAAAAATAAAAGCAAAAATTTAATTTTTAATGCATGTCACCATGAGAAAAGCCTACTGAGTTTTGTTTAAAAAAACTTTTTTAAACATTTAAATCACACGTTTGTCTTATGAAGTGATTATTTTTTTGCAAACAAACTTATTTGTGCATGTCAGAAATCTTTTCTTGATATTCCAAATTTTTGTTTGACTCAAAGTTTTGCTTGTGATTCGCACATGATGTTGTGGGCAAGGCCCAAAATCACAACAAAAGATTTCTGATGTGTGCAAATAAAAGTTTATGTTTGGCAAATATCTTTTTAAGTTCACAAGACAAAAATTAGTTATTTAATTTTAAAAAAAAGTTTTTAAACAAAACTATTTGCTTTTAAAAAAGAAATCATTACAATTCCAAAAGTTTTGATTACAATTTTATTTTACTTAACCATTGAATAATTGGGGGAAAAAATGTAACTGCATACTCTGCGAACCAGACCCTAAACTTAAAGTCTGGTTTGAGTTTTTTCCCCTTCATTAATTACACACTTTATATCTATCATGGTAATTCAGGGCGAGTTATTTTCAATTGTAAATGAATATCCTTGTTGGACTTTTATTTAAGTGTCATTCTCCTTCAAGATACGTTTACCTAACGCCAGAATAAATGCAATGTACGTTATGCAGAAAAGGAAATTAGAAGATCGGACATATATCCATTATGGAGATGATAAGTTTTGGACGGGCGATGTGCCTCGTACACAGGGAAGATGCTTTTTGGTTATCTAGCTTTGCTAGCAAAGTTGTTAGCTAGCATCTAGCTAATAGCACATCAACAACAGCCTAATGTCTGTATGAAAAAAACACTGACTCGATAGATAAGGACAGTTTTTCCTCATCTGGCTGTCTCCTCCCGCTCAGTAGTTCTTCAGAGAAAGGCAGACACAGAGGCCTGTCAGTGTCTGTTGTATTTCATTACCTCTCTGCGTAAACCGCTACTCCGTGCTGAAGCAGAAACAATACTTCAACGTTTTCCGTCATCTGACAAGTAACAAGTCTACTCCACTTTATTCACCAAAAACATTTTTTTTAAATTCACCAAAAACTGTTCTGATCTGGAACGTTCGCTACGTTTAGCTTCAGTTAGCCGCCTTATCTCACTGCACGAGAAGGCAATTGCGTCATTCGACACGGGCAAAAGGTCAAAGGTAACAAGGTGACTGGAGGGCTTATTATGTTGTACAAAAAAACCCCAAATAATTTTAGTACATGTTATGTGTCAGAAGAGGGCTTAGAAAATAATAATACCAACAAAAAAACTTGATTAAAAGGGCACTTGGGGGCAAGAAGCAAAAAGGGCGGGTGCTGAAGCACCCCCCCCACAGCACGTGCCTTGTTGTTGACAACTTGAGGATACTGAGTGCTGTAAGCTCTTCCTGCCACCAGGGGGTACTAACAACTCTTGAACTGTACATTTTCAAACTTGGTGACTGAGCACAGATCAAAAACTTTAGATTTATTCAGAGCGAGTTGTCAAAAGTGCACACATTCACTACTGAAGTAGAAGTACAGACACTTGTAAAAATACTCTAGTAAAAGTACAAGGTGGACTCTTTAATTCAAGCAGAAGTTTTTTTGTTTTATTTAAAGTAAAAGTTTTGAAATGTACCAAGTAAAAAGTAGTTTTCACTAATACAAAATGGCGTTCAATAAGACTAAAACACTTGAAAGATTCTGGTCATACAAACTACTTTTTTTTGTTTGTTTACTTTTCCTCACAACAGCCACTATTTGTATAGAGATTTAAAATAATACTGAAACGTTCCAGTTTTTCTCCAAGCCAAATCTCAATCAGGATAATTTGAATTATTCAAAACACAGCACATTTATCATTAATCGCTCTTCGAGCCAACAACACGGAAGGATTTACTCCCCCACCCCCATTATTTTTTAGCGCATAAGTGCTAAAAAATAATGGGGGTGTCCAAAAATAATTATTGGACAATTATTGTCCAACAGGCGTTGTAGGGAGGTCATACAGGCAAGTGGAGGCCACACACAATACTGAGCCTCATTTTGACTTGTTTTAAGGACATTACATTAAAGTTGGATCAGCCTGTAGTGTGTTTTTTCACTTTAATTTAATTTAATTTTAACCCGTAGCAGTGGATTTCCTCCAGCATTATTTTCCTCCAACAAATTATTCCAGTGAACCAACCACGTACAGCTCCCTTTTAACCTCCGTCTTCCCATTTCTGACGCTGGATCTTCAATATCCTCAAGCTTTGAAATAGCAGGCAGCTACAAACCGGGTGTTAGCTGTAGTGGCTAAGTTTTGGCTACAGTCCGCTGTCGCCTCGATATCAGCAGGAAAATGAAAAAAACTAAGCACCGGATGGTACCGGCTAATTACTGGACACAACGGCACACCACAAAACTCGGTTGTTGTACCAGTAGCTCACAGATATTTTAGGTTTTACGTCTTTTTCAAGGTACAGATCTTGCAGCTTTGGGTAAAAACCATAGGAGCAAGCAGGACCCAGAACCAATCTATGTGGCATAAATTTAAAAGGAAATACGTTACCACCTCTCGTGGCATATACTCCATTGGTCTTTTGGGTCTTACATGACTGGTTTAACCAAACCACTGTTACACATTGAATTAGTGTGGTCATTAAAATGAAGCTTACTGAAATTTCAAAATAAAAACCTTCATATTCCTCTCACGTCAGTGCACCGCCATAGGTGGTGCAATAATATTTAGGTTTTTTTTTAACCTTTTTCTTCCCTCAGGATAGTGAACCGCCTAACATTAGCAGAAAAACAGCATTTCACCCCCTTGACTATATGCTTCAAACAGTTTTCGGATCACTCTTACAGATCCTGAACAGGAAGGAGATGTTCAGACTGCTTTGTTCAGAAAAACTAACTGCTTCAAAAAGTTAGAATTCTGTTTCTCTGTTTTGTGTCTACTCACATGATAGTTGAGCTGCACTTTAGAACTACAATGACTGAAGATCAGAACTACAACATGGCGGAACTCTGAGATACCACACATTAGGGCTGAGCTGGCATTTAGATCTACTTGCTGTATGGGGCATTATATAGCTGGATTAACCAAACCACAGTTTCACATTGGATTAGTGTGGCTATTTGAAATAAAGCTTACTGAAAATTTCAAAATAAATGCCTTGACATTTTTCACATCATGTAATTACTCTTTTGGCCTTTATGTGACTGATTTAAATAAACTACTGTTACACATTAAATTGGTGTGGTAGTTAAAATGAAGTTTACTAAAGTTTCAAAATAAAAGTCTACATATTTCTCTCACGTTAGTGCACCGCCATAGGCGGTGCAATAATATTAGCCTTTTTTATGTTATTTATTTCTCAGGATAGTGATTAACATTAGCACAAACATTAGCATTTCACTGCCTTTGACTAGTGCACTAGCACTTTTACCTAAAGTTAGCTATTAGCTAATTTTCTCATTAATTAGACATGTTTAGTATACTGAATGGAGCACGTAAAAAGAAAACAACATGGTCCTGTTGCTCCACATGCTACTGCCAGCATTTATGCTAAGATTAGCATATTGGCTAATTTTAGCTTATGCATTCATTTTAATATAATGAATGGTACAAGTACAGCTTTGTCAACATGCTTCTGCCTCTCCACAGGTTATTGACTACATTGCCGCTTTCTTTAGCATTAATGCTAATTTTTAGCAACATAACGCTGGGTCAAAGCCGACGGGCACACTTTGGCATGCCCCTTTAAAATTTCTGCAGGAATTTTCTAGTTTTAAATTAACATAGTCATTTCTAAGTGTCCATCCATCCATCCATCCTTCCATTTCTTGTTCACCCATGTCCCTTTGTGGGGTGGGAAGGGTTGCCTGGAGATCTCCAGCCAACGTTCCGGGCTGGACAGGTCGCCAATCTGTCGCAGGGCAACAGAGAAGAAAAAAAACAAACAAAACAAAAATAAAACAACCATGCACACACACTCACACCTAGGGACAATTTATAGAAACCAATTAATGTGTTGAGAGAACCCACGGATGCACAGGGAGAACATGGAAACTCCATGCAGAAAGACCTCGGTAGAGCAAGGCAACAGCTCTACCAACTGTGCCACTGTGCAGCCCCATTTCTAATAAATGTTTATAAAATAATTAAACGAACTCTCTTGAGCGTACAATCTTCCGTTTAGACAGGGATTTGTTACATAACGCCATGTCGTTATTGTTTTCATCGTTAAACGAGCCACATGTCAAAATGTAAAAAACAGAAAGCATAGATATTGTATTTCTCTTAAAATGTAGGGAATAAAAGTAAAAAGTCGACAGTAAAATGAACATTTTGATTCAATGCTATATTTTCACCAGATGTATTTTTTACTAATTTTGTTGTTTCAAAAAATAAACACTGAGAATAAGCAAGGTATGGACACAGAATTTCTCATCTTTTGTGTTTATTCGGGAATATATTTTTTGAGCATACAACAACAAGGAGATATATGGGATGTTGTTAATTATGACATTTTGCTAGATTTCAACTTGCAAAGTTCATAGAAAATCAACTCAAAGAGAAAGCAGATTTATTAAATAAATTATGGATGAAAATTAAAACTTGCCAGCAATAAGTTAGAAAACAACAGTGGCACCAACAGGAGCAGCAGGGCAGGACTGGCTCTACTGGTGCTGTTGCAGTAGTCGCTCTCGCAGCAGTCAAAGTCGGCAGAGTGTGACTTATTTACGTTACTTTTTAAGCACAATCTCTTGGAGGTACATCCCCTCGACTCATTCATTCCTCCTACATTCATTGGGGAAATGAAAATAAAGTTACCATGTGAGTAGCATGTTTGGATCTGGTCTTCTGAGGATAAATATGAAGCATGCAACACCATAGGGCGGGCGTGTGAAGCAGTAGTTTTCATTCCCTTGACAGTTAAGAGGTTTCCTGCAGTCATCTCCCTCACATGTGAAGCACTTTTTTCCATTTGGACCGGACATGTACTCTAAGACACAGAGGTAGTCATTCCATTGAAAATCAATGCACAATTATATATATTTTTTGTTTTTGTCAATAACTTATTTCTCCTAGAATATCTGAAAAAAGTTTGAAATAAAAAAAGATTTGAAACAAAAAAGATAGAATAAAAAAAATGGTCAAAACTACTTTTCAGATTAAACACTTTTTCAATTTCAGATTATTCTTTATTTTTTAGATTCAAACTTTTGGCCCCGTTTTAGGATGAGATATGGAATCATGAATGACAGATCACCATGTGGTTGTCATGGTGAGCTGACCACGACCGGCCAGACCATAGGCGAAACCTACCCTCTACATTCAAATAATGGTTATTTGTCCGAGAGGCGAGAAGAAGCACTTTCATTTAGATTTAAAAGACTATATATATAGTCTATTATTATTATTATTATTATTATTATTATTATTATTATTATTATTATTGTGAATGTCTTTTCTGAAAACCTACTGTATTAAAATTGATATGTAACATTTTGTTTTATTCATGTCTTCCATAGTGTAATAAATGTTATCCTTTTTAAAAATCATATTTTATCTTGGTAGTCTTTAATGTTAATACTGTAAAATAAATAAATTATTTGCAAAGTGTTTTAAGTGGTTGTCATTAATTTCTCAATTTTTTTACAAGACTGGATTAATCTCCATTGGAAATGGAAGACTTGTTTCACAAGAAAACATTCTAATGAAAATTGTTGCCATATTAACATTTTCACAGACCTATTTAAGCATTTAATGGCGTTTAATCTCGATGTTTGGTGAACGTTGTCAGCGAATGTTCAGAGGATGGTTTAAAATGTTCTACATTTTAAGAATCAAAAGGTTTGTGAGGACTGTAAATTTAAATTGTCCAAAGTATTGAAAAATATAATAAGGGACTTGATTACCAGGTACTCGAGTGTTGCATAGGTCTTCTTCGCAGCAAGTGGAATTGGTCAGCTCTCTCACATTTCCGAAGGTGATGGACAAATCATAACAAAACTGAGGAATTGCGCACTGTTTCAGATTCCAAAAAGAAACTTCTTTGCCATCTACAGTCAAATAAAACAAATTATAAAGTGAGGCGGTGCCAAACTAATAACAAATTACTGGAAACCAGGCAAAGACGTACCTTTAATTAAGACTTGAGTTGATGATACACATCTAGATTCATATGGGTGACAACCATGAATCTCCTCCTCGCAAATTGTATTGGGTGTCGACGCACAATAATGACATCTCAGGTTTCTCGCTAATTAAAACAAAAAGAGAAAATGCACTTTTAAAGTAAGACAATGAAATAACAAAATCCTGTTCTTAAGACAACAAACATTGGCAGAATCACATCAGCACAATCAGTGGGGAGAAAAATAAATTAGATTATTAATGTAGTTTTTTAATGAAAGAAAAATTAAGTTTAATGAAATCACACTAAATGCAAAGTTACCATAATTTCAACCGTAATCAAAAACTTGCCTTCCGGTAGAAACAGCACTCCAAGCACCAAAGCGAAGAGGAACATTTTGCTGGTGAATTATAAGTGACTTCTAATTGTCTCCGTTTTTTTTTTTGTTTTTTTTTTCCAGGGATGGGTTCTACTCTCAGGTTCACACCTCCCTTAACTAAGCAGATCCTAATGTTTGTTTTTTCTCGTTCTCTGACAGTTGCGCTACACACGCATTGCCATAGCAACTGACAACACCCTTTCTTGATCATTCAAAATGCACAAACATTACAAAGAGCAGAACATTAAGTCCGTTACAGTATTATGTTTTTAGGATTGACGTGTATTTTGTGATCATTAAAAGACAGCTGTGGTAGATTAGCTACCGCTGCTATTAGTTAATCTACGGTGGTTGATTAGATAATTTAAACACCTCAGAGTGGTGTCTTTAGGTCGCCTTTTTTTTTTAATTCAGCCGAAACACAATGAATTCCACACCATGCTAACGTTGTCAAAGTAAAGTAAGCATACTTCTTTTTTGAAGAGGGGAGGGAGAGGGGGTCGTGGTCGTTCACACTTCCAACGTGTATAAGACTTTAATGCGATCTCCAGTGTGAACTGCAAACCAATGTTTCCTAACTCTGGTCCTCAAGGAACACTAACCTGCACGTTTTAGATGTTTCCCTGCTTCAACACGCCCTTTTCAACCAACCAACCATCCATCCATCCATCCATCCATCCATCCATCCATCCATCCATTCATTCATTCATTCATTCATTTTCTTTACACCCTTGTCCCTCAGTGGGGTTGGGAGGGGTGCTGGTGCCTATCTCCAGCTAACGTTCCGGGCGAGAGGCGGGATACACCCTGGACAGGTCGCCAATCTGTCGCAGGGCAACACAGAGACAGACAAGGACACGCCCTTTTCAGATGATTACAATTCAGCAACGACCTGTTAATCAGCGATCAACTGAAATCGTATGTGCCGAAGCAGGGAAATGCCTAAATCGTGCAGGGCAGTCAGTATAACTTGTGGACCAGGATTGAGAAATGTTTTTTGAATCCTGAAACACTTGTAGAGACGTTGTTGTCAGTTGTAATGGCAACGGGTCTGTGCCTAGCATGACCGTTAGAAAGTGAGAGGAAAAAAATCTATTTATAAACAGGAGGATCTGCTTAGGGGTGTTGTAAAATTGAGAGTAGAGCCCCTCCCAGAAAAAAATGTTCAGTATTTTTTTTTTTCAGCTGAGAAAATTATAACTCCCTTTGTAATCCACCAGCAAAATGTTCCTCTTCACTTTGATGCTTGGGGTGCAGTTTCTACTGGAAGGCAAGGTTTAAAAAAAAAAAAAAATCACATTTAATATTATTCTGTTATTTAGCGTTTTTCTCATTTAATTTACATTTTCTCCCATTAAAAATTACAATAATAACCTAATTTCCTGCTGAGCCATTCAAACTTTTACTTCCCACTCTGTATACATTCAGCATTTTTTGTCTTATAAGAACAGGATATTGTTATTTCCTTTTCTTTAACAATAAAAGTGCATTTTTCTCTTTTTTTTAATTAGCTGACACCCTGAAATGTTATGTTTATCAAGCAGCCCTGAAATTTGTACTGAGAAAACAACCGAGTGTCCCTCACAGAATGATCGTTGTTCAGCAGTAACAACTGAACTCGCAATTAAAGGTCTTTCTGTGGTTTCCAGTTGGTTATTAGTTTGGCAACGTCTTACTTAAAATGTGTGTTATTTGACTGTAGGTGGCGTAGTGGTTCCTACTGTCAACTTCAAAAGTTGCATGATGCCTGAACATGGTGTTGAAAATTCAATCAACTACGGAACTTGCAGTGTGCTGAAAAATGGCGTCTGCTGCAATGGAGACCTCTGCAACGCTCAAATACCTGGTAATTAATTAATTTCTTGATGACATTTTTCAATACTTTGCACAAATTTAATTTACAATACTCACAAACGTTTTGCTTCTCTAAACGTAGAGCATTTTAAGCAACCATTGTAGAAGTGGCCAAAAAGGTAGACTACAGACAGTTTCGTGATTCTATGGAGCTAAATTGGGGCCATAAAAAAGTTTGAAAAAAGATTTGGAAAAAAATTTTCAAAATTACTTTTTGGATTCAAGGTTATTTATTTTATTTTAATTTTTTTTCAGGCTTCAACGTTTTTTTCAGATTTAAACAGCATGATTGACAGTCCTGTCCTGCAGAACTGTCAGTCATGGTTCCAGATCCCTGTTATACATCGCAACCCAAAACAGGGCAAAAGTTTGAATCTGTTAATAATAATAATAATAATAATAATAATAATAATAATAATAATAATAATAATAATCTGGAACTGAATCTGAACTTAAATCTGAGTAATTCTGAATTTCTTTTTGTTTCAAAACTTTTTTAGTTTCAAAGCTTTTTAGATTTTATTTTATTTTTTTCAGTCTAAATTTTTTTCCCAGGTATTTTAGGTGAAAACGCTGGCAAAAAAAATTAAAGCTTTGAACAAAACAATGCGATAATTTTACATTTCTTTTCAATGTAATAACTATCTTTGTGTCTTAAAGTACAAGTTCACTCCAAATGGGAAAAATTGTTTCACGTATGAGGGAGAAAACTTCATGAAAACTCTTAACTGTGAAGGGAATGAAAACTACTGCGTCACAGCAACAAGAGCACAATATGGTTTTGTGTACTTCATATTTATCCACAGAAGAATGTTAAGACCAGATCCAAACATGCATGGTAACTTTATTTTCATTTCCTCAATTAATGTAGATGGAAAAAATCTGACGCTGAAGGGATTTGCCTCCAAGTTGACAAAATACACATAAAGACTAAAAACATAATACTGTAACGGACTTAATGTTCTGCTTCTTGTAATGTTTGCGCATTTTGAATGATCACTTAGGGGCAGGGGTGAAATTAAGGGAGTAGCCCTAAAAGATTTAGCGGGGGTACGATACGTGCAAGAGAGGGGAGCGGCTGTCTGCTGTAAAAAAATGAATGGGTTCACTGTGCAACCGTGAGAGCGCACCCGCTTCCGATGTTATCATTCCATAGAATGGCGATTATCAGTGGTTATCAGCCCCATTGAATGGCCTCAGTTGGTCCCTGCTGCTCTGCCTGCTATCAGGCTGTTATCAACCATTCTATCGGTGATAACAGCCGCTTGTCGCTAATAGAACTTTTTTTTAACCTTTTTTTAAAAACCTTTGTTTATAATTTATTTGCGAATTTGAACAGGATATTAAGAATTTACTAAAAATACAAAAGCCAAACATATCCGTCATAAGATTTTAATTAGGTATTTAAAAACAACTCACTAAAATCTAAAACCGGAGTTTTTTTGTTTTGTTTTGTTTATTTTTGTTCGCTTTTTTAAAAACTTATATTTCCAATATGCCTTTTATCTCTTTGGATTTTTTTTCCAACAATTCACTCAAAATAAATGCCAAAATTTAACATACTTGGTTAATTTTATTGGATCTTTACAAGACGTGTTCTCTCAATACATGCCGTGTTTTTATCTTCCGGTCGTGCAATTATATTGCTTTATACAAGAGGTCTTGTGAGAAATTCTGTTCCCCTGTGAAAATCTGTTCCCCCTGTGTCGGGAGCGCGCATTGCAGCCAGAGAAGTGGATCCGGCGGATCCGACCATATTCACGGCGCTTCTGATCGATTTCTCGGTCAAAACTACTCATATAATCATGTCAATGTTGTAACTTTCAGTTTAATCGGCAGCTATCAAAATAAAAATACATACATAAATAAACGAGGTCTTGTGTGGAGGTCTTTTTACGCTGTTTTGTGTTATTTTAAACGCAAAGTGAATCAATCTTTTTTTCAGCTTTTGTCTCGTAAGCCTGACAAATAAAAGTCAGTCAACAAACACAGATTTCCAACACGTTGTGTGCATTTATAATTTTTCATTTCTGATAAAGGAGGAGGAGGGAAGCTGGCCGATAGCAGGGCACAAAAATAAAGACTTCCTGAAAAGATCAGAGTGTAAACTTTTTGGTAAATCCCGTTCTAATGTAAAATATGACAATACTAGATTAAGGAAATGCCTAGTATGCTATCACACATAATATTTTTTGAGAATTTGGAAACAGGTGCTTTTTATTTCTCAAAGTTATTGGAGAAGAGGAGAGAATGGATATTTCAGCCACAATTACAGTGCCATCAGTCTGAAAAATAAACAGCAAGAATAAGGATAAGTCTGAAAGCTCTCAAAATGACATTTGTCCATTGTACTAATGTCTTCTAAAAGTATATTATGAATTTATCTCAGTGTGTCCAACCTTTATGCATGCCGGGCACACTGTGCCATCATCAAATTGGTCACAAAGGCCAACTAGTGACCTTCGTCGGAAGTGATAATGGCAAAACTGGGAAATAGACTCTCCTACTAGGGCTCTGTACAGCATATTAACCTGTAGTAAAAAGAGTCACAGTACTTATGTTTAATCTATTAATTCCAAAGGTACATAAGTAAAAAAATAAATAAATAAATACTGTAAAAAAAAAAAAATTCTAAATGAGAAAGCAGTAAATAACACATCTAGTCTACTGGAAATGTCATCAGTGACATTAATTTAAAGAAATATTTAATATATTAAACAGAATAAAAGAGTTGCAATATTGTTGACATATTTACTAGGACATATCTTTTTCTCACTACCTCCATAACAGTAAGATTGTTTTTCCACCGTAAGGTGTTGATGAATCCCTCTACAGACACCTGGCACTCCAAAGAAAGATGGACAAATAGCTCAAGAAGAGCCATTGAAAAAGCAGCCTGTGGCTTCTCCGGTGAAGCAGGCCAAAGGCCATACTTCAGAAGAGAAGCTGGGGAACAATAGTCTGCTTGGGGGGGGAAGAAGGGGAAAAAAGGGGGGGAGAAGAAAGGGGAAGAGTGAGGCCAATCCCAGAGTCGCGAGTTCGATCCTACCAGTCGCCATACAATGTTTGAGTGAAAAGATTTCCCACAATCAATGTTCAAGTGTTATGAAGTAACAGCTGTTTTTTTGTATCTTGAAAACATTTTAAATGCTTTTTTTTACAGATAGTGTTAAAATATACTATATACTTGATACAGTCTATTTTAATGTCCTTAATTATACCCAGTGCTTATTTTCATTTTTCACAGCAAAACAATAATAAAAACTAAAATATTCTTGCAAGTGTCTTTCCTAAAGTACTTTTTGAGTGAAGTGAATATCTTTTTTCTAGTGTATGCTTAAAATTATTACCAATAATTCAGAATTTGAATCAGCTAACATTTACTCACAGTAAAAGACCATAGACCTTATCGGTTTCAAAGAACCAAATATTTATTCATGTAGCATAATGACAATATCAATCGAAAACAAAATAAATAACACTCTGAACTAAATAAAAACTATATACAATGAAACAGTTTGTGAAGTTATTTAAATTAAAGAAAACATTTATTTTTTCTTTTTAATTTGTTCCAGCCACTGCTCTTTAGTTAGACTTTCATTAGAGGGACAGTAAATTTGCCCTCTATATTGGCTGTGTCCTGTTTCAGCAATTCTAAACTGCCCGCATTTTTTGCATGTATTGTGCAAAACTTTGCGTGTCAGTTTTCGAGGTTCTCTACCAGGTTCAGCAGGGGCTGCTCTGGGAGCCAGAACAGGGGCCACAGCAGGGGCCAGAGCAGAGCCCAGAGCAGGGGCCACAGCATAAGCATGTGGAGGAGGGGTGGAGAGGCTCCACAAACTCTGTTGCTGTTGGGTAGTGAGGATAACAGATCCCTGTGGTACCACTGGAGTAATTGCCACTAGCTGAGGCCTTTTGGGTGGGGCAGGGAGAAGCTGCCGCTGTCCTGATGGATTTGTCCCATCAGTGAATTGTAGCTTTCTTTTTAATTTTGACTGCCCCACAGTGTTGGATGGTAGCCTGTACGAATGCAGTGGCCCTGAATGTGGTACGCCGTAATGCGGACGTATATTTGCAGGCAGAAGTGGGTCAGCAGCTACAGAAAACCGGCTGGGAAGGTTTAGCCCTTGAAGTACCACAGCTGTTTCTTGCCTTTTGACCCTTCTGTTATGCCACTGAACCAGGGTGGTGTAGCTCACATCCACTAGCTGCAAGTTTGTCTGCCCCATCACAGCTCCATTTGCTAGAACGAGCTGCCTGATCTTCCTATAGTCTTGAAGGATTAAATCCCACCTGGAGACTGTGCCTGCCCCTCTTTTCTTTGGACTACGATGGATATTGCACAGCCGGACAAAGATGGTCTCCACCAGGCGGCAGCAGTCTGGCCATTGGGCAGATGGGGCTGGAGTGGTTAAAGCATGCCTCTTCACACTCTCAACCCCAGGAGTAAATTCCTGCCTCTTCTTGGGGGACCTAAACCTCCCAGTGTTCAATCTCTCTTGATGCCTTGCAGCAAATACCACCCTCTGTTTATCAAACTCCAGCAGGTTCTGCCACAGAGCAACAATGCAGCTCACCTAAACAGGAAAATAAAACAATTATACATGAGGACACAGCAATATGCAAGTGAGGTGAAAGGCGTGTGCATGTCTGCAGCAAGCAACAACGTATGTTACTGACCTCCTGGTTGTTCAGCACCAGTGAGGTTTTGCTCCTTAGCTCCACCAGATACTCAGCCAAGCTGTCAACTTTGTCCAGGCCTGGTACACCGACCTCATCTAAACCCTGAGAAAACATAAACAACATAAAAAATGTAGAAGTTATTTGAAGTTTTATTTTATTTTTCTTCAATTCTACAGCTTAGAATGAATGCCCACCTCTGACATAGGCACTGCAATGCCAGGCTGGGTGGAGGCAGCGGACTGGGTGGAGGGAGCTGGCTGGATGGAGGCAGCGGGCTGGATGGAGGCAGCGGGCTGGGTGGAGGGAGCTGGCTGGATGGAGGCAGCGGGCTGGATGGAGGCAGCGGGCTGGGTGGAGGCAGCGGGCTGGGTGGAGGGAGCTGGCTGGATGGAGGCAGCGGGCTGGATGGAGGCAGCGGGCTGGGTGGAGGCAGCAGACTGGATGGAGGGAGCTGGCTGGGTGGAGGCAGCAGACTGGATGGAGGGAGCGGGCTGGGTGGAGGCAGCGGGCTGGATGGAGGGAGCTGGCTGGATGGAGGCAGCGGGCTGGATGGAGGCAGCTGGCTGGGTGGAGGCAGCGGGCTGGGTGGAGGGAGCTGGCTGGGTGGAGGGAGCTGGCTGGATGGAGGCAGCGGGCTGGATGGAGGCAGCAGACTGGATGGAGGCAGCTGGCTGGGTGGAGGCAGCAGACTGGATGGAGGCAGCTGGCTGGGTGGAGGCAGCGGGCTGGGTGGAGGGAGCTGGCTGGGTGGAGGCAGCGGGCTGGGTGGAGGCAGCAGACTGGATGGAGGGAGCTGGCTGGGTGGAGGCAGCGGGCTGGGTGGAGGGAGCTGGCTGGATGGAGGCAGCGGGCTGGGTGGAGGGAGCTGGCTGGATGGAGGCAGCGGGCTGGATGGAGGCAGCAGACTGGATGGAGGGAGCTGGCTGGGTGGAGGCAGCAGACTGGATGGAGGCAGCTGGCTGGGTGGAGGCAGCGGGCTGGGTGGAGGGAGCTGGCTGGATGGAGGCAGCGGGCTGGGTGGAGGCAGCAGACTGGATGGAGGGAGCTGGCTGGGTGGAGGCAGCAGACTGGATGGAGGCAGCTGGCTGGGTGGAGGCAGCGGGCTGGGTGGAGGGAGCTGGCTGGATGGAGGCAGCGGGCTGGATGGAGGCAGCGGGCTGGGTGGAGGCAGCAGGCTGGATGGAGGGAGCTGGCTGGGTGGAGGGAGCTGGCTGGATGGAGGCAGCGGGCTGGGTGGAGGCAGCGGGCTGGGTGGAGGCAGCAGACTGGATGGAGGGAGCTGGCTGGGTGGAGGGAGCTGGCTGGGTGGAGGCAGCGGGCTGGGTGGAGGATTCGAGCTGTGATGTAGCAGAGAAAATGGTCTCATCGTCTAGCTCTGATACTAGAAAATCCAAAGCTTCCTCATCCACAAAGCCTTCATCTTCCTCCGCTACATTAGCCTCCACATCTTCCAGCAGAACATCTGTTTCTTCTGAGTCAGGCTCGGCTTTCAGTGGCTTTCCTGTTTGACTTAGAAGGTAGTCAACGCCCAGTAGCTCACCTATGGAAAATCGCAAACACATTGATAGTAAAACAGTCCTAAACATGTTACATATTAGTGATTTTTTTATACTGTAGTTTATCTACAACTGTTTTTCCTTCACATATTTCATTTTGTAATACCTGTGTACTTTGAAGGAGGCATAAATTGTGGGACGTACTCTCGTCCCAGCACCTTCAAGCTGTTCTGATTTATGGACTGAGTCATGTCTCCAGCATATGTCAGAAGAGACGATGGTTTGTTGGTCACTGCTGCAGAACCCCGATCCTGATTCCATCTATTCAGGCCTTCCAGGAGGTAGAGCTGGAAATTCAGCAAGTTTGCACTGGTTCCTGGAAACAAAGCAAAAAACAAAACATCATATTAATGTGTTTGAAACAATACTGGTAGATCCAGTTTTTCAAAAATATACAGTAAAGGGTTATAGTCATGTTAGAAAGCGACATACCTGGAATAAACCTGTTTAAATGACAGTGAAATGACTCCAGGGATGTAGAGCCTCGTGAACAGCGATAGCGTGTCAACTTGATTCCGCTCTTGTTGACACTGCCCACCTCAGTGTACAACTGAATCCCTGGTACATCCTGAATGCATTTCACATGCCGTTTTTGGACAGCCCAGATGTGTTTCATTCTGACTTCATCCAGCAAGGGAACTCCCATCAAATCTCTCCCTTTTGGACCATTCAGCTCCTCCAGCAGTCGTTCAATAAAGACAGTAGTGATGTCGTCTCCCCGTGTCCTCCTACGACAGAAAGTACTCAACTCCTTCTTTGTTATCTGCCTGTCCACCATGGCGTTGGTTATACCTGGCCTCTGTTCCTGCTGGAGCTGCCTTTCTTTGGCTCGTCGAAGAAGGTCAAGGTCCCCTGCATCCCACTCAAAAATGCAGGAGGACAGTGCCCGCATGAAAGCAGGATACAGAGGGTGGGCATCCGTGGTACAACCTACAGCCAGCCTCCGCATAAAGTGCCAAATGTCCAGACGAATGTAAATATCTGGCCATTCTCCAAATCTGCCCTGCAGCTTGCTGAGGCCCTCACTAACACAGCAGCCACAGTCCACATATAGCACCTTTGGAGGTGCAGCCCCAGCCTGGCGATACCGCTCCATCAGTCCTGCAGCCATTTTGTCCAGTCCTGGACCCTCCTGGACAGTCAGGACACTATTCAATATTTGGCCCAGCTCATTGCTGACTGACGACACCCACAGAGCTGTTCCTTTGCTGTGGCCAGCCAGCTTTTTGGTGATCTACAATAGAAAATGTGGAATTAAATCTTGCTGTTTCTCGTGTCTATAGAAACCACTGTCTGCTGTGGATGTCATAACATTTTCATTGTAGAACAACAAACTTTTTCACAACACGTTTAATTGTTTAAACTGAAATAGAAAACAAAAAAGTTATCCCAATTTTTTTTTAAATTATTAGTGTTTTAAATTTAATAGTGTACACCTTTTTTTTTCAAGTAGGATATAATACTAATACTAATAATAATAATAATACTGATAATTATCATCATTACCTGGTTACTAACCTTTTTAGTGGAGTCCAGCTTCAGAACTGTCCCCAAGGTGGAGGTGATGCTGGCCTTTATGTGGTCTATGCGTGACAGAATATCTCTGCCATACACAGTCAACAACCAGCGATCAGTGGGGATGTCAGCTGGTTCTGGGGGCTCCTGGCACACCACCGGGAAAAGGCTGGGTCTATTTACAAAGTTAGCGCACTCCTCCAGGTAGTGCCCCAACCTGTTCAGCCACTCCTCCCCGTGGTTTTCTTTCAGCTGCTTCAGCAGCCGCGCTGAACTGTTGCCCTGCGTTCTGTCTCTCATCAGCCTGATCACTCGTATGTCACAAGCATACCTGGAAGGCAGATTAACAAAGTATTTATTCCGCAGTAACATTTACATGCAATTTGATATCTTCATTCCTCCAGTTAGCATTTTACTAAATGTTTTACTCACTTTTGGGTGAGGATGAGCCGAAATAGTTTCTGGTGTGGCAAGTCCAGTTGGTCTCGGATGCTCTGGGATGTTGATAGATATGTGAGATTACACCCGCTGCACCTGAGTGTCTCCGTCACCAGGAGGTAATACCTATCAACATCCAGGACCTTCCGAGCCCTCTTGTGGATGCCAGCACCTGTAAGATGATTTCCACAAGCTTGGCAGAACACCCTGACCTTCCACTGATGGTAGGGCATCCATACCAGGAGCCGATGTGAAAAAAACCTCTCAGGTGTCGGCACCTGATGGTAAATGAGGGCCGGTGCAGGAGGCTCGTACCACAGCTTTAAATCTGGGCGCAGTTTGCCAGATTTAAAGAGGGTATTTGAGATCCATCTTTGATCCTGCACAGGGATGGTTTTCCTCATTTCACTCGGCAACCAGAAAGAAGCTGCATCACCACCTGCAGCTAGTTTTAACAGAGACGTTGAAGGCTCTTCCTAAAACCAACAGAACATAAATATGTTTGAAAACAGATATCTTAGAACTGCATTACTTTAATGAATATACACTGCTGTACTCACAGCTGCAACTGTCTCGCTGGAGTGTGTCTGGAGGATGGAGCAACACTTGGGCTCCTCACAGAGGGTGGAGGGGGACTTGGGCTCCTCACAGAGGATAGAGAGGGACTTGGGCTCCTCACAGAGGATAGAGAGGGACTTGGGCTCCTCACAGAGGATAGAGAGGGACTAGGTGTCTTCCGGGCCACCAAGTTGGGCTTCACTGAATCCGAAAGAGAACCCCCAAAATGGGACTTAGTGAACTGAAATGAGAAATGTACAATCATGTGAAGTAAATACTTTATAAATCACTCCATCAAAAATAAGAACAAGAAAATGTTTTGTTCAAAAACTATGATAGTTTTTTGCCATGACAGAATCAATGATATAAAGTATTGAGCAAACAAACAAGAACATTTACCCTTGACAAAGATGGAGGGGACCTCAGGAAACAGCGAGTGGCTGTTGCTGTATCACCAGACGTAGATTGTGAAGCCACAGACTGTGGGTCAAGGAAGGAGGTGCAGAAGGAGGCTGCAGTGCAGGCTACCAAAACAAAGATATTGTAAAAGTCACCATTCACCAGAATTGCAAGAGACAAGACATAGCTTCAAATTTGACTAAAAAGTGATTGTTATTAGATATTATTTTAAACCAGCTTACTTTATCAGTGTGAAAGCCACAGTCACAAGTGACAGACGCTCCAAAAAGGGTGGTCTGTCCCCGAACTTGCATGGGGCATTTTTCTATCTGAAACAGTGTAACATAATCTTATTAATGACAGCTACTCAAGTCTGTCCCTTTTTATAAACATATCTACACACACAAGTGAATGAAACAGTGACTTCACTTTACCTTCTGATAGATGTCATGCCATTTCTTCTGCCTTGGGGCTGGTCTATTCCCTGCATTGGAAGGCCAAACCCCAGTGCTGGCAAATGCCTTAAGCCTTGCCATCCACTCCCCATCCCCCATACCTTTGTGGCTCTTTGGCTTGGTGCTCATCTGAAGATAACATTGGGAATTAGCAGAATCAAATTCCATAAACTAATGATGCACTTTGTGCACAACTAACAATGGGTATGACATAAAAGCATTTAAAAGTAAATCAAAGCCATAGTTTTCTGTGCTCATAGTGAGGTAAAAAAAAAAAAAAAAAAACTATCAACCTCGATCGATCGATCAAGGTCGGGCTATATATAGGTTGATATCTATGTATACATTTACATTTTAACTTAAAGTGTTACTACTATATTATAAAATAAACTGTGTCCTTACTCTTTCACTCAGAACATGACATCAATATGTCGCCCTTTTATTGAAAGCACAATATATTATTTTAGCTGATGTAAAATTATAAATACGAAATCTGTTTGAACGACAACAGACAATAAACAATATTAATAGGTACTCACAGTAATATCGTTAAGGTCGACAGATCGATGATGTGATGACGAATCCTTCTCTTTCCTTCTTCAACGAAGCTAGGCTACTGACATCTGACTTTTAGAATCTTCCAACGGTTGTCACTTTTAAAAATAAAATCCGATTTTTTTTGCTTGTGGTGGGGGGGCGAGAGGGCGTCTGGGGGGATCACGGTGATTGGGCATGTTCCATTGTGAACTCGAACATTGATAGGTTCGCATGTCGCCACGGTGATTGGCCGATTTCCATTGTGAGCTCGGACATTGATAGGTTCGCATGTCGCCACGGTGATTGGCCGATTTCCATTGTGAGCTCGGACATTGATAGGTTCGCATGTCGCCACGGTGATTGGCCGATTTCCATTGTGAGCTCGGACATTGATAGGCTCGGTCCATTATGAGGCGGTACGCCATTGGCTAAACCGTTCAATGTGAGAATGGAAGCTGGGCAAGGCCATTGGAGGAGAAACATAGACTTACGTGAGCGAAGTAGCGCCACACAGACCATTTATCTGGCACCGTGTTGTATTTTTTGATCATCATCACATAATCTTAGGGTCAAAGCTGAATCGGTACATGTGGCACTTTAACTTAGTAAAATTAAACAGTTTGGGCTCAGCTGCTCCATCTTAAACTACACACGGAACTAAACACTAGACTAGGTACAGAAATTCTACACAACATGTAAATATTTTTGGAAATTACTTCCGATATATCTTTTGATATTTTTAGACAGACTAAACCTTTATGGCGTGAGCAAATAACTGCAAAGTATCAACAAAAATATGAAAAACAATGAAAGGGAACCGCACTAAACTAAACATCTTCGCGCAAGTACAACATATTTTTCAGGTAATAGATAGCCGTAAGCTTTTACCCACCAGCAGGGGGCACTAACCACTTTTACTCTGCATTTTCACACTTCCCTTAGCTAAGCATGCACACACACACAAAAAAACACTCACCTAAATTGTACATACTTCCGGCACATTTTGCTTCAATGTCGTCTTTCACAAAAGATATTTTAGTGAACGAGCCAGCAAAAGCTTACAGCACCTGGTGGGAATGACTAATGACCCCCCAAAGTCCATATCCTGGTCTCTGATCTCTCCTGAAAAAATAAAAATAAAAAGGAAAGATCACAGCCAAAGGTGTTACAAACCTAGTTGACCCTCTACTGCACTGTTTTTTGCTTCTCAAGACTAATAAACTTTGTTTGGAGTATTCTGTGAAATAAGAACAAATACTAAATATGTTGTCCATCACTTTAATGCACAAAATGTATTGTTTTTGTTAAGAATACAGTCAAGCCAAGTACATTTAAATGTAACAAATCTGTTTTACCTGTTTCATGAGTCAATTGATGAACTTTGAAAAATTTTCAGAAACCATCTTTACAATTGAAATGATTTTTTTTAAAGAAACTGTTTTTTATGCTATGTGATGAAACTGCACTTTGTTCATATCAGTGATAACATTATATCCAAACACTTTATAAGAAAAAAGAAATTGTTAAACACTTCTGAGTTCAAGAGAGTTTGTTTTAGTTTTTAATTGTAAGTTTATTTAATGTTTATTTTGTAATAATTAAGGGTGATTTATGCAGGATTTTCCTTTTTCCTTCTTCCATGTTTAAAAGTGTGACTTCATGATGAAATGTGTTAAACTGATATTTATTTGACCTGTAGGTTGTGTTTACTGGCTAAAAACTTTCACCTGTTGTTTCTCCTCACTGGTAAGAACTTCATATATGTGTCACATGTAGACGAAGTAAAGATTAACACAATGAGTTTCTGATTGTGATGGACTGATTTGCTATGGAACCAAGACAAAATGACCTAAGTATAGATTGAATTAACAGAGGATTCATATTTATGAAACCTTTTATTTGTTCAACCACACATAAATACAATACACATGACAGTAACATAAAAAACAATTAAACAAACAAAAGTCACATAAAATGTGAACAAAATATTAATTATTAGGTAAAAAAAATAAAAACAAGAAAAAAGACACAAAATGAAGACTTTTTATTGGTTGACCTATAAAATATCTGCACCTGGACTGGACTGATGAATCTCTAATGAGTCCCTGATATTATTCTGGCAGGTGGATGGTTTTTAAGCATCTTGATGAGGTACAACAGATGGCTGCCCTTGGTGACCCGTCCCGCCCGAGGGTAACTCATCCAGGAGAACTCTGTCTTTTGGGTCTCTCTGGTCTCAGGTGTGTCTGCTCCCAGGCGTCGGCCGAACACGATGTAGCCCCACTGAGGCTCATACCGCTTTACAATGTCAGTAGCCGACCTGTTGTGCTCGTGCAGAGCGCCGACCCCAGAGGCGACCTTCCGCCTCAGGTTGGCCAGCACCAGGTGACGGTCGGTGTCGTTGGCCAGCTGGAGAAGGAGCAAAGCTGAGTCTTCCACTTCCTGTAGCCCAGTGGCTGCTGAGACAAGCTCTACTTACACACCTCACACACGCATGCACACGCACATACACCTTCAGACCATGATGCTGCAGATGCTGAGTGAGCAAGGACTTTACAGAGGAAGTCCTGTCACACACACTGCACTTGTGGTCTTCCAACTCCATTTTGTGTATCTAATAAAACCAAACAGAATGAGATTTCAGAGAAGCTTCTTGTTTTCAAACTACACAAATGGGCTGAACACTAGAAGAGGTAAAAAGGTTCTGCACAAGTGATGAATAACCAGTAGGAAATTACTAGTTCACATATATTTATATACATCAAAATGTAAATTGGATGTATAATTTAAAGGATTAAAGCACCTTGGATAGCACCAGGTGCCACCGCCAGGGGGCACTAAAAACTCTTGACCTCTACATATTCTCACTTTAAAACTCAGCCCGGATTAAAACTAAATATATTCATAACTCTGACACCTGCTTTATTTATTTATATCACAGTACCAAATATTTTTGCTAATTTTGTTGTTTTAACAAATAAATATTTAGAATCAGAAAGGTACTGGACAATGTTTTTTGTGGGGTTTTTTTGCAAAGAATTCAGGAAGATATTTTCTTTATTTGTCATCAATAATGTAACATTGTGGATGTTGTTAATTACAAAAAGTTTATGTAAAAATAATAAAAAGATTTTGATCAAAAAATAAAAGGAAGCGTCTAGTCGCAATAAGAATAATTTTTTCATTTTGATCCAGCACATACAAAACTCATTTGAACAGTTTGGTTTTTTGCTTCTTAAATTTGCATAAAAAATTTGAACATAAGGAAAACCATTTGAGGAAATGGTTTTCAATTTTGAATAACATAACACGTAAAGTTAGAACCAGATATTTACATAAAACAAATAAAAAGATGACCTTTTATTTCATCATGTCTGAAGTTAAATCAGACAAAACGTCTCTTGTTTTAGACCAGTTTGAATTACTAAAGTTATTTCTACTTGCTAAATGAAAGAAAACTTGGCGAAAACATTTTTTAGAAATTGTTTTGTAACTTTCCTCCTACTCAAAGTTTGCATACATTTGGTCAGTATCACAGATAACTTTCTCTTACTTGGGTCAAACGTTTTCTTCCACAAACTTCAGGTTGATTGACTTACACATTTGAGTTAACTGGAGCCAGACTTGTGAATTTATTTGAAGGCCACACTTAAAACACACTGATTTCTTGTTTGTCACGATGAAAAACTCAGAAGAAATCAGTTTAAGTATCAGGAAGACAAATGTGCAGCTGCATAAGTCTGGTTCATTCTTGGGAACAATTAACTGGTACTTGAAAGAGCCACGTTCATCAGTTCAAACAATTATCCAGGTATAGATATGATGTTGAACCATCATAATGTTCAAGAAGAAAACTGAAGACTCTCATTTTAATCCTGGCCGTCTTTGGAAATCTGGAAAGGTCAAAAGTTAATGTCACTTGTGTACAAATATCTCAGTTTAATTTGTAACAAATGACCTACCCTTGCTGGTCAAAACCTAAATTCATTTAAAATTATGAAAGAGGTAAGTTAAGGTAATTTTATTTATATATTCACATTTTCAGCAACAAGACAATTCAAAGTGTTTTACATGAATGAAAAGGAAATACAAACAAAAATCAAAAAATAAAAGGAAGTGTCTAGTCTCAATAAGAATTTTTTTTTATTTTGATCCAGCACATACAAAACTCATTTCAACAGTTTGTTTTTTTGCTTCTTAAATTTGCATAAAAACTTCCACCATAAGGAAAACCATTTTCATATGGTGGAAACAGTTTTCAATTTTGAATAACATAACACGTAAAGTTAGAACCAGATATTTACATAAAACAAATAGAAAGATTACCTTTTTCATCACGTCTGAAGTAAGTATTCTCTGGTCTAATTCTTTTCAGGTTCATGTTATTTTTCAAAAGCATTAATGATTTATTACAATGTTCTGTATGTATCCTTAATCATTCTCAGCCATGTTGTCTGGTTGTTTATCTTTGCAGATTTAATAGTTTGAACCTTGAATTATCCAAAAGTTATAGAAACATAGTTATTCATAAAGAAATCTTATTTCATGTTAAATAACATGAATATCTTGTTGCTATTTATCTTAATAAAACAGATCAAACATAAAATATATTTCTGACATGGGCTGGACCGTCGCTGCGATGTGGGAACGCCAAGATGAAGCTTGTAAATTTGATGAAAGACAAACCAAAAGGCCTAGACAGACTGCAGCTTAATGTCAGCTGTAGTGATGAGAAACATGTTGTTGACAGTGGAAGAAGACACAATAAAACATTAAAGTCTGGTTTATTCTTAATCACATCTCATTATTTCTGACACTGAGGGGTTTTGGTCTGGTGAATAGACCTGGGTGGTGCACAGAAGGGAAAATGGGTGAACTACAGATGTCTAATTATTGACGTTTAGGAAATACATTATTATAACATGGATCAAAATATAAATTGGAAATTTTGGTATTTTAAGAACAGAAAAATAACATAATTGGTAAATGTCTTTGTTCCTTATCAAGTCCACAGGACCCCAAAGTGCTTCATACTACAGTCATTCACCCAAACACTCACATTGGCAAGCTACTGGATAGTAGCCACAGCTGTCCTGGGGCAACCTGCTGCCCCACCAGAAGGCAGGTGTCTTGCCCAAGGACACAACAACAACAAAAGGAGGGTGGAATTGGGGATTGAACCAAAAACACACCGACAGTGGGGTGAACTCCTGGCACCATCGTCATCATCACCCCAGTTAAATAATACAGTGGGGAGAACAAGTATTTGATACACTGTTGATTTTTCAGGTTTTCCCACTTGCAAAGCATGTAGAAGACTGTAATTTTTATCATAGGCACTCTTCAACTGTGAGTGATGGAATCTAAAACAAAAATCCAGAAAAATGCAATGTATGATTTTTAAATAATTAATTTCCATTTTATTGTGTGAAATAAGTATTTGATCATCTATCAACCAGTAAGAATTTTGGCTCTCACAGATATGTTAGTTCTTCTTTAAGAAGCCCTCCTGTTCTCCACTCATTACCTGTATTAACTGCACCGGTTTGAACTCGTTACCTGTGTAAAAGACACCTGTCCACACACTCAATCTTGTGGAATAAAACTTGTGGATACCCTATCCAGTGTGAATAACATCACCAAATGAAGAACAAGCTTGTTTTAACCAAACATTCACCAGAAACAGAAACACACCTGCAGTTTTTGTGAAAGTTTTATTTCAAAAGAAATTGATCTGTAAAAATCACACACTGCAGCAGGGATTTTGGCCCACTCCTCCATACAGATCTCCTCCAGAGCCTTCAGATTTCGGGGCTGTTGCTGGGCCATACGGACTTTAAGCTCCCTCCAAAGATTTTCTATTGGATTCAGGTCTGGAGACTGGCTAGGCCACTCCAGGACCTTAAGATGTTTCCTACGGAGCCACTCTTTAGTTGCCCTGGCTGTGTGTTTTGGGTCGTCATCATGCTGGAAGACCCAGCCACGACCCATCTTCAGTGCTCTTACTGAGGGAAGGAGGTTGTTGGCCAAAATCTCACAATACATGGCCCCATTCATCCTTCCCACAATATGGTGCAGTCATCCTGTCCCCTTTGCAGAAAAGCATCCCCAAAGAATGATGTTTCCACCGCCATGCTTCACGGTTGGGATGGTGTTCTTGGGGTTGTACTCATCATTCTTCTTCCTCCAAACATGACGAGTGGAGTTTAAACCAAAAAGTTCAATTTTTGTCTCATCAGACCACATGACCTTCTCCCATTTCTCCTCTGGATCATTCAGATGGTCATTTGCAAACATCAGACGGTCTTTGACATGCGTTGGCTTGAGGAAGGGCACCTTGCGTGCACTGCAGGATATTAATCCTTTACGGCATAGAGTGTTACTGATTGTTTTCTTTGAGACTGTGGTCCCAGCTCTATTCAGGTCATTGACCAGGTCCTGCCGTGTAGTTCTGGGCTCATTCCTCACCTTCCTCAAGATCAGTGATGCTCCACGAGGTGAGATCTTGCATGGCGCCCCAGACCGAGGGAGATTTTCCGTTATTTTGTATTTCTTCCATTTTCTAATAATTGCACCAACTGTTGTTGCCTTCTCACCAAGCTGCTTGCCTATTGTCCTGTAGCCCATCCCAGCCTTGTGCAGGTCTACAATTTTATCCCTGATGTCCTTACACAGCTCTCTGGTCTTGGGCATTATGGAGATGCTGGAATCTGATTGATTGAGTGTGTGGACAGGTGTCTTTTACACAGGTAACGAGTTCAAACCGGTGCAGTTAATACAGGTAATGAGTGGAGAACAGGAGGGCTTCTTAAAGAAGAACTAACATATCTGTGAGAGCCAAAATTCTTACTGGTTGATAGATGATCAAATACTTATTTCACACAAAAAAATGGAAAGTAATTATTTAAAAATCATTCATTGCATTTTTCTGGATTTTTGTTTTAGATTCTATCACTCACAGTTGAAGAGTGCCTATGATAAAAATTACAGTCTTCTACATGCTTTGCAAGTGGGAAAACCTGAAAAATCAACAGTGTATCAAATACTTGTTCTCCCCATTGTACATCTTGGGAGCTGCTGAGTGATTATCCTATGGGCAGTGATCATTTTCCTATTCTAGTTTCAGTTGGTTCTGAAGTGATAAAAGAAGAGGAAGGACAGATTCCAAGATGGAGGTTAAGTAGTGCTAATTGGGAGTTATTTAAAAATTTAGTTGACAGTCAGATTAATAAACTGGATGAGAACTTGTTTTGTGATGTGGAGACGTGTTATGCAAAGATTAAGTCTGTCCTAATTAATGCAGATGAATGTTCAATTTCTAAAACAAGGGGAAGAGGAAATAAAAAATCTATTCCATGGTGGAATGAGCAATGTAGTATTGCTATAAGGGGAAGAAATAAAGCTTTTAAATTGGTAAGAAGATGCCATACCTTTGAGGCATTAATTCAATATAAGAAGGCACAAGCTATAGTTAGGAAGACTATTAGAGCAGCTAAGAAGGCTTGTTGGAAACAGTATTGTAATTCCATTGGAAGAGAGACTAAATTGTCAGAGGTATGGAGAGTTATTAAGAAAATGAATAGTGTTAAAAATAGTTTTTCCTTACCTGTTTTAGAATTAAATGGGAAAATAGCGATTGGTAATAAAGAAAAAGCAGAGTTATTAGCAGAAACATTGATTAAGGTGCATGGTTCAGAAAATTTATCCGAAGATATGAAAAGTTTTAAAGAAAAATTATTGGATGAAAATCCAGAAGTTACTTTTAAGAGAGTAGTTTCAAATCAGGATTTAGATATGCCTTTTACTATGTATGAATTAGAAAAAGCTATTAATAATGCTAAACAATCAACTCTGGGGAAGGATGGAGTATGTTATACAATGCTCAAACATTTTGAATATTCATCTCTTACTGTTATATTAAAATTGTTTAATTTGATTTGGATGACTGGGAGTATTCCTGCAGAATGGAAGCAGTCAGTTATAATTCCCGTGCTAAAACCTGGTAAAAATGCAACAGACGCGTCAAATTATAGACCTATAGCTCTTGCATCTCAATTAGTAAAAATAATGGAGAGGATTATTACAGATAGGCTTTCATATTTTATCGAGAGTAAAAATAAATTCTGTCCTTTTTAGAGTGGTTTTTGTAAAGGGAGGAATACGATGGATGCAGTTCTATGTTTAGAGTCAGAAGTAAGAAAAGCTCAAGCAAATAAAGAGTTAGTGATAGCTGTGTTCTTTGACATGGAAAAGGCATATGATATGTTATGGAAAGAAGGATTATTGATTAAATTAAGGAAACTTGGTGTAGGAGGTAAGATTTATAATTGGGTTTTGATTTTTTTATTTGATAGAGAAATAGAAGTTCAGGTTGGGGCAAATTTCTTAACTAGGTATGCTGTTGAGAATGGTACTCCTCAAGATAGTGTGTGTAGTCCAATTCTTTTCAATATTATGATTAATGACATTTTTGATGAGATAGATAGTAGTATAGGCAAATCTTTATTTGCAGATGATGGTGCTCTATGGGTGCGAGGACATAATTTGGGATATTTGCAGAAAAAGATGCAAGATGCCATTTTGAAAGTGGAAGGTTGGGCTAATAAATGGGGATTTAGGATGTCAATTGCAAAGACTCAATTTAGGATGTCAATTGCAAAGACTCAAGTTATTTGTTTTTATAGAAGACATAAGGAAGTCAAGTTGAATCTTTATAAACAAAAACTTGAACAAGTGAAAACAGTAAAGTTTTTAGGTGTCATCTTTGATGAAAGCTTAACTTGGAAACATCAAATGGAATCAGTTCAAAATAAATGTAAAAAAGTGAATAATTTGTTGAGATGTCTTTCTGGACAGGAATGGGGAGCTTCAAGACATGCACTGTTGGGAGTCAATCAGGCTCTCATGAGATCTACTCTGGATTATGGGAGTATAGCATATATGGCAGCTGCTGACAGTCATTTGAGAAAACTTGATAGTGAGCAAACACAAGGATTGAGAATTAGTTGTGGAGCTTTCAAAACATCATCTTTAGTTGCTCTACAAGTAGAAACTGGTGAACTTCTGTTAAGATTAAGAAGGTTGAAACTAATGTATATGTACTGGATGAACCTTCAAGGACATAAGTATGATCATCCAGCTAAGATGGTGCTGAAGGATTGTTGGGAACATCATAAATTAAATTGTAATAGTTTTGGATGGATTGGGGACATAAAGGCAAAACATCTTGGTTTAACTATGTTCAAGTATAGTGTTACAGTTCCTCATTCTGAAATTCCACCATGGTTATTTATATCTCCAGAAGTTCATCTTCAATTAAGGGAAATTCTTAAAAAAGGGAAAGACTCCAGAATGGGTTGTAGTTAATAGATATTTTGAGAGTTATAAAGACAGCATAGTCATATACACAGATGGATCTAAAGATTCAAATAGTGGTAGAACTGGGTAGGACTATTAAATCTGGCAAATCTTGCAGATTATTAAATCTGGCAAATCTTGCAGATTAGATGTAATATTAAGAATATACCAATTATTAGTTCGTCTACATAGCAAGAAATGCTTGGTTCGATTTGTCTGGATTCCTGCACATGCAGGTATTGAAGGAAATGAGGAAGTAGATATTCTAGCTAAGCAGGCCTTGAAATCAGAAATTGTTCATTTGAATATTCCTTTAAGTGTTATGATTCATGTCCTGTCCATGCTGTATTAAGCACTCATTCAGTTCACCTGCCACGCCTGATTGCTTACCTGTTCCACCTGGGCCTTGCCCTACTAAACACCCCTCAGCCTCTGCTTCCCTGCCAGATTATCGACAGCCACGAGCCAGTAGAGATCCAGCGTTTCCTGCCAAGCCTTCTGTGTTTCTTCGATCCCCCCTTCTGGCCACGGATTTACCCCTCCTGCCAAGTCCTTCACAGATCCCTTCTATTCTGGATTTCTGGACCCTGACCCAAGCTCTGCCTCACGACCACTGATTACCACCTGCCCCTCAAAGCCAAGTTTGCTCTCTCTGTCCTCCTGTGTATGACCTCTGCCTGATTTTCGACAAAGTCCCTGGGTGTTGCATCTTGGATCTCCCCGTGGAGATCTTCATTGCCTCCACAGAAGCCTGTTCCACTGGTTTCCTGCATCTCCCTGTCATCAGACCCTCTGCTCCACCCGTCCACTGCTCTACAGGTCGGTTAAGGTGAACATTTCTAAGATGCCCCTCCTTTATCCGTGCATCACCAGTCTTCTCCCCTCTCTCCTCAGTGTCTGTTTGATCTCTCCCTGAGCAGAAACCAGTATCTGAAAAAATACTTTTCCCTTTTTATATACTCCTGTGTGTGTGGTTGAATTTCTGGGTCCCCTCTGAGTGTCCTTCAGTAAAAGTGAGGGTAAATCTATTATTCAAAAAGAAATTAAGATTTGGCAGGAGCAATGGGACAATCATGATAATGGGAGACAACTATATGCAATTCCAAAAAGTGTGGAAGGTAGTAATTGTCTGAGTGGAAGGCGGAGAGAGGAAGTAGTTATGACTCGACTTAGAATTGGACATTCTGGACTTAACAGTTTGCTCTTTAAAATGGGAAAGCATGAGACTGGGGGCTTGTAATTATTGCAATCAGATGGAAACGGTGGAGCATGTCTTGTTAGAATGTGATAAATACTCAGAGGAACGTCAGCTTTTAAAGTCATTACTAAGCAGAATATAGGACTGTCTATGATCAACCTATTGGGTAATAAATCAAATTTTGTTAGAAATCCCTTATTTAGGTTCTTTAACACTGGGTTAATAAATCGTATTTAGAATATGTGTAAGTGTGTGGGTATGCCAGTACATACTCATGCATTCATTCATGTATTTAATGTGTTAAGATGTGAATTTGCACATCGTACACATCATTGAGGTGTGTTAAATTCCCTCTGACATCACTGATGACCACACTACAGTCTTCTAGGTGGCGGTAAATGCACCTTAAGTTGGATGCCAGCCGCCAATAAAAATCAAAAGTAGGAAATTAAGCCATTTTGTACCTGTGGCACATCTAAAAACTGAAGGACGGCGGCCCTTGAGGACTGGAGTTTGACACCCCTGGTAATGCGTTCTGTCATGCCATAAAAATGCCAAAAATATGTGGGGGTTGTTTCCTGTCAGAAAGTGATTGAGGCCCATTTCCTGTCTAATGAAATGCAAGTGCTGCCTGAAATTACTGTTAAACTCAAAGGGACTAAATCATTTAAAACTGACAAATGTAAATTCGGTAAGTCTGCTTTAATTCTCTTTTGTGTTTTAATTTACATGATAGAATTTAAGTACATATGTTAACAGCATTTTAGTGTCAACAAAAGCCTTTCTGATAATGAATACCTAATTGTAGTTTATAAGTAAGTATTGAACTGCAGGTAGTGGTTCAATTTCTTATAAATCTTCCTTAAACTTCAAATTTGTGTAAGTGATGCTGGAGCTTGGTCGGTCTGGTGGGACCAAATGGAAACATTTACTTTTACAATACTTAAATAAATACTGTAGTTTATCTTCATCACACTTATAAAAACATCTGAACAAACATCAAAACTGTTACCAAACAATTAATTTCTGAGAATAACATGTCATATAACAGTTTCCTTAGATTACAATGCTGATTGGATAATAAAAAAAGCAAAGTCTGTTTTGATTGGTTAGTAATGTGCTTCTTTTTACATACACTACAAATCTGCCAATCACAAACAGGAAGATCTGCTCAGTTAGGGAGGTGTAAAGTTGAGAGTAGAGCCCATCCCAGAAAAACTTTATATGTTTTCAACTGAGAAAATTATAAGTCACTTGTAATCCACCAGCAAAATGTTCCTCTTCACTTTGGTGCTTGGGCTGCTGTTTCTACAGGAAGGCAAGTTTTTGATTACGATTAATATTATTGTAGAATCATTTAGTGTGATTTCATTAAACTTAGCTGTTCTCCCTCTCTCCCATTAAAAACTACAATAATCTAATTTCTGCTTTTCTTGCTAAGCATTTTCCTTCACACTCTATTTTGTGCTGATGTGATTCAGCCATTTTGACTTGATAAAAGGATTTGGGCATTTAGATCAAATTTAATATCACTGTTTTCTTCATACTTTGTTGACAATAAGTGAATTCTCTTTTTGTTTTAATTAGCTGACAACTTAAAATGTCGTGAATGTTCATCGGCTCCCTTTGGAATTTGCACTCAGACAACAACTGAATGTCCCTCACTAAGTGATCGTTGTGTAACGGCAACAAAAGTTGCATATACCGGTACGTATTTGAGAGGTTTCTAGTTGATTCTTATTTTGGGACCTTCAAATTTGTGTTCTTTGATTACAGGTGGTATGTTTAATGAGCGCAACGTCAAAAGTTGCATTGTGGCTGAACTGTGTCTTAACTTCTCTGTCAACAATGGAACTCATAGACTTCTGTACAAAAGCAGCTGCTGCAGTGAAGACCTCTGCAACGCTCAAACTGACTACCCAGAACCTGGTAATTAATTCCCTGATATTTTTCAATACTTTGCATAAGTTAAATTTGCAGCGCTCAAGCTTTTTAATCCAATTCAAAAATGGGTTAAAAACAGAATACACTTAGTTTTGTGGTTCTAGCTTTATCTGCATACTGCATTTTAGGAGAAACAAGTTGGTGACAAAATAAAAGCTTTTAAGAAAAAACTATAATAAAGCTTCATTTCTTTTCAACTGAATAACTATCTTTGTATCTTAGACAATAAGTTCACTCCAAATGGCAAAAAGTGTTTCAGCTGTCAAGGAGAAAACTGCATGAAAACCCTTTACTGTGTAGGGGATGAAAACTACTGCTTCAAAGAGACAGGTTAGAGGCCAACATGTTTGCATGTTTCTCCTCAGAAGAATGTTAAGACCAGATCTAAATGTGTTGCTGACATAACATTTTTATTTTCACAGGAAATGTAGATGGAGTAAGTCTGACGGACAAGGGATGTGTCTCTGAGGCACTGTGCTCAGATCAGTTTTCTTCACTGACCCAGCTCACTGGAGCAAAGTTTAGCTGCTGCCAGGGCGACTACTGCAACAGCGCCAGCAGTGCCAGTCCCGCCCTGCTGCTCCTGTTGGTGCCTCTGCTGTTTTCTAACTTATTTTCTTAGCTGATGGAAACTCCTGCATTGCTGCCATGTTTTCTTTTTAATCACAATTTATTTGATAAATGTGATCATTTTATCTGATTCTATAAAAATTTGGTTGCATAAGCAAAGGTTTGGAATTAATGGCATCCTCTATACTTTATTGTGTACTAAAATCTTCCTCAATAAACGCCTTTAAAAAAATACCTTTGATACTAGATGTTTATTTTTGAAACAACAATAGGACTGTTATGAGGAATAAACATGTTTTGTTTTAACATCAAAAAGTTATTTAATCAAAGAGAAGTTAAAGGCTTTCAGAGTATAAGTTTAAAGAGCCTGAATGGAGACCTAATTTCAGCTGGGAAAGAGTCACACAGAGAAAGTGGCTGTCCTTGCTTGATTAGCTCATATGATTGCATTGCTTCCAACTTTTTAAAGCATAATTCATGTTTTTTCTTAACTTATTCTCTATAAATGTACGAAGATAAGACCAGGGAAAATTTTGTGAACATCCTCAATATTTTATTGCTGTTGTAAACTAAAAACAAATCTTACTGAATAAATGCATTAAAAATAATTGTCCTTTCTGATTCTAAATGTTTATTTTTGAAACTGATGCAACTGAGAGTAACTAAAATGATTTACAAATGTGAACAGAGACTAGTGGGTGAATGACTGTAGTATGAAGCACTTTGGGGTCCTGTGGACTTGATAAGGTACCATATAAGTGCAAAGCCATTTACCCATTTTAATTTTGTGTCCTTAAAATACCAAAATTTCCACTTTATATTTTGGTCCATCTGATAATGTAATTCTTAAATATCGATTAGACAGCTGTAGTTCAATCATTTTCCCTTCTGTGCACCACCCAGGTCTGTTCACCAGACCAAAACCCCTCAGTGTCAGAAATAATGAGATTTGGTTAAGAATAAATCAGACTTTAATGTTTTCTTGTGTCTTCTTCCACTGTCAGCAACATGTTTCTCATCACTACAGCTAACATAAAGCTGCAGTCTGTCTAGGCCTTTTGGTTTGTCTTTCATCAAATTTACAAGCTTCATCTTGGCGTTCCCACATCGCAGTGACGGTCCACCCCATGTCAGAAATATATTTTATGTTTGATCTGTTTTATTAAGCAAAACAGCAACAAGATATTCATGTTGTTTAACATGAAACAAGATTTTTCTTTATGAATAACTGTTTCTATGACTTTTGGATAATTCAAGGTTCAAACTATTAAATCTGCAAAGACAACATGGCTGAGGATGATGAAGGGTATATACAGAACATTGTAAAACTGTTTCCTCTATGTGGAAATGGGTAACATGTTAATACCACCTGTGTTCAAATGTCTCAGTGCCTATCATCTAACAAAAACATTAGTTTAGACCACATGTGTCAAACTCAAGGCCCGCGGGCCACAGCCATGTCATTTTATGTGCCCCCGGCGTTTTATAGGCCCATGATTGACTTAAAATAGGCTTTGAGCACGAATTGACTACAAACTACATCTCCCATAATGCATTCCGATTGTTACCAGCCAACATTGCGGCTTCTCGCCACTACAGAGCAGCAGAGTCAATCAAATTTTATTTGTATAGCACATTTCAGCAGCAAGGCATTTCAAAGTGCTTTACATAATTAAAATAGAAACAGAAATAAACAGAGAAAGAGAAAGAGATTAAAAAAATAAAAATTAAAAAAAACAAAAAACCTGTGAAGACGCTGTTGCACTAATCAATGCGGCTAAAGATAAACGCATGGATGAGTTTCTCTAGATCGCACTGAGACATCAGTCCTCTACTCCTGGAGATGTTCTTCAGGTGATAGAAGGCCAACTTTGTGACCGTCTTAATGTGGCTCTGAAGGTTCAGGTCAGAGTCCATCACTACTCCCAGGTTTTGGGCCTGATCGCTGGTTTTTAGTTGTAATAACTGAAGCTGTGCATTGATTCTGGTTTGCTCCTCTTTAGGTCCAAAGATAATAACTTCAGTTTTGTTTCTGTTCAGCTGGAGAAAGTTTTGGCACATCCACATATTTATCTGTTCTAAGCATCTATTCAGTGATTGGATTGGGTCAAAGGTCACCTGGTGACATCGTGATGTAGAGCTCTGTATCATCCGCATAATTGTGGTAGCTAATCCTATGTCCTGTTATAACCTGAGCCAGTGGGAGCATATAAATATTGAAAAGAAGGGGTCCTAGGATTGAACCTTGGGGTACCCCACATGTGACCTTTGACCTCTCTGATGAGAAGTTTCCGATTGAAACAAAGAAATCCCTGTTCTTTATGTAAGATTCAAACCAGTTGAGCACTGGACCGGAGAGTCCGACTCAACTCTTCAGTCGATTCAGTAAAATGTCATGGTCAACGGTGTCAAATGCTGCGCTGAGGTCCAACAGAACCAGCATTGTGGTTCTCCCACAGTCTGTATTTATATGGATGTCACTGAACACTTTTACAAGGGCCGTCTCCGTGCTGTGGTGAGCACGAAAACCAGACTGGAAAGAGTCAAAGCAGTTTGTTATTGTTAGGAAGTTATTTAATTGTTTAAAAACAGCTTTTTCAATAATTTTGCTGATGAATGGGAGGTTGGAGATCGGCCTGTAATTCTGCAGTAGTGATTTGTACAGATTGTTCTTTTTTATCAGTGGTTTGATAACTGCTGTTTTCAAAGCCTGGGGGAAAACACCTGAAGAGAGCGATGAGTTTACTATTTGGATCAGATCATTAGCAACGACAGGCAGAACTTTCTTAAAGAAATGTGTGGGCAGGACAATCAGACAGCAGGAACCGGAGCTTAATTGACTTATAATTTCTTCTAGGGTTTTATAATTTAGTAGTTTAAATTGGGTAATTTTTCCTGCATTTTTGTTTGGGCACAGCATTAGTACTGTCTTTGGAGTAGATGTGCAGATTAATCCTCTGATCTTTTGAATTTTCTCTGAAAAGAAACTTGAAAACTTGTTGCAGGTGGCAGTAGATTGAAGTTCAGGTGGCAAGTCACCTCAAGCTCCTTATTGATTTTCCCTGTGAATAAAACTGAGATATAATGTCTGCCCATGTGAACCAGCCAAGGGTGTTAATTAGAACCTCCTGTCAAATGACCGATGGGCTTTAAATTTTCTGGTCGTTTTAAAAAATAACCGGTCAAATATGGAAAATATTTGGTTAACGCGATCTCTGTGTCTGGGTGAAGAGGAATCAGACCTGGATCATTGACTCATTATAAGCCTCTACAGAACTGAGTTGCTGCTAATCAGGGAAGTCAACCTTTTGTCTAGGGTGTTTTAGCAGGGATGCATCTAAAAGTTGCAGTCTGGAGGACTGAACCTGGGCACTCCTGATTTGTACCATCAATGTGGCCCATTGAGGGTGGCCAATATGCTGAAGTGGCCCTCGGTGAAATTGAGTTTGACACCCCTGGTTTAGACTGTAACTTACATGTTTGTTGTAGTAAGCAAATAAGCTCTATTTTGTAAATCTTTTCATGCAAATTTAAGAAGCAAAAGATAAAGTGCTGAAATTAGTATTTGTATGTGGTGGATCAAAATGCAAAATTCTTATTGCGACTAGACACTTCCTTTTAGTCCCAAAAACAAAAACAGGTAATTTCTGAATGCACTTCTGATTTGATTTTTTAAAATAATATATGCCATTTATTTATTGTAAATGGATAAAGATGGTCAATATTTTTCCAGAAATATGCTGGAACAATTCTCACAAATTCACCATTATAACAAGTTTTCTAATGGACTCAGGCTCTAGAGGCTAAGCTTTTCTTTGGTCTCTTGAACATTGAGTCCAAATGTAATAACATGTAAGCATCTTTTAAAGACTGTGTTGAGGATTTTTACCCATCATGTTGGTTGTACAAATGGGTTTCTGATTATGTAAAACATTTGATTTGTGATTAATTTTAAAATTCTTATGGTTGTTTTAAATCACTGCATAATCTTGCCCCGGCTTACCTCTCTGAGCTTCTTCACCCTTACAAACCCTATCGGTCTCTCAGGTCAGCAGATCTGCTGCTCTTGGAGGTACTGAGATCAAGAAGGAAGCTTAGAGGGGACAGGACTTTCTCTGTCATGGGTCCTAAGTTATGGAATGACTTGCAGGTCAGAGAGGCCCCTTCACTGTCCACTTTTAAAGCTCGTCTTAAAACCCATCTATTTTACTTGGCTTTGAACTCCAGCAGGACCAATTTTAAATTGTATGTTTGTTTTTAAACTGTAAGAGTTTTTATTTTATTTTATCTATTTTTTATTGTTATGTTGTGTTTTAATGTACAGGACTTCTTATCAGCTGTGGTTGTTTTAAAGTGCTTTATAAATAAAGTTGGTATGGTGTGGTATAAGCATTTTATGTTGAAATATGTAAAAACTGTTATCACTTTCTGTGTGATCTTTTTTTAAACAAAACAAGATATTCATGTTGCTAAACATGTAGTAATGAATAACTTGCTGTTTCTATAGCATTTGAATTATTCAAGGTTCAAACTAAATCGGCAAAGATAAACATCCAGACATGACAAGATGTAATCATGGAACTGTGCTAATAAATGTTCAGAACTATATCGTTTTTCCTGTAAAGTCAGATCTTTTGTTGTTTTAAGGATCAAACACTGAGCTCACAAATGTCTTGAAATGGCACAAGGCTCACATCTCTGTTTTACTATCTAACTGCAGCAAAGGACAAGAAACTGGTTTCACTGGACGTTAGATTTATTCTTCTGTAAGATTAAAGCACCAACAATGAATTATGTTCGTTTTAAAATCTGGGAGCTGTAATCATCAGTCCTTAACATTAAAACATAAAGCATAAAATGCACTGTAATGAGCCTTGGTGTAAATTCAAATTGGAAGATGCTCTTCTTTTCACCTGCTCAGTCCATCACCTCCTCATGCGCCTCCTTCCCATCTGGGAAGGAGGCTCCTTCCCATCTGGGAAGGAGGTTGGGACTAACAGGTGCTGTAAGCTTTTGTTACCACCAGGGAGCACTAAGGATTTGCACTCTCCATTTTCACACTTTTTTTTAACTCGGCAGCACAGATCAAAAACGTGTACATTTACTCATCCTCCTGGCACATTTTACTTCAGTGTCGTCTTTCACAAAATATATTTTAGTGAAAGAGCCAGCAAAAGCTTACAGCACCTGGTATTCCCAGGCGGTCTCCCATCCAAGTACTGACCAGGCCCGACCCTGCTTAGCTTCCGAGATCAGACGAGATCGGGCGTGTTCAGGGTGGTATGGCCGTAAGCGATGGACTAACAGCGACACAGACCATTTATCTGGCACCGTGCTGTAGTTTTGATTATCTTCATCACATAATCTTAGGGTCAAAGCTGAATCGGAACATGTGGCACTTTAACTTAGTAAAATTTAACAGTTTGGGCTCAGCTGCTCCATCTTAAACTACACACGGAACTAAACACTAGACTAGGTACAGAAATTCTACACAACATGTAAATATTTTTGGCAATTACCTCCAATATATCTTTTGTTATTTTTAGACAGACTAAGACAGACGATTTGCACTCTGCATTTTCACACTTTCTAACTCTACAGGAGCAAAAACTTGTACATTTACTCATCCTCCTGGCGCGACGACACTGAAAGAGTCAGCAAAAGCTTACAGCACCTGGTATTCCCAGGCGGTCTCCCATCCAAGTACTGACCAGGCCCGACCCTGCTTAGCTTCCGAGATCAGACGTGTATTTTTTTATCTTTTATTTATAAAAAAAATCTAAATAAAAGAATTAATGTGCAATTATTAGAGTGACTAAATTAAATACTAAATACGAAAGAAACTGGCTGTTTCTATGGCTTTTAAATAATTCAAGGTTCAAACTATTAAATCTGCAAAGATAAACAACCAGACAACATTGCTGAAGATGATGAATACAGAACATTTTAATAAATACTGTATGCTTCTGGGAAACATCATGAACCTCTTTCAGGATTTCAAATTAACTTAGGTTTTGACCAGCAAGTGAACCATTTGTTACAAATTAAACTGACTTTTCTTGTTAAACATTAAGCACTGAGACATTTGTACACAGGTGACATTAACTTTTTAACTGCCAGGATTAGAATGAGAGTCTTCAGTCTTCTTCTTGAACATTATGATGGTTCATCATTCCATCTATACCTGGATAATTGTTTGTCTCTCAAGTATCAGTTAATAATTTCTGTGATACTGACCAAATGATTGTAAACTTTTGAATGTGAGGAAAGTTACAAAAATATTTACAAAAAATATTTGTTCTAAGTTTTCTGGCATTTAGCAAACATAGATAACTTTAGTAATTCTAACTGACCTAAAATAAGAGAGGTTTTGTCTGATTTAACTTCAGATGTGATAAAAAAAAAAGTTAGTTTTTTTATTTGGTTTATGTAAATATCTGGTTCTAACTTTACGTGTTATGTTATTCAAAACTGAAAACCCTTTCCCCCATGTGTAAAACCATTTCCTGCATATGGAAATGGTTTTCCTTATGGGGGAAACTAAGGTTAACACCACCTGTGTACAAATGTCTCAGTGCCTAATATCTAACAAATAACGTCAGTTCAGTTTGTCACACGCAAATTTGTAATGGTAAACAAATTAGTACTTCTTTACTATTTTATGATTTTTTTTATGCAAATTTAAAAGGCAAAAAAAAATAAAAAAATTGAAATGAGTATATGTGTTGGATCAAAATGCAAAAATTATTCTTATTGCGACTATTCACTTCCTTTTCAGTCCCAAAAACAAAAACATGTGGATTTTGAATGTACTTCTGATTTTATTTTTTAAACATTGCAGTATACCCTCCTGACTACCAGGAAAAAAATATTGTCCAATCACCATTTTTTTTAATTCCACAGTCTTTGTAAGGTAATAAAAGGTTTTATGCACTTACTTTGTCTCTTCCCATAAAATGTGTTATTACTGATAAATACAATTTTTATGAATTAGAAAAAGGTACGTACAAAAGTCCCACCTCTTCACATATGGTATCATTGAAAAGCCCTAAATGTCCTCTCCAGAGGACAAAAATGAACTACTGGTAGTCAGGAGGATATGGCATTTATTTCTTGTAAATGGATACAGATGGCCAATATTTTTCATGGAATATAATGAAATAAATCTCACACGTCGAAAGTCACCATTATAACAAGTTTTCTAATGGACTCAGGCTCTAGAGGCCACGTCCTCCCTGAGGTTCTCTTTGGTCTTTTGAACATTGATCCCAAATGTAACAACATTTATAAGCATCTTTTCAAGACTGTGTTGAGGATTTTTACCCATCCTGTTGCTTGTGCAGTGTTGTAGGCCAGTGTTTTTCAACCACTGTTCCGCGGCACACTAGTGTGCCGTGAGTGATCGTCAGGTGTGCCGTGGAAATTATTCAATTTCACCTACGGTACCGTATTTTCCGGGCTATAAGCTGCTACTCTTTTCCTAAGCTTTGAACCATGCGGATTGTAGCCCGATGTGGCTTTGCTGTGTATTTTTCTTCAACCACCAGGGGGCTCTCTAGCAGGAAGTGAATCATTAGAAGTCAAAATTGTAAATCAAAAGAAGAACGTGCTAATTTTCAACCACATGCTAGCAGCAGGCACGACGGAGAAATGTTTTCAAACTCATATCATGCAGCTTTTAAGTTGAGGGCTGTCGATGTGGCACTACAGGAGGGAAATAGAGCCGCTGCATTTAAGCTCGGTGTGAACGAAACCATGGTTCGGCTTTGGAGACGGAGTGCTGCGTCCAGCAGATTTATTAGGACGCCGCATTCTGCTGGGTCCTTATGGAAAACCGAGAGCAGCTTCCAGTTTTTTTTTTTTTTTTCAAAAAAAAAAAAAATTGAAGGTGCTAGTATGGTATGGTGTGCTCTATAGTCCGAAAATACGGTAATTGATTTTAAAAGATTTTTTGAAAATGAATTATCTGCAAATAATGCCATCTTAAAAAAAGAGATGAGAAACTCATTAAAATGAAAAAAAAAACATATTAGAAAACTTTCATAATGAGATGTAAAACTTGTTAAAACAAAACTTTAAACTTGTGTTTAATGATGAAAACCTTATTAAATTATAGCTAGTCGCTGTAGCAGCGACTAGCGTCGTAATCATGTAATATTCGTACCACTAGATGGCAGTAGGTACACAATCTTTTACATTAAAACAAGAGAATTAGTGATGCGTGAATGTTAGAGGTAGCGGTGAGAGCATCGTATCTAGCAAGACTGACGAAAGTGAAGAAAAAGAGAGTGAAGCTCAGCAGTAGTTGGAAAAAACATGGGTCAATTTCCCACAACATATCTGTGTGAAATGAGCTTCTGAAGCCTGGCTACTATAAAAACAAAAACCAGAGAGACTGAGAGCTGTGGAGGAAGAGCTTTGTCTTTCTTCAATTTCTGCCAGTAAATCAGCTGTTTTCATCCAAACATACACAGGTTTCACACTAGGTGGTAAAATATGAAGATATTGACATTTTGTACATGCAACTCTTCATATTTTAACAATGAATAAGAAGTGAAATGTTTCCCAAATATTATTGCTTCTTTCAGAATAAGAATTATTTTCTGTATTCCGGCTATAAGAATGTTTGTGGATTAGTTTGTAAAACAGTTTGAAGTTCTCTACAACTTCTTTAAATTTAACACCACAGTGTTGTAGCACTGTTCAGGTGTATTTTTGAAGTGGATATGTTAAGTGCAATTTGAAATAAGAAATGTAAAATGTGATAAAAATGCATTTTTGTGTTTGATTCCTATTCAAGACACTTTGATAAGAATGACTATATATGTAATATAGGCGGCTACAGAGTATCTTTGTTTACATTTTTGGTTGGTGGTGCGCCTCGGGATTTTTTCAATTAAAATAATGTACCTTGGCTCAAAAAAGGTTGAAAAACACTGTTGTAGGCAAGGAAGTTACAATTTTAATAAACTTTGCTGAGGCGAAGCAGCCAGGATACAATGTTACACTGATACACAGAATCAGAGGAGATGATGCAAAACATTTATTTGATTTGTGAAGGAGTTTAGGTGGAAATGTGTAATTTTCTCTTGGATCTATTGTTAAACAAAACAAGATATTCATGTTGTTCAACATGAAATAAAATTTTTATGAATAACTTGCTGGTTCTATAGCATTCGAATTATTCAAGGTTCAAACTACTAGATCTGCTAAGATAAACAACTAGACAACACGGCAAGATACAATCACGAAACTGTGCTAATAAATAGTCAAAACTAAATCTGTTTTTCCTGTAAATTCAAATCTTTTTGTTGTTTTACAGATCAAACACAGAGTATCTGTGCTTAAAGCTCACAAATCCTCCTGACTACCAGGATGTCTTGAAATGGCACATGGCTCACATGTCTGTTTTACAATCTAACTGCAGCATTCTTCTATAAGATTAAAGCACCAAGAATGAATTATGTTCATTTTAAAATCTGTGAGCTGTAATCACCAGTCATTAACATTAAAACATAAAGCATAAAATGCACTGTAATGAACCTTGGTGTAAACTGGAAGATGCTCTTCTTTTCACCTGCTCAGTCCATCACCTCATCATGAGCCTCCTTCTCATCTATGCCGGTCTTCTTCTCATCTCCTCTCTTCATAAGGTCCGGCTACCTGTCTGCTCCTGCTCCTAGGCTGAGCTTCAAGCAAGCTGCCATCTAACCTCATCGTGATCGCTTGAAATCATTAATTCAGTGTTTTTCAACCACTGTTCCGCGGCACACTAGTGTGCCGTGAGTGATCGTCAGGTGTGCCGTGGAAATTATTCAATTTCACCTACGGTACCGTATTTTCCGGGCTATAAGCTGCTACTCTTTTCCTAAGCTTTGAACCATGCGGATTGTAGCCCGATGTGGCTTTGCTGTGTATTTTTCTTCAACCACCAGGGGGCTCTCTAGCAGGAAGTGAATCATTAGAAGTCAAAATTGGAAATCAAAAGAAGAACGTGCTAATTTTCAACCACATGCTAGCAGCAGGCACGACGGAGAAATGTTTTCAAACTCATATCATGCAGCTTTTAAGTTGAGGGCTGTCGATGTGGCACTACAGGAGGGAAATAGAGCCGCTGCATTTAAGCTCGGTGTGAACGAAACCATGGTTCGGCTTTGGAGACGGAGTGCTGCGTCCAGCAGATTTATTAGGACGCCGCATTCTGCTGGGTCCTTATGGAAAACCGAGAGCAGCTTCCAGTTTTTTTTTTTTTTTTCAAAAAAAAAAAAAAAAATTGAAGGTGCTAGTATGGTATGGTGTGCTCTATAGTCCGAAAAATACGGTAATTGATTTTAAAAGATTTTTTGAAAATGAATTATCTGCAAATAATGCCATCTTAAAAAAAGAGATGAGAAACTCATTAAAATGAAAAAAAAAAACATATTAGAAAACTTTCATAATGAGATGTAAAACTTGTTAAAACAAAACTTTAAACTTGTGTTTAATGATGAAAACCTTATTAAATTATAGCTAGTCGCTGTAGCAGCGACTAGCGCCGTAATCATGTAATATTCGTACCACTAGATGGCAGTAGGTACACAATCTTTTACATTAAAACAAGAGAATTAGTGATGCGTGAATGTTAGAGGTAGCGGTGAGAGCATCGTATCTAGCAAGACTGACGAAAGTGAAGAAAAAGAGAGTGAAGCTCAGCAGTAGTTGGAAAAAACATGGGTCAATTTCCCACAACATATCTGTGTGAAATGAGCTTCTGAAGCCTGGCTACTATAAAAACAAAAACCAGAGAGACTGAGAGCTGTGGAGGAAGAGCTTTGTCTTTCTTCAATTTCTGCCAGTAAATCAGCTGTTTTCATCCAAACATACACAGGTTTCACACTAGGTGGTAAAATATGAAGATATTGACATTTTGTACATGCAACTCTTCATATTTTAACAATGAATAAGAAGTGAAATGTTTCCCAAATATTATTGCTTCTTTCAGAATAAGAATTATTTTCTGTATTCCGGCTATAAGAATGTTTGTGGATTAGTTTGTAAAACAGTTTGAAGTTCTCTACAACTTCTTTAAATTTAACACCACAGTGTTGTAGCACTGTTCAGGTGTATTTTTGAAGTGGATATGTTAAGTGCAATTTGAAATAAGAAATGTAAAATGTGATAAAAATGCATTTTTGTGTTTGATTCCTATTCAAGACACTTTGATAAGAATGACTATATATGTAATATAGGCGGCTACAGAGTATCTTTGTTTACATTTTTGGTTGGTGGTGCGCCTCGGGATTTTTTCAATTAAAATAATGTACCTTGGCTCAAAAAAGGTTGAAAAACACTGCATTAATTTATACAACATGATTATATCACTTACATTTTAGAAGCCTTACTATTGTCTTCTTATGCTATTCACTTGGATATCATAAGAAGTCTATCCAAGTGAATAGATAGCAATCCATTCACTTGAATAGGGGCCAATCAGTGGATAGAAGTATAGTTGTAAATGATAATGTGACATAAATATTATCATTTGTTTGTGTCATGTGATTATTATTATTATTAGTAGTAGTAGTAGTAGTAGTAGTATTTTATCTATTTTCTATTGAATTAATTAATATGTTTTTAGCACAGTATATTTTAAATATCGAAAGTTGGCGTCTATTGCTACTAATGTTATTGCAGTAGCAGAAAGCTGCCAGTAGAAGGCAGTGTGAGCTTATAGTCTCTCCAGTCTGCATAACTGACAACTGGCTTCAGAACAGATTCCAGGAGGATTTGTGAAGCTCACATTAGTTTCGACTTGTTCCATCATGTTTACAGGTTAGTATGAGGAATGACGTTTTTACTTGTGTTTTACTTACTTGCATAGCAACTGAACTAACAGGCGCCGGAGGAACAGCGATTTTCTGTCTTTCTGTGAGCATGTTGGTGTACAGAAAACAAATAAACACATTGTATATTGTTTATGCAGTAGCATATGGGGTAACAAATGAGGGTTATTCTGAGACTTAAGTGTGTGACATAAGTATATTGTCTAGAATGGCAAGGACAATAACATGTACACAATGATTATTTCAAAGAAAGATCAGATATGGTGGAAATGTTTAATAAATCAGAAGAGATTCCAGGAGGATTTGTGAAGCACAGATTTGGTTCTGCCTCATCACTCCTACTTGTTCTATCCTGTTTACAGAAAAATCAGCATCTGTAACACTGATACCAGTAAAAATAACATCGATTTTGTGCCATTTTATTTAACCATGACTTGTCTGTGGTTTTAGCTGCTGCAGCAGTGGAAGTGAACGAAACTGTGCAGTCTGTGTTGGCCTCACTTCCAAATGTTTAATTGACATTAACAGCCGCCTCATTTGACTCAGGACTTTTCTCTTCACAGATGAAGAAGGTTGTTTACAGCAAAACTATAGTCGGCTGGCCCCAGGTGAGGGTCAGTGTTGACTTCCAGTTGCAGCAGAAGCGAGGCCAAGTCTTCTACTCAATGCAGGCTGGGAAGGTGCAGATGGCTCTGAGTCACCAGGAACTGAGAAATAAATAATAAAATTGACATGTCAAAGAAAAGGGAAAAAATATCAAAACAGTTCACACCTAAATCAATGTGAAAAAAACAAACAAGAAAGGTGCTGTAAGCTTTTGTTACCACCAGGGGGCACTAAGGATTTGCACTCTCCATTTTCACACTTTTTTTTAACTCGGCAGCACAGATCAAAAACGTGTACATTTACTCATCCTCCTGGCACATTTTACTTCAGTGTCATCTTTCACAAAAGATATATTAATAAAAGAGCCAGCAAAAGCTTACAGCACCTGGTATTCCCAGGCGGTCTCCCATCCAAGTACTGACCAGGCCCGACCCTGCTTAGCTTCCGAGATCAGACGAGATCGGGCGTGTTCAGGGTGGTATGGCCGTAAGCGAGGAACCAAGCGCGACACAGACAATTTATATGACACCAAGAAGCGAGAGCTGTGCATTTTGTTTCTATGTTGTTTTTCATTGTCGCCAGCATTTTTTCATCGCTACAGCTAACATTACGCTGCTGTCAGTCTTGGCGTCTCTTCCACTAAGTTTACAAACATCATATAGGAATTCCCTCTGTGAAAACAACTAACTAGACGACAATTGTTCACTGAAACGTTTGAGAAAACCGTCTTCAAAAATTCAAAGTTGGGAATAACAGGTGCTGTGAGCTTTTGCTACCACCAGGGGGCACTTACGATTTGCACTTTGCATTTTCACACTTTTTAACTCAACACGGGCATAAACTTGTACATTTACTCATCCTCCTGGCACATTTTGCTTCAGTGTCGTCTTTCACAAAAGATGCGTTAATAAAAGAGCCAGCAAAAGCTTACAGCACCTGGTATTCCCAGGCGGTCTCCCATCCAAGTACTGACCAGGCCCGACCCTGCTTAGCTTCCGAGATCAGACGAGATCGGGCGTGTTCAGGGTGGTATGGCCGTAAGCGAAGGACTAACAGCGACACAGACAATTTATATGACACCAAGAAGCGATGGAACTCCATCTTAAATTACACACGGAACTAAACACTAGTTCTAGACTAAACACTAGTCTAGAAATTCTACACAACATGTAAATATTTTTGGAAATTCCTTCCGATATATCTTTTGATATTTTTAGACAGACTAAACCTTTATGGTGTGAGCAAATAATTGCAAAGTATCGACAAAAATATGAAAAACAATGTAAGGGAACCGCGCTAAACAGCCGTAAGTTTTTACCCACCAGCAGGGGGCACTAACCACTTTTACACTGCATTTTCACTCTTGCCTTAGCCAAGCCTGCACACACAAAAAGAACACTCACCTAAATTGCACATACGTCTGGCTTTGCTTCTATGTCATCTTTCATCCACCAACATTTTTAAGATGCTGTAAATCAAGGCATGTCTTCCACCAAGCTAGAAAACCTCATTGTGGCATTCCCTCTGTCAAAAAAGAAAGGCCATGAGAAAATCTAACTAATAATTGTTTTTACTCCTTTTGCATCCAACTCTTTTAAAGAACTGAAATATGGAAGTTCACTGTTCCTTGTACTTCTGTCACTTTCCGTAACAGCAAGTGTGCGCATACAAAACATTCCCGGGGGCTATACGTGCACAATTTATTTGTTCTGGGAAAGTACAGTTAGTAATAAATGTACTGTTTTATTTACTCATTATTTAGTACAAATACTCTAATTTTTTTTCACTACTTTGTCAAACTGCAATATATGTATGTATAATGTTAATGTTTTGTTAATGTTGTCTATTTATCGTGTCCAGTCTTCTGAGCAGTGCTAGAAATGTGTTGCGATTCTAGCCGGCTCTCGTTTTGAGACCAAAAATAAGTCTGGCAGATTTAGATATGACATTATTTTACATTCAACCAAGAAGATGGTATCTAAAGACAATTTTTAACAGAAAACTATTGAACTTTTAACTTTACTTTCATTCCAAAAAAATGGCATAAAGAAAAATAAATATTCACATCCTTCTCAATAATCAATGGAAAATTATTTACTGGCATTACGGCAATCAGTCTTATGGTTTCTGAGTTGCATATTTTCACAGGTGTGGTATGAAAACTGTCTCTTGTGTTCCTTAGGGGGTTTTTTTTGTCAGAAGAACAGTCACTGAGTTCATTGTGTTTTTTGTCAGCTTCATCAGTCTGATAGTCAGGTGACAGATTCATAAAAAGGAAGAGAAATCCACAGTCAGCATGTTCTCTGTGATTTGCAGTGATTGCTACTACAAATTGACTATTGAATAAAACTCATAACCATGTGAGCTTAGATGAAATGAAAGAAAAAAAAAAGCACTTTGTAACCATCTGGCCTTTTAAAAATGTGACAAAATGACCCAATCGTGAGCCAAAAACTGTTGTATTCATAGCTACATCAGCTTTGCGCAGTTCAAATTGTTGTTCTTTAAATTGCATTTAACACTTTTTTAAAAATGTATTTAATTTTCAAGCAAGGTATGTCGTTTTTGACTGGACCGTTTCATTAATTTATTTTTAATGATTCTGTTAAACCATATTTCAAAAGCGATGTCTCTCTTCATTAATTAAGCCATCTTCATTCATTTTGTATTATTATTATTATTATTATTATTATTATTATTATTATTATTATTATTATTATTATTATTTCTTTAATTTAAAGTTATTTCAGTAACCATTGTTTGTCATTAAAAGAGGGGTACCAACAATTTTGTTCTCATGTGTAAATTTTGTTTATTTTTTATTGCACAAGGCTTTGAAACACTTGTCGGGAAAATTTAGTCTCACCTGACCAGGAGACTTTCTTCCACACGTTCACTGTTCCCTACACAGCTTGCAAGCGACTTATATGGCTTTCTTCTTCCTACTTCTTTATGTAGTGAATGACTAATGATGTCTTGAGATTCTGAGCGGTGAATTTCTGTGCATCTAAAAGTATTCCTGGCATCAAATAGTTCTTAATTCAGCTGGTTGCACAGTTTTTTATTCTGTGGCTTTAGGGGGAGAGTGGTTAATGCAAATGCACACCACACCTTTCACATTTTTATTTGTAAAAGGAATATAAATATCCTTTAATTGTCACAGTGGGTAAAATCAAAAGGAAATACAAGCATGCATATTCAAATTAAGGTAAAAAATACAAAAATGAATAAGAGAATTTACATCACAAAAATTATACTATATTGCTATTACAAAGACAATACTCCAATTAAAAGAAATGTGAAACTACTTCTGAGTAGGGACATTAAAAAAAATTACAAAATGTGCATAAAAAAAACAACTGAATAAAAAAACTGCAAATAAAGCAGGGATGTGAACACATCAAGCATTCTGGCACCATCATTTTCCCCTCTCCTTCACAGCTACATGCTACTTTATGTTGCTTTAAATTTTGGTGTTATAACAAAGTATAAAAAAGTTTGAGGTGTGAAAACATTTGCTAAGAATTGTCCGTTTATGACGGTTTTTATAACCAGACAAAAACAAGTGATGGTTGATTTTTGGCGCCCTCTAGTGGTTACATCGAAGTTGCTCAGATAGATTGAGAAAAGCCGACTTTTGGTCAATTTTACATATTTCTATTTCATTATCAAGATAAAGATTCACATTATTGTTTAATGTGCTTTAAATCAGTGAGGAAGATAACAACAAGGAAGCGAACCTCATTTCATTTTAAAGAGGAAGGAGCGGAAAGCCACAGTTAGTCAGCAGGGTCACATGAGCTGCGTTCATGTGACCGACTCACGTGTTCACAGCGATAAATAGGACCAGACCTACAGTAAAACAACAGGCAGAGACTGGAGGGTCGAACTGGGCCGAAGGTGACACCAAAAAAACCCATCAATAAGCGACAGGTAGGTTCTTGTTTTCTTACATTGAAGCTTCTAAGAAAATGGGTTGCTACGAAAATAAGTGGTTAGATAAACCACATTTCACAAAAATACTTGCTAAAACTACACAGCTAACTTGGTTACGCTTCTTGTTTTTTCAAATTAAAGTCAAAGATCGGGTGAAAAGACATAAATCTTTGGATTAATTTTTTTGTCTTGATTTGCACGTTTTTAACCGCAGTTACTTGTTAGCTGTACCCTTCGAGGTAAACATGAAGCAGGTGGTGCAAATTAGTTCAAACATGGGCCCTGATATATATACTTGTGTAGTAATGTGGATTTAAAAAAAACAAACAAAAAAAAAGAAAGAAAGAAAAGTGGTGCAGAAAATCTGCATTCCCTTTCCACACAAAGGAGTACAGCAGCAATACGGTTATGAAACCTGACACTGAAGTCAGTTAGAAGGAAATGGAAAATGAAACCGTTTTTATAAGAAGGCCCAGACAAAATGGCTTATGTCAAATCTAAATGTTACAGAAGGGGATCAAAACACCTGACGGACTTCGGCTAAATAACCCTCAGTTTAAAGTAAAATCATTTAATGTAACGGTAAAAAAATAAATTCATAAGTTGATTATAAAATGGCTGTTTGCCCTCTGTTCTCAGGTTTTATTGTCGGTGAGTTTTTGATAAGAGCCTGTGGTGTTTTGCCAATCTCTCGCCTTGTTTGCTCTCACAGAGAGGGAATGTTATGAAACATTAATTTACTCCACCTATTCATCACCATAAAAGCTGGTACAGCCCTAAATGACCCAGTTAAAGGGACCAGCTGAACTTTACTGTAAAATCAAACTCATACTTGTCTTAGTTTATCCCCTTTAGAACAATGTGCCATGGTCTGTTTTTTTGATTTTTCAGTTTGGCTGTTTAACTGCACTAAAATTCACAAAAATGAAATAAGTTTGACATGGATAAGCGTCTGATGATCTCACATAAGGCTAGGGCTGGACAAAAAAATCAATATATATTGCGATAGACATGTGACTTAATATCAATAGAACGACTGATGAAATAATCATTGAACTCTGAGCCAGAACCGCACAGCATTCTGGGGGATTTAGGCAGAGGAAAGGCTTTGGCTGCCCAACTTCTCACAGCCACCTGAGCAAAGCTGGTGGAATCAACTAACTCATGCACTCTTTGGTTACCTAGCAACGCCATCACTTCTTGGTTGCCTAGCAGCAACCTTTAGAGTAACTGGCACAGCAGCAGTTTAAGTTTTGCCACCATGTCTCATAATGGCTTAAAAATAAACAACCGCATGGAGTAAAAACTGGATAAGAGGGAAGGTCACACCACCAGTTCGACAGCATTTCAAACTAGTGGTGAACTAATCAATTAAAACAGAGAACTAATCAATAACTATCTATCGACTGCTATGGAATGCTTATCATGAAACGTTTTGCAGCCCTACTCTAAGCTAAGATCAGTTAGCTAGGTTTTCCGTTTAGACAGCATAAGTGGAAAAACCCTCTGAGGGCTTCAGAGACCCTGTTTGAGGTTGAGCCATCATCAGTACTGGAAAGATTTTTGGAAAGGTCATCAGTCATTTCTGGGGCCTGATCTGCTGCTGACTCATGAAGTTATGATGTGATCTTAAACCTCTTGATGGGGGTGAAAAAAAAGTCTCATCCCTCTAACCTAAGAGTTGTGACTGAGGGGAGGCTGTTTGTGCATTCTGCAGTGACTCGGCAGCTTTTACTCAGTCAGACTGTCTGGAGCTTTGAAAGCAAGCTATGAAGTTTTAATTGCTTTTGAGAAGTGAGAAATGCAGATGGGCAGAGCTGGCGTTTCACTTCCCCTAAATCGCACTGGAAACTTGTTTTTAATTTGAACCGTTTCTTAAAATAAATCAGAAGATTCCTCAATAGGAGTCAAAGGCAAGCAAGTATACCTGTATACAAGGTTTGTTATTTAAAGCGAATAACTAAATAAGGTTTATAATAATCTTTGCTTATTCCTTATTAATATCCTATGCTGTTTGCTGATTATTATGATCACTAGCAGTTCTTCCCACATTCTTAGCGCTTACACCTTTTTTAAAAAAGGGGAAACTTTTTTTCTGCTTCTCTTTTGGTGACAGTAACTCATGATCATCTGTCATGTGATTCATTACTAGTTTCTCAAGAATTTCTAGATTTAAAACTTACAGGAAGGATGGATGCCCAAACACGTGTTTGTGGTGAGAGAGAGAGACTTTCCAAGAGGAACAAAGTGTTTAAAAAAAAAACAAAATGAAAGGAATCTGCTTTTATTTTGCACCACAAACTATACTTTTGTTTTTTAGCTGGACTTCTTTCATCTTCTGGTTACCTTTAGTAAACCATATTTATGACCCATTTCTTAAAACATTTGTATTTGCGTAATATAAACAGTATCTGCAGACTTGAGTTAGGATGGGCACTTATTGTACTGTTTATCAAAGGTATTTTCTTGTAATATTTATTGTTGGCTCAATACATTTCAGTTAAAGATGTTAAATTAAAAACTGACTGTATTATTGGAAATATTATTTGTAAAATTTTGTAAACTGAAAAAATATCAGGAAATTCAAAAATATGATTGATGCAGCTTGATGATATAAATCACATTTCTTTAAGTGGGTGGCGTCCTTAAGAGCAGTTTGTATGACTTTTTTTAAATTTTTTTTTATCACATTATTTCCACAAAATATAATGATAAAATACTAGGTCCATACCACCCAGCCCTAGACATGAATTCACCCCTCCAAGTGTTCTGGTTTGTATATTCCACATCTTGCATTTGGTTTCGATCATGTTTAGTGATGCGGTTTGTTAACATTGTAGGAGGCTTGACTGAGAACAGTGCTGCTGCTTTATCCTTGTACTTGTATCTCCGCAAGGTGTGGGAATGTCTAATCTGCCGTAACATTTTGCTGAACTAGCAGCTTTAGGAGTGTCTCTAAGAGGGAAACATTGTGCATCCAGGTGCAACATTTTCATGGGAATTTCACCAAAAAATGCAAACACTTTAGTCATGGAGTAAAAAGCTTGAAAATGTTAGGTTTTTTTTCCCCCTTTTTCATTTTTTTTCTTGTTGTGTGTGTTGGGCAGAATGTTGTGTGCAACTCTCCTGGCGCTGGCTGCCAGCTTGTCTGTGAGCCTGGCCAGACCCCACATCCGTCCTCTGTCCAGTGAAATGGTCAACTACATCAATAAGCTCAATACAACCTGGAAGGTGAGTTTATTCTTGTTTTTCCTCCAGAATCCTGTGAATGTTTTACTAATTCGTACTTCCACTCTGCAGGCTGGCCACAACTTCCGCGATGTTGACTACGCCTATGTCAAAAACCTCTGCGGCACTCTGCTTAAGGGACCTAAGCTGCCTATCATGTAAGTCTCACAAGGTCAATATAAATGTAATATTTCTAGATGCGATGCATTTATAAAATCCAATTGAACTATTTGCATTTTCAACTTCTACCTTCAGTATTTTTGATGCTTTTTATGAACCAAAGCATGCCAGTTCATCATGGAGCATTAGAAAGAAAATGATTCATGGCTTAAGAAAAAAAATCTTCGTAGATGCCCCCGAAAATAAAATCCAGTTAAACCAGTTGTGTTTAGAGGTACAGCTATGTGTAATCTATGTTTAAACTGAATACAAGAGACCAAATCTCAACCATTTCTGATGTAGACTAAAAACACTGTTTATATCAAAACTGTCATGTTGTGGGGATGCTTTTGTCCATCAGTGATGGGAATGCTGGAGAGCTTATTAGATCAATGGAGGGGAATAGAAAGGGACCTATTGCGCAAAATTCACATTTTGCACGTTTTTACTCTCCCAGTTTGGTCTCGACTGCCTCTGTAAACGACTCAAGCATTTAGAAAAAACACCAAGCCGTTTTCTGTCAATAAATTTATGATTTTGTTGTCTGGAAAACTAGCCATTTCAAAATCAAAATTCAATTTAATTCAAAAATTTAATTGAATGTTAAGTCACATTGAACGGGCACTCTGTCGTTACCTAGCAACAACGGAGTCCTGTTCCCTAGCAACACAAGCTGAGTTCCAGGATGTTTGGTCAGCTGGTTTTACTGCTGTATGCTCTGTACAATGGCTGCTGGAAAAGAGAAGTGTTTTGTTATTGACTTGCAATTCAGAAACCACTTGCTGCCATTTTCCCAGGAATACAAACGTTGAGCTGTGGGGCAGCAGCAGCTTATTTGGATTTAAAGTGACAGGAGGCCCTAAAACATCTCAAGAAGCTCAAAACAGGCAGAACTGAGCAGATAATGAGACCAACATCTCATTATCTAAGGGGCTTGAGCCATTTTGCCAAAAATAGATTAACATTTCTCGATATTAAGGGTTCTACTTGCTCAAAGTAATATGTTGCAGCTTCTGCTGATTTACAAACCTGTTGAGTAAATGGTTTCATGGGGTAACGCTCACACCAGTCGTGCGTCTCTTCAGGGTTCAGTATGCAGAAGGCATGAAGCTGCCAGCAGAATTTGATTCCAGAGAGCAGTGGCCCAACTGTCCCACCCTGAGGGAGATCAGAGACCAGGGCTCCTGTGGATCCTGCTGGGTGAGGAAAACTCGTCGCTAAATTATAAATGCAAATTCAGTGTCCACTTTTTTTAAATTTTTTTATAAAACTTTGAACACTTTTATTGTAATTCTCATGCCATGTGGTGTTTCTGCCTTTAGGCGTTTGGTGCAGCAGAGGCCATCTCTGACCGTATCTGCATTCACACCAATGGGAAGGTCAGTGTGGAGATCTCTGCTCAGGATCTGCTCACCTGCTGCGACAGCTGTGGAATGGGGTAGGTCCTTCAAAGTTTGTCCTCCTTTAGACATAATTAGGATTTTTATTAGTTTGGTCAGTGACTAAACCCATGATTTAAACCCAAGTGTTATCATTGTGACAAGCACAATGATAACACTTGGTTACAAAGTATAAAGCTAATCTTAAGTGGATAATGTATGAATAATCCTTTAAAAACACTTTTTTGTCAAGGTAACTTGTGTTTTAAGTTTGTATAACTCCAAAATGAGTTGCAGTTTCTGAACTTGATGCAGGATAATTGCTGGAAGAAAACTTAAAAACGGAGGCTGAATGTGTGTGCCTACAGAGATGGTGATTAATTTATATTTCGTTTTTTGTTTAAGATGTAATGGTGGCTACCCTCCAAATGCTTGGGACTTCTGGACCACAAATGGACTGGTGACTGGAGGGCTCTACAACTCTCATATTGGTAAGTTTTTTTTACACAAGTGTCTTTATTTTTTTTTTAATTATAAATAAGTCAAAGAATATAACATTATCTTGCAATGTTGAATGCCAGCATAATGATTCAAATTATTATTGTTGGGATTTTGAATGCTTATATCCAAACTGTCTTGTTGTTTTGGCTCAGGATGGCATAAATGCACCAAATTCCATTGTTTTGTTGTTTTTATTTAAATATACATTTTGAATTGGTGTCAGTGGTGCAGATGGTTTATACTTTCTTGACAAAATCTTCTTCTAAAAAGCATTTATTTTTTATTTTAAAGTTTTGAAAATCATAGCAGATTCTTTGTTTCTGCTTACTTATGAAGGACTTTAAATTTCAGAATTTATAAACAGACTGTCACCTTTTGACAAGGTCTGTGTATGGCTGTTTTGTGCCCTGCATCGTTTCTCACTAAATTATGCTTTGGTGTGCAATCAGTGTCTGATTAAAATCTCTCCAACAGTGTTTCTCAGTTTTGGGATGCTAAAACTGAAAGCTTTGTGGTAAAACTTGAGTCGTGTTTCTTGCAGGCTGCAGACCGTACACCATCGAACCCTGTGAACACCACGTCAACGGCAGCAGACCTCCCTGCACTGGGGAGGGCGGCGACACGCCAAAGTGTGTTGCACAGTGCGAGACTGGATACACACCAAGCTATGAAAATGACAAACACTATGGTAAGAATGCTGCAGAGCAGTTCAGATGAGCATGAGAACTGATCTGGATGTTTACATACTTGCTGCTGATTGTTTAGCAAAATCAGTCATTCAAGACGCATTTAATGACAGTAAGATGTGAAGATTTAATTCTGCTGCTGTTTAAATATGGCTTGTTTGAAAGAACAATTTAAAGGGAACATATTATGCAAAATTTACTTTTTGCATGCGTTTCTTTTTATTTGGATCTCAACTGTTTCTAAAAACAACCCAACTGCTTCAAACCCTCGGCTGTTTTCTTTTTGACAAAAACGTTCATGTTTTTTGACGTCTGTTGTTTCACGTCATGTTGACGTCATGTTTCAAAAACCTCTCAACTGTTGAGTCACATTCAACATGCACTGTGCTGTTACCTAGCAAACCAAGCTCAGCCCCATCACTTAGCAACCAAAGCTGAGCTCCTGCATGTTTGGTCAGTTAATATTATTCCTGTATGTGCTGTTCAATGGCTGCTGGAAAAGACAAGTGTTTTGTTGTTGACTTGCAAATTAGAAACCACTTGCTGCATTCTTGTTGTTTGTGCAGGAGGCTCCACTTCCGCTTTTCAAAGATGTACAGTAGTATAATTGTCCAACTGTTTGCAACCATTTTCACGTGCGAGTGGCCAGTAGGAGCTTATTCAATTTAATTAAAGAGACAGGAGGCCCTAAAACGGCTCATTCTGAAAGCAGTCAAAATGGGCAGAACTGACCTCAATAAAATCGTATTACCCAAGAATGATTTTGTGTGGTAGTAAACTCTAACACCAAACCTGTTTAAACCTGCTGCATCTAACTTAAAAAAAACATTTTACATGCATATTAAAACTTTTTCTGTCCTTAACATGAGACCAATAATCTCTGAAAAAAATAATCGATCTCCTCTGCCTCCTCCCTGTTCTGCATAATTACTCTGCTTAGTCAGAAACAGCCACTCAGAACTAGCAGTAATCAGCTAGTCGCCAGGCTATCAGGAAGTTTTCATTCAGTAACTCAAGATTGTTTATTGTAATGGAACCTGTATTTGCTTTTGAATGTTAGGTTTTATACTTGAATTTTTTTGGCAATGTTGAGAGGTTTTATTTTGGCTCTTTGCATTGTTTAGCCTCTTCAGAGCCTTCATATGTTATCAGTCTGTTAAAGATGGTATTACCGATAGCAGTACAATTTGCACAATGCCTGTTTTGTTTTTTTTCTTGGAAAAAGTTATTAAAAACAAGTTTTTGTCTAAATTAAGGTGAATTCATGGTTCCTTTTTCCACATGATAATTATGTGATCAGTATCGGTGATCGGCCCTCATGGGTGATCGGAATCGGCAGGAAAAAAAACCTGATCGGCACATCTCTACCTTAGACCTTTTCTAACCTGTTCAAGGCAGCATAATGGGTGACCTTTAAGAATCATCACTATGGGACACGTACAGAATTTTAACCTGAAGTATTTTGCAGGTGAAACATCTTACGGCCTACCATCAGATGAAGATCAGATCAAATCAGAGATTTACAAGAACGGACCTGTAGAGGGAGCGTTTACAGTCTACGAAGATTTCCCTTCCTACAAGTCTGGTAAGAAAAGCATCATAAAATACTCACAAATATAATCTGAGCAGACCACAGATAGGTGAAATGGTAACTGCTCCTGATTCCCTTACTGCATTTCTTCTGTTCTCCTCAGGTGTGTATCAGCATGTGTCAGGAACTGCTTTGGGAGGACATGCCATTAAGATCCTGGGCTGGGGAAAGGAAAATGGTGTTCCTTACTGGCTCTGTGCAAACTCCTGGAACACTGACTGGGGTGATAATGGTGAGCAGGAAATTACTACCATTAACTAAATGGCACTAGGCTCCAGTGTTTTAACATTTTGATAATGCGTCAAACTGAAAACGCACCAGGGCAAAAACCTAGTCTGGACACCAGTTTTATAGATCTAGCATGATTATAAATGTGTGTCTATTCTAATTAACCCTCATATCGCCTGAATCTTTAACCCACACAAAGCTGTGACCTAATGTATGCTTTCACTCAGTTCAAGAGCCTCCATTAATTTCTCGTTTTGTACTGAACATTAAATATACTAAATTCACTTTATCGCTTTAATTTTCAGGATACTTTAAAATCCTTCGTGGATCAAATCACTGTGGCATTGAGTCCGAGATCGTGGCTGGAATCCCCAAGTAAAACCCAAGGTAAGCTCAGTAATGACTGAGTGACTATTTAAAAGGAAAATGTTGCGTTAAATATGACTTCATGAAGTTTGTTTCTACTTCCAGGTTTTATGCTGCGTCACCCCCAGAGGGCGCCACACTCCACTGTCATTGAACAAAGTATACTTCTGCACAGCATGGCATTTGAGGAGGGGAATTCAAACTCCCGTAGCTTTTAAGTGAATTTTCAGATTGGAGACAAGACAAACTGTTGCACACAATTACATTTTTTTTTTCTATGTTGGTCTGTTTTAGGACACTCCCATATTTTACTTCATTTTTTTTTCTTTTAATTGCTTGGAAAGCAGATGTCTCGCTGTAAAGACGAAACAATTCTTGTGTTGCACCGATGAAAATTGAGGACCATTTTTTAGATCAATGCAGCATCAAACTGAATGGCGTTTTTAAAAACACCCCAATGAGCAGAGCTGTTTCTCAGAACACATTTCATCATGCAATGACCCTTGATACTTTTTTTTTTTTTAAATGACAAATTATACTCTGTACTACCGACTGTCATAATGTACTGCCTGTAATAGGTGCCTGTTATTTTTAAGCATTTTAAAAGTAGATTACAATGAGATGGAGTGAAAGTGAAGTTTTTACTGCCAATATGATCAAATGCTGGGAATTGTTCATTTGAATTTATTAAATGAATCTTTTGTTGCCAGTATTGTGGTTCTCATTTTGTACTTCTATATTTATATTTTAGACAGATTTTTAAACCCTTGTAAGACCGTTTACTAGAAAGACATTTTACTCTTTAGAGATGTGTATGTCTTTCACTTAAATCAACAAGAACATTTAAAGTGATGTGCATTAGATATTGATTTAGTCTTCATTTATTGAATATTTTGGCTCATTATAGCTGTTTCATAATGAACTTGACTAAAACAACGGATTTCATTAAAGCTTCAAGTTTTTGAAATGGACCATATGTACAAATTTGCACCAAAATTGATTTGATGTCCAAGGAGGTAGAAACGTTTCCTCTACTTGAGGGAAAATATCCCTGAACTTATTTTTAATACATAATGTTTATTCTACCTGGTTGATCTCTGAATGTCACAGCAGGCTCTGTAGTTAGAAGATTATATTAAAACACCAAAGATTGTGTACAAACAAGAAGTTTCACTTTAATACTGTAGGTTTATTTCCATGTTTAGTGCTAAAACAAGTGAAGCTGCTCAGTTGGTCGAGTATCCAGAAATGTTACTCGAGTAACGTTACTGGAAAAGAAAACAAAAAACCTTGTTTTTTTAAAAAAGTTACTTCAACATTTAATAATATTCAGTAAATTTACATGTTTAAGTATAGTATGTACAGTGCTTATACTTTTATCTTTATGATAACATTTCTAAATTTGTATTTATTTATTGCTATGACTTTTGTCATAGCAATAAATCTTCCTATGACAAGATTTACCAATTTATCTTGGTTAACAAGATAAATTGTCCAATTAAAATAAGCCTTTATAGTTTTGTTCATCGTGATCAGTCAGTTTTACTGCCAGGATGGCGGTGCTACCTAAATAAAATGTAAACGAGTGCATGGTTTACGAAGTGACGCTGGAAGTTAAATCCTTCTAAAAGTTAATACAGAAGTATTTTTCTATTTTCATAATATTAAACCCCGGAAGCTTGTGCTAATCTCCTCGTAGCGAAGCCACGCCCGGGACTCTCCCGGTTTAAAAACAAACGCACAAGCCTCAGTGGGCTGTCTACTCTTCCGGAAGGCGGGGTGTGTTTGTTCAGTCAGCCAGAGCCGCCGCAGGCAGCAGGAGCGGGCGATGATGGAGGGGGGAAGCAGGCTTCCGTTGATGAAGTATGGATCTGTTCTGTCCCTTTTCGTGGTTCTGCTAGCCATCTGGTTCCGTTCACCGCAGAACACAGTGCTGGACGACCGGCTGGACACGGTTCTTTCGTCTCTGCTCCGGGCTGAGAGGAAAGTCGGGGTTAATGACGCCAGACCCAGAGTGGCAGTTGGTAGGTGCGGAGGGCTAGCGACACTAAGCTAGGCTGCTGGGGGTTGAAGTGGACACTGGTCATTAATAAACGCTAATCTTAAACATATAAAATACCTGACATTAAAGTCAGTTTGTTTGAAATTGCTGACACAAGTTTTACTTACAGTTTCTGTTGAATCCCAAACAGGAAATTGAGTTAAAGTACTGGTAACGGTATTATTGTAACCTGTCTAATATGTACTCCGGTTATGCGATATTTATTTAATAGTAAAATATAAATCTAGCCAGAATTCTTGAAGTATTGACCGGTGTAATACTGACAATGAGCGAAAGTTAGATGTTGAGGATTACCATATTGTGGTGGAGTGTAGTCTGTCATGCAGCGCCTTATGAAAACAATCCTCAAAATGTTCACACCCCTTGAACATTTAAAAAAAAAAAAAAATCAAACAGTGAAAGTGTGGCTTAAATTTACTTCTTATGCAAAACAGCTTCAAGTCTAAAGACTGAAGTTTTTGCTTTTTCTGAGCAGAATAGCTCAAGCAAAATGAGATGATATCAACTGTCAACTGGATTGAGGTCTGGACTTTAACTGGGCCAATTTATAGTATCCACAACAGATGGTTGTGATGTTGACCATTTTTCATGTCATGCCACTTTAGAAATATGCTTTGTATTGATCTATTACAGAGAACCTCAGTGAAATTCATTAAAGCCTGTGGTTTCAGCATGGCAAAATGCAATAAAAAAAAAACACCCCAATGGGTGTGAATGTATTCTCCAAGGCTCTGTGGTAGCGAAGGGAGAAGACAGATGATCACAAATGTTCAGTCACCAGATCCCAGACTGGATCCGCAGCTGGGACAGTCTGTTCTGAAGAGAGACCTTCCCTCCTCAAACCATATGGACAGAAACTCTGTGGCTGTCATTAAGCCTCGTGGCTTTACGTCAATATTTCCCTTTATTTCCATTTATTTCTTTTATTTCGAACATGATAGAAGTATAAAATCACACACATGAACAAGGAATGCAAGGGACACATATTTTTGTACTACAGTTATCTTAACATCCTTGAAAAGGAGTAGGAAGAAGTAAGAAACTTATGAACTCCTACACCATAAACTCGTATAATATTTTCAGACGGACCCTCATTATTAAATAAAAAAAAAAATAAAATAAACAGGTTAATTAATTTTCCATTTTATCTGGGTTTACATGTGTCTAAGTATATGGATCCATACATCCATACCCACACACTCATATGTGTTAGCCTCAGTTTACATAAACACATTAGTACTAACTCTCACCCATATCTATATCTTGTGAAAATGACCTCCTTATAGTTCCTTTTAAATTGTATTAAATTTTGTTCCATAATTTTACACCATGAATTGAAATACAAAAGCTCTTTCTTGTTGTGTGTTTACTACGAATCGTTTATGAATCACAAACACAAATTGTTGAAAAAGTTTCTTTAAAAAGAAGAACCGGGACTCCCAGCACATTAGTTAGCAACTTAGTTTAGTTTCCTGTAAATATGTTGAAAAATGTCAGCCTGGATGTCGTGACCCAGTTCCAAAAATCCAGTTTTTAGACTTTGATCAAACTCACTTTATAATCTGTACTGGACCAACCTTTACCCTGTTTGACAGCAAAATCAGCCCGTTATCATTTCACACTGACTTTAAGTGACACGTATTGCTTCCCAATCTCATGCAGGGTAAACTAATGTCAGATTAAAAAAACAATAACTTTGCGTAGGACTGAAACGATTAATCGTGATGAATTGATTAATTGTTAACTGGAGTAAACAGAGTCAACAAAGGTGATTTGAAAGAAAAAACTATCCAGAGCAGTAATTGAGCCAAAACTGTAAATAAGATCAAATAAAAAAGAATTGTGAATATGTTCAACTCAAAACTCTAGTGGCATAGTTTTGACTTCATCCAGTGTAAATTATGTATAAGAAGGCTTCTATTAATCACCTTTTGCTACCTAATTATTAATAGGTTAATTGAAAATATGGTCAATAGATCAGCCCTACACTGTATTAATGTTAAAGCGCTGAACTTTTCACATTTGGACATTAGAAGTAGTTTATTTTTTGCTGCAGATGTCATTTGCAACAGGAGACCAAGTGTGCACTAACATAATTTTATGCTTTTGCATTTTAGGCAATAAAATTTTTATTTTCTTACTTCAAAAAGGAATTTAATTGTTCATTTGTATTTTTTTATGCATTTCCAATATTGTATAAAAAGGCTTAAATGAAAAGTATGTAGAATATCCCTATTTTTTTATAGATTAATCATCAAAATAATTGATTAATCAATAACTGATTTTTAGCTGCAGTCCTGGTATCATTTATATTAAGGGAAACAATATAAATTAGTCTCTGTGATATTTTTTTAAAATGTGTAACAAACTGTCATGTTTTAGCAGAAAGCAGTAGAAAACGTAGTTGTGATGAAGCAGAATGACTTTAGAATTGATATGTTAATCTAATTGAAAGATGATCTGACATTTAGGTTTTAATTAGTCTGTTCAATGTTTCATTTGCCCTCCATA